>NW_027185263.1:17721515-18091515 GCF_022577435.1 Embiotoca jacksoni
CAACATGGATAGATATAAACAGAGGATGTCAACTGTGTACAACATCAAATATCTTTATAGTTACAGTGCAACCAAAGATGAAAGTGGGATTAAGCTTCAGCCTCTGCTCTCTACAGAGGCTCCAGTCATCTACAGATGTAGCCTGTGATAATTAGATCACTATTAGCGCTGTGATTAGCCAGACAGGAGATATTACGAGGTGGGTTTTTCGGCTCTTTTTAATCTCTGCCTGTCATCACCCTCTCTGTCTGTGTCTCTCACTTTCTCTGTTCCCATCTCCTTCCCCCCCAGCCTCTCGTCTCTCCTGACCCCTCCTCTCTTTCTCTCCTCTGATGGCATCTCGCAGTGTCAAGAATCAAAGCAGGCGGAAAGCTCCCAGGAAGGCATAAGGCGTGCTGTGAAACAGGCGCCATGCTCCCTCCCACCCCACCCCACCCCACCCCACCATCCCCCTCACCCGTTCCTGGATCTCTGTATAATTGAGCATCACCACCTTCACTGTGGAACTGCAATGACTCACACTGCTTGTAGATACAGCAGTCATTAGAATAACACTACCTACCCTGATGATTATTAGACACACACTTCACTCTCTCACAGTGAGGCTGGTTATTGGAGTGCATGTGAAGACAGGGAAGGGGTGGGAGAGGGGGGGGGGGTGCTGGTTAAGATGCAGTGCAGTGTAGTTAGACATGAAAGCAAAACCTCCAACCACTTCAGAACTACAGAGAACAGCTTACATTTAGAAAATAAGCGGTGCTGCCAGGATAGGAATTGAAATGAAACCGTAGCCTACATACAGAAATTGTCCTATGAGAGTGTGTCTGCGTTGTGTGATCAAAAGAGCTGTCTGGAAATATACACCCTCTACAGAAAGGTAAAGTATCATCAGGCTTAGTAATGAAAGATCTGTAATTACTGTGTAGTGAACAGCAATGGTAACCTCCCACTCGCCAGGCTTTTGACAGCCACACAGCTGTCTCTGGGAAACGTGAATTTCTTTATATAACAGGGCTCTCTATCTGAGTCCTTTTGCATTTAAAATACACTGTCGGACCCGACAGAGAATTATGAGTTGGACATTGGAAAAGTCTGAGGTTGAGATGGCTGTCTCTCCATTCTTGGTATAAATCCTAAAGGACACACAGAGAGAAGAAGAGAAGATTACTGATCAAGCAATCTTTGAAAATAGTTCAGTACTTCAGTAACAGGTTGGTAATGAGTCAGGATAAAAACAGCATGGGATAGTAGGGTGTGCAAACATCTTTGGGTTCTGTTTATACTCCCCTGTCATAACTTATTTGTCTTTTTAAATAGGTTTCATTCTTCACAGAGGAAGATATGCAGTGCAACCAACACTTGCACAATGACTGTCACAGTTTTTGAATTATATCTGCTCTGCTCACTTTGCCATATGAACATTGGGAGAGTTAGTTATTGCTTTATTTACTTCCCTGTTCATCCTGTGAAGAAATTCCTCACTAATGTGTTTGAGCTATAACAGGTGAGGACCAAATTGTTTTGTGTAAATATGTATTTTAATATTAGCTCAGGATGAGACAGTAGAAGTCAAGTCTGCATTGCAGTGAGTCATTAAGCCTAGCAATACCAGTCTACAAATGATTAATAAATTAATGTAACACTTTGTATACTATTATTCAAAAGTTTTACTGTGTTTTGATTATGTAATAAGACTTAACTAAAGTGAAAATTAAATTTGATTGTCATAAAATTCATAGAATACAATATAATTGTTTTGATTCTGTGACAGTGTCAACAAACATGTCACATTAAGATGCTTCACAAGCTCAGTATTTAGGTTATTACAACTACAACTATTACAATTGTTGGTGCATGAGCAGCCTCTTCGACTGAACAAACACTGAACTGATTGTTTATGGTTTCTGTACACAGACATGCATATCTTATTATATTTATATATTTTATATATTTTTAATCATTTATTTTTATGTTGCCGAACACCATTATTTTGTGAATTTTTATTACAACGAAATCTATCTCTCTTTGGTGCACCTTGGTTGTATTTGTTCTGAGTTGAACCAGCAACCTGTTGGCTATGAACCTGCTTCTCTCACCCAGAGGCTGCTGCTTCTCTTTGGTTCTGCTGTTTGCTCACTCTGAGACATCTCAGCGATCTTTCATATCACTTTAACAACACCTTTGACTCCACTGTTTTTTTTTTTTTTTAAATCTTCTTGGCATTACCACGAGGGTGCTGCTGTCCTTGTGCAATGAATTATTTTATGATCTCCTCCTGTATGTAACCTGAATAATAATGTGCTACTGGACCAGAGGGCCTCTCTGCCAAGCTACTGCTTTTGTTGTTGTTTGCGTTGACACATGCAGGGACTGGAAAAGGTCAATGGCTTCTCCCATAGAGGGAAATAAGAGAACCTTTGGATCATAACTTGTGCATATCTATGAGCCAGAGAGAGCGGCTGTGACTCGCTACTGTGGATTTATTGACTAGCGTACAAGTCTAAATGGGGAGTAATAATTGTGTGGAGTCGAAGGAATCCAAGCAGACTATATTATGTTAATGTGGCATCTGTTAGAAGAGAAGAAAGGACTGTAGAATAGTATTTGTGTTTTCCTGCCACTCAGAGTCTGCATCTCATGAAAGCAGTCAGCCTCAAGGTTTTCACTCTGTGTGTGTACTAACCAGAGCTATTCATAGCTTTGATTGCCCCTGAGCAGAGCTTTGTCTGTGTGACTGACTTACCAAACTGTGTAAGACGCTATGTCTGAGGAACGGCTGTGTTTTTGTTGTTGGTATTTATTTTTTTTAACTTGTGTGTGTGAGAAAATTTGAAATCATTCTTAGGAATCTGCACTCAACTCTGCAAGACAGGCTGTGAGTTTTCCTACTGAGCGGAGTGAATCTGTTCAAAGCAGCTGAAGTAGCCACCACCACTGAGTCAGCCTCTGACGTGCGAGTCTACCTTTCCCACTCAGACGTGGGGATTTTTATTCCTTTAGCAGTGACTGGAAGACAGCTGCTGTCTTCAAGCCTGCCAGTCTTCATTACAGGCTGAAATGGAGTAAATTGATTGAAAAGATTTTGTTATTTTCTCTGAGTGAAAGAGCTGAGTCCCCGGGAGCTGATCTCTGCCTGTTCATGTTTAAATGAGGTATATATACTGTGTAATGGCGCATGCACATGTGCAGTGAGTGGATAAAATAATAAGACCAAATGAGGATATTGGGCAATCCAATAAAGCAGCCCTGAAATCATCCCACCTGGCAGTTGGTTCACCGTCAAACTGAAGGCCCGAATAGAAACAGGGTTGATGCAGACTCACAATTGGTTACATAGCTTGTTCATTAAGCAATATAAAAATCAACCAGTTTTGAACTTGGCAGGTCGCCATCAGAGTTTACATCAGAAGACCTGAATCTGGACGCCATGTAGCGGCATGTCCTGGATTTGATCAGTGACCGCCGGTGGGAGAGAATGAAAGTGCTTTTTTTTAGGGAAGGAACTGTGTTCCAAATTGCATATTATTTATTTTTACTTTTAGTACGTACTGCAGCTTCCCATAAAAAGTATGTACTGTTGCATGTAGTATGTATACAATTGGGGACACACTAGTTCATCATAAAAATGCCTTATTTTTTCCTACATTTATAGTAAAAAGAAAAAGAATGTGATTTGGAAGGAGTGCGGTTCTTTTTAATGCCTCTTCTTCTTCTGTTTCTTCCGTTTGTGGGCGGAGCATCAGCACCACCAACTCTTTCTGCGGCCCAGTTGATGTGATGTATCTCCGCCGTGCAGAGGATTGTGGGTCAGAACAGCCACAGTAGCATGCTGGCCTGCAGACTGCAAAATACGACTGAATGTAGTAGGACATCCTGGTACTTTTGGCATACTAAATTTAACAAACTATGCATAGGGACATCCTAAATCTTTTTCTGGCATAATAAATAATATGGTAGTATGGATGTTGGAACACAGGGTCAATGAGACATTAAAGGTGGAGACGGATTTTCTATTATGTGGAAATTGTTTGTGTGAAATGAAATATTTTAACACACAGGATTGAATGTACTGTATGTAGTTGTTTTTCATTATTACAGTCAAAACTGTTCTGTTTTTGATTTAAAACTTACAGTTGGCACATTATCATTTTTGAGGCTGTTTGGATGGATTGCACACCTATTGTAACCCTTTTCTGCAGAGAAGGATGACATATACTGTAACAAGAGCTTTCAGGGACCCACTTATAGATGAACATTACAGCCGCTGTAAAAACCCTGGAACTCAAATGTCAATGGAAACGTGGAAGACAAGTTTTCCCCTGACACTGACTTCACATATGCTGACACACAGGTGTGTAATCTACATTTCCTGTGAGGTCTGCTCTGCTCACTACAGGGCAGATTGGATTTAACGTTGATTAAGAGAAACAGATTGTGTGGAGTGTCACATGCTGCGCGGGAGACAAATATATCCACCGTGCATGAACAAATTTCTCCTTCAGTGGTGTCAGGAAAAGCCTCCCTCCACATCGCTTCACAACCCGACATAAGACAAGCTACTACTGTATGCCATGTGTGGGATTAGATGTGACATGGAGGGGATGTCATGGTGATTCCATCTGCATCGTGTATGTTTGTGTTTGTGTGTGTGGCGGATCCGTCTGTGCTTCAGGAGGCTGCTGAGCTCATATGTACGTATTATTTAGAGGTCAAGCTGTATATTGTGAGTGGTACTGCAGGGGCCCTAAACAAAACGATGGTAATCTGACCGAAGTGTTTACTCAGAGCGTGGGGATAATATCTGAATATCACATAACAATGTCCACCGCTTCCCTTTTTTATGGCTCATTTTCTCCTCATGAAGTGCCCTCAGGTAAACATTTCTCATCATAACAAGGCAGTTTAGGGGGATTATTTCACCCCACAGAGGGATGCTTCCTCGCTGCGATGTGTCAGGATGGCCCGTAATGACTTTCTTGTATTTTCGATGGCCCACCAGTCAGTGTGCCCTTGACTTTGTCAGCTGCCTGGAGAACATAAAGAGAATGTGATCCTCTGCTTGTGTGAGGTGTGTGTGTGTGTGTGTGTGTGTGTGTGTGTGTGTGTGTGTGTGTGTGTGTGTGTGTGTGTGTGATGTCTTTGCAGGAGAGAGGTGTCTCTGTGGAGTGCGTATGCATGCTCAATGTAAATGTTGGTCTCTTTATGGTCCTGTTTCTGTGTGTTTTGTGTGTGCAGGCGGTGCAGCAACCCCGTCCTCCACTATACAGCCCAGGCTCCGTTCTTCAGACGTCTTGTGCGTCTCTGGTGAGTAATCAGGTAATTGATCATAGAGACAGGTAATTATTCCTGTGCCAAGCTCACTTGCAAATGAAAAGTCCAGCAAAAAGCATCCGTCTCATCCAGCACAGCCTGGAGTAAGAGGACAAGGGAAGAGTAAAAATGGGACTCGGAGAATGGATGGCCAAACGAAAAGACCTTAAATCATAAGCAAGGTTTTTCTTTTTCTTTTTTTTTAAAGGCTGTTTAGTCTCGGCATAGTAGAGAGCTGTGTGTTCCAGATGTTCATAACCACAGCCGTAGATACAGCGACAAACTTGGAGGTGAATTCCTGTGTGATTCAGAAGGGATTCCTCTGAGGGAGCGTTCCCACTGCTTTTGCCACCTCTGAAGTTTCAACTGAATCCTGAAATCACAACGACTGCGATCTATTCGCCGCAGTGATTAGGACATTTAAATGGTTATGTAGTGTGCTTTACTTGAGCCTGCACTCTGTGGGTTATAAAAGGTGAGCTACTATTGGCGTGACAAAGTGCTTACAGGCAGAATTTTATGTCCCCCAGACTACATCTGTGATCTAGATTGCTTGCTTCATTGGTGTCATTTAGGTTTGTTCTGGAGCAGTGAGTAAACCAATCTTCTTACATACACCCCTGTCTGCAGTTTGCCTTGATTTATGAACAGGGAATAACCCAGCCGAACTTGAGGCTCATTTGTCACCTGTCATTAAGATGTACTGGTAAGGTGTTTTCCTCTTACAAATAGCCCCCCTCAGCCCCCTCAGTCGCTGAGCTGCTGCTGCTGCTGCTCCTGGCCTTGTGGTGTGAAGAGCAGTGGAGGAAGAAGAAGAGAAGAGCTTTGCTGCCTCTCCAGCTGCGTGTAGCTCACACAGAAAGGGAAGGGTATTATGTGTTGTCCAGTTTGTCTGCCGTAATTGCATTGCCGTCCAAACCAGAAAATCTCGTTCCCCTCACGGCGATCACTCATTGTCATTTTTCATCTTCCAGAGTGAGCGTGCGATGCCTTTTTTTTTTTCCCTCCTCTTCACCTCCCCTCCCTCCTTCCTCACGCACCCCTCCACCACTCACAGAAGTGGTTGCGCTCTTGTGGGCTGAAACTCCCACTGGAGACAGACACTTATTTGGCTCCAGGATAAAGCTAGATGTGTGCTGAATTGAAATGCTAAGTCTAGCATGAAACTCTGAGGCCATGAGAGACTAATCAGTTGTTGAAAGGCAAATAAATAAATAAAGGCACAAATCTAATTTAGCCCTGATGTATGCTCCTGCATTTTGTGAGCTTGACTGCTACTAAAGCCTTAACTGTAAAACAGGCAAGTGCATGATTGCCCCCCCCCCCCCCCCCCACACACCCCACCCTGTCCCCTTTTGTCTCAGTGTAGAGTCATGGAGGGATGGAGAGAAGGATAGGAAGAGACATTATCCCCAGAGAGGTGCAGAAGGGATGAGCGAAGCTGGCTGACTGGGTAAGGTTGAAAGAGACACAGTTGCAGATTTGTCATTAAATATGTATTTCCTTCAGCAGAAATCCCTCTAAACGCACTCCCCGAACTGACATTCAATTGGTATCCTCCGAGCTGTGTGTGTGTGGGGGGGAGAGGGCGGGTGGGTGGAGAGAAAAAGACAGACACACAAAGAAAGATAGACACACAGACAGAAGTAGAAAGAGAAGGGAGAATGTGTTTGACAGGAATAAGAAACAATGGCAGGGGAGGCTGTCTGGAGGGAAAAAAGCTGAGCCGGCAATCCAGTTAATGGAGCTTTAATCAAATGTGTGAGTGTTAAATATTCAGAGAGTAAACAATGGCAGAAACGCTGAAATATAAATGGGAGTATTCTTAAACAAATACTGCTTCAAACCCTTCATCAGATTTCCTGTGAAGGCAAAACTGAAGCTGCTACTCCAGAGAGAGAACTGGAGCATGTGTGACAGCTAAGATTACACATAGCTACACAGCTAACACTCATTAATAACCGAGTCTAATTATAGCAGTCAGAATTGAACTTGTATGCTTAGCAGTCTATTTCCAGAGAGGCTCCCAGTGTGTGTTCATTTACCTGTTCACAGAGCAGAGGCAGCTCCCTTTATGAGGCTGCAATTTCCACGTCTTTTAAGGACATGTTTTACAGTTCAGTCAACTCCAGTTGTTCAAAACAAACTCCAGATTCATCAGTTTGCATCATTATACAAAAAACTATGCAAAGTCAGGAACTTGTCAAAGAAGGTGCACAATACATGTATTTCTCCTACAGCATCAGCTGCAGTCAACCAGAGGGAAGAAACTACAAACATTACTGTTTTTTTTTTCTTTTGTAAGAAGCATAACTCTGTTTGTTTTTCTCGGCCTGTCTCTTCTCATTTCTTACCTTGCTATTTCTGCTGCTCTCTCCACCTACGTGCAAACCAGCAGCTGAAAGCAACAGGTTGAAATCAGCTTTTTGGGAGAAAATGTAGAAAATGTGTAACATGGGCTGAAGGAAAATCAAAGAAGATGATGATGAATATGGCTTTCGTCTGTAGTCATGGTAGCATCTGTGTGAGTCTGAACTTGGGCACAGTTGTGCTTTGAGCTAAACATCATCACACTAACAGGCTCACAGAAGCAATGCAAAAATGCTGATGGTGTAGCAGGAATAATGTTTACCATCATAGTTTAGTGTGTTCAGTCATAAACCAACAAATGGACAAAGTATTTTAAATTTGAAGGACTCACCAGAGGTTTTTAAATTTATTCTGGGGTAAACATGAATATGTGATAAGTTTGTGACAATGCTTCCAGTGATGAAAAACTACTCATGTCAACATCATCATGGCATCATGTTTGTCTGCTGCATGTGCGGACTGTCCTTCTTTTTATGCAGACATGGGCCTCATGAAGACAGAAGTAGAAGAACATAAACACTCCCCGAAGTGCCTGAGGAGTCATTTCCAGTCACTACCTGGCCACATGGGATCTTTTTCTGAGGAATGCAAACCAGCAGCAATGTGTGGAAAGACAGTGGGTTGCATGTTAAAACATTATTAACCTGTTCACAATATTAAATTAGATCTGATCACTAAGTCGCAGAATGTTTCTGGTTTGTAAAGACACAAACGAGACTACAGCATAGAAAGAGGCTGATACTGATTATGCATTCCCTTAAAAAAAAAAAAAAAAAAAAAAAAAAAACTTAATCCAAGATATGTTTTAGATGGATGAGAAAACAGTCCCAGCATCACTGTACCGCATACAAACTGCTGATGAGCATCAATTGTCTGCTTGTCAAGAATCAACTGCGTTCAGATACATAAATGCACCAAATGTGTCACACATATATTCTGGCAAACTGCTGAAATTACAAATGTGAAAATTATTCCAGGTCGTTGGTGTGAGTAAAGTTTTTCTTTGTTTCTTTATAGTTGAACAGATCAGGCATTATAGCCTAAAATAAGACCAGGATCCAAATGTTGCTGAATATCCGTCACTATGGCTTTGTTATCAGAATTCGGAGCAAGCTGTCTGGAGTTCTTTTTTTATGTCTAAATGTTAGTTTCAGTGCCGGCTGGAACTGATTTTACTGTGCAGCAATGATTTGAGTGCAGCTGGGCTCCTTGGTCGGTTTAAAAATGATTACATGCAAGAATGTCATAAAATGTCCACTTGGCCTAAAAAAAGGCTTCATGGAACTCCAGGAACATTTCTCGTAAATTATTTAGCGCTCACTCTGCTGCTCTGGTACCTTCATCTGTGTCCATAGGAAAGAAAAGTAAAGTCTACATTTGCAGATTTAACGGTTTAACCAATATTAAATCTGAACACAGAGAATTCTAATGTCCTTTTTGTGAGTTTAGGATTGCACATTTTCCATCAGAAAACAAATCTTCACCAAAATATCCAAACATGTTCTGATTACAGAGCTGGACTTGTCAAATGATAATCAAAACTTGTCATATTGGCTGAACAAATTGGTAAATCAGTGCACAGTTGTTTGGAGTTTTAATTGACTTTTGATATGCACCATTATGCTTTCCACTTTATGATGTCTACGTCCTCTTACTTTGAAAATCCTTAAGAGGGGAGAGCCAGACATGTGTAGTCATTTTGTAAAAAACCTTTGTAAAAGTAATCCGGGGAAGCACTCAGTGTTTCCGTCAGCTCCGGTCTGATTTAGCTTCAGTACTTAATGCGCATCTTCTCAACAAGTGGGCAGGATTTTAAATTCGATCTCGAGGGCAGTTCCTGTTCTGTGAAGGGTTAATCATGAGCTGCAGGACCTGTCTGACTCTCAGCTGGAGCTCATCCTGATGAACACAGGTAGTGGAGGTCCAGTATGGAGGGCTCCCTGCTGTGACTGATGGCTGGAAAAACATGGAAATTGCATTCACAAGCTCACAGAGAGCAGCTTTCCTCCTCCCTGTTTGTCTGATCTCACAAAGTCTGCAGCGAAACCACGCTAACATACAGTTCAGTGAGGGCTTGTGTTTCCCTCATTTTGGTGATTAGATTCATGTAGGTCAGACATATTTCACATATCAGCTCTTATAACTGTAATTTTGCCATTACAACCACATTTGGGATTCACATGTGTACTGTACATCAGATTGGATGATCTTGCAAATTTGGAAGGCGTCTCACCTAAAGGTGGTGCTACAGCAACATGATAAATGAAATGACCATAACTTAGTAGACATGGGTCTGACTCATTTGAAGTTTGCAGTGTAAAAAAAAATCATGTGGCTTCTGCCAGTCAGCAGAATTCTCATGTTTTGTATGATGTGGATTCAGATCTAAATTCTTTAAAATATCTTTATTAGTTCCTTTTTATTATAGAAAAATGTTTTAATTTTAGTTTGGCTGTAGTTTTAATAATGGCCTAGTTTCCCACTGATTACAAAGTATGAGTCTGTAGCCTTTAAAATCACAAATGAAATATCATTTCTTTGTTGTTTTTAATTGTTGAACCCTCAGTTTCTGTAAATGTCTCATTATTTTATAACTGTTTTAATTTCCTCGTGCTGACAGTCATTTAAACTGATTTCAACAGAGGACGCTTTTTAGCCACATGACGAACATCAAATGTCTGCCAAGGTCTAATTTAAATGAAAAGAAGACTGTGTGTGACAACAAACATTCACAGTTTCATCTCCATCATCAGATGAAGAAACAGTTTTTGCAGCGCTTTGATGAAAACATGCAGGATGGGGCTTGAAAGTACAATCACGTAATTACTAAAATGTTTATCACACGTATTTTGTTTTGCCTTTACCTCTGCTCTGCAATGCCTTGCATAAAGGGATGTAGGGGTCCTGTGATGTAGTTGTCATCAGGGTTAAAAGGTCACAGAGTGGCACAGAAGTTGACTCACCCCCACCCCTGATTTATGCTTTAGTGAAACCTGACTCATCAGGTCACAGATGGCCATGAATCAGAGAGAAAAGGCCGGAGTGAATGGTGTGGGTATGTATGTAGGCAGTGGGTGGAGGTGCCAAGAGTGCAATAAAAAGGGTTTAATAAGTCTTCAAAACCACATCAACGCCGAGCTTGTGTGGCTGACAGCACCTGGCAGATGTTTATCTCTGATCAATATGAACACAAAGAGATTACAGCAAAGTCTTTCCATCTGACATCTATTACCGAGTGGCTCCGGTAAACATACTGTTGTTGTCGGCTCCACCTGTTGTGGGGAGTAAAACTTGCAGCAGTCGGCTGAGTGTGCAGCTTCGAGTTTCAGTGGCAGCGCTTCAATCAAAGCTCTGATGATGATAATGAAGTGAACTCAGCCAGCTGCGCCCTTCCCAAGCTTTGTAAGTGGTATCATGAAAGCATTCAAACATGTAAGGGCATATCTGATTTGCAAACCAAATGCCCTCAGCCAAAACAGTCTCTTTCTGTTGTTCACAAGTGGAGTATATTAAAAAAGCATTTGACACTGATTTATATCACTTACAGTTGGTATACAGCCTCTTTGCTGCTACAAGCTGCAGATAAACTGACAGAGTGACACATTTCTGAGACGCCTCGAGATCGGGATGACAGAAGCTTTAGAAAAGAGCACTGCTGCTGTAAACACGCTGTAATTTTCACGCTCGACTTATTCACGCATGCTACATTGAGAGTTCATCATCAAGGCTGCCTATTCAAAACCATGCATTGAAATTAACTCGCCTTTTTGGAGATATGAGTCGTTATTATTGTTAAAATAGTAATTCTGAGTCTTGTAAATTTATTTCAGCACAGGAAAGGGTGCAGGCCGATCACACGCATTATGCCAGCCATATTGCCCCTCAGAACAAGACACTCTACACAGTAAATGTAAGACGCAGATGCAAACATGCATAATGCATGAGTGTTGAGCAAGTGTTCATGTTGCAATGTGAGTGTGCCGTGCCGAGAGTATTTATGGCATATTGCACCGTGAATAATGACTCAAAAAATACATATGAGTGCACACATTTGCATGTACATTGATGGACACGTCTGTCCACACACACAATCATGCACGCTGAACAATCCGGTTTCTGCAGGGACCACAGACGGATGTTTTCTTGGCAGCTGTGCCAACCTGCTAACCTGTGTCTATAACTCCCTGCACTATGCAAGTATTGACATGTACACAATATTATTATGTGCGCTGTTAGAAATTAACATTAGAGTCCTCACTACTCTGTGTTTTGTCATTATTATTTTGCTGTTGTTAACATCCAGAACAGATTTAGTGCACTCCATCCATTGATCCCTGAGCAGAGGCGGATGCTGCATCACTCCGTGTTCTCTACTGGGAAAGAGACTGTTTACAGAGACCTTGGATGCTGCACTTGGTAAACTTATTGACCAGTTACTAGTATGTTCAAATAAACCCTGCTCATGAATATTGACCAACGTCCCATAAAATATTGACGAGTGTGCCGCGTTGGATCCTTGGTGGTGCATTTTTGTTTGTTTCCCTGCAGATGCACACACGGATGGAAATCGTTTCAAATGCATCTACATGAGCATGACAGCTTTCTGCAAACAGTCTCAACATCATTCAATAAACAAAGATAACAATTAAAAGATATTCATTTTAGTTGTAATTTTGACTGGAACCTGCTGATGTGGTTTCCTATAGAAGCAGTCTGTAAAACCTGCAGGTAAACTTATATTTTCTGTATTTTATTCAGGTTCAAGGGTTTATATTGAATTAGAAATGAATTATTACTTTACAGACCTAATAAATTCCAAAGTGTACTCTGAGTTTCTGTTGAATTTTATGAATATAAAATTTGCATTGCCTTTTCAAATTTCAAACATGATGTTATTTAGCAAACTGTAGAACCTAAATCAAATTCTGATCAAGTTGATTGTGCATCTGATCACTACAACCTAACTTTTAATACATGATTATAAACGTGTATAATTGTATGAAAACTTGTGGAAATAAACTAGTTATAATTATACACTTATACAATTATTATACATCTAAATATATCTAAAATACCAAATGATTGTTAGCTAATATAGTTTGTGACAGAAGCACACAATATAAACTGTGCTCTGACAATATGAAGAACTTTTGTATTGAACAGTTAATTGACTCTTGTAATAATAAACTCGTTTCCTAAATGTTTGTGATATAACAACGGGATTTGACTCCACTTGTTTCACATTCTGCTCACGAGGTGACTCGACTTTGCCGTCACTCTGGAGATCAGTCTCTGACATTTATGAGCTGGAAATTGAATTGAGATTCGGACCTCACGCGTTAAGTGACTCAAACAAGGTTCGTTGTGTCTCTCATCTGTTGTTTGTTTGAAATGGAGGGCGGCGATATCCACTAATCACTATGCCACTTTAATTTGCACATTTCTGCTAGTATTGCATTTTTCCAGCATGATCAACTAATGTAATGAGCTCAATGCAGGAAACTAAGGGGTGAGGTTGGGGTGGAGGGTGTGGGGGGGGTGCTGATGTGCGTTGGTGGCGCTGCTGATGGGGCAATCAGATAGTATCATGAGGGCTGGAGGCCTACTGGGCGGTAAACAGGCCTCTATATCAATCAGCTGACAAGGAGAGGAGAACAGACCGGCTCTGGAGCCTCCTCCATCCCACACACAGCCTCCAATTAAACAATTAGGGGCCGAGGCTGCTCTAATTGGAAACATAGCCGGTCCTGCTGCACAAGAGCCTCCACTGCATCAACAGCCCTTCAGACGCCTTACTCCGAGTCACTCAGCATGCCCTTCAGTTGAACTCCAACATCTCCATCGCTCTCTGTCTTACCGTCCCTCTTGCTCCTTCCCTCCTGTCTCTGCCTCTGTTTCTGATCTAATTGCAACAGTCCATATGGATGGTGGGAAAACTGCAGTGTCTGCAAGCCTGTATGTATTTCCTGTGGCTGCTGTGTCCTTTATTATGGCACAAGCTTCCATAATCCAAGAGTAAAGATTCAGGATTGAACCGCAGCAGTATCTCACACCCTGGGTGAAACTGCTTGTCCTTTTGAAGTTTTTATTTCTTCTTTCTCCGCACAGAAGCGGATGTTGTAATCCTGAATAATTACACCACCCTCACACAGTGTGAATGCTGCTTTCTCGGATGTGGCCCGTCCCTCAGTGTCACTGCGAAGAAAATGACAAAGCACCATGTCACAGAGGAATGCCGGGCATGTTGTAGCCAGTCACCCAGGTCAGCCTCCTGACAGCGGGCCCGTTTTATGGTTTTGCTGAATGCTGGTTTTAATGGTGTAATTGTGACAATGATCTCATTCTCACCCTCTCTGCCTGATCTCAAGGAGCTCTGCGCTCAGCCTTCTTCCCCGGCGGCTGGCAGTCAGGAGGGAGAGGTGGGGGTGCACATTTCATTAGCTTTCAATTCATATTGAATTTATTAATCCCATGCTGGTTCTGCAGGCTGGAAGGCTGCTTAAGAAGGGGAAAATATCTTCGATATAGACACCTTTTCCTCCATCTGCTTGCAATGTGTGTGCAAAACTGTATGAAAAGGGAGGGAGGGAGGGAGGGAGGTAGGGAGGGAGAGAGAAGGAACCCAGAAGGCGGGAATGGAGAGGGAGAATAACAACGACAGCCTCACAACAAGGGCTTGTGAAAAGACTGCAGCGGTAAAAAGTGTGTCAGATCATTTACCAGCGGGGATGCACGACTTCGTCTTTTTAAAGGCAGCCGCCCTGCAGAAAGGCTCTTGTCTAGTCAGCACTGTAACAAAGGCTCAGCTATGGCTTTATTTGTGTGCCTGGAATGTTCCTGCGTGCACAGGGGCAGCACCCCAACAACTAACCCTCTGCTTCATCAAGGGAGGGAGCATGGCACGAACCTCAGCTAGACCTCACCCCCAGATAGAGAAGCAAAGCATTATAGCAATAACTGAACTGACAAGCACTTCACACTATAAAACTACAGAAGTTACTCAACAAAAAGCAGCTCTCTGCCTAACTGCTTCTGAATAACACTGTTTGACGTCGCTCTAAAGAGATTGGTGTTATACCACTCTGGCCCTCTTACAAAGCAGCTTGTACCGTTGGGTTTGAGCAGGTGTCAGCTGACAAAGAAAGTTTATCCATTCCTTGTGAAGACAGCCCACGAGCATACACTTTTTCAGTTGGAGCTCTTCTGGTTCACAATCAGCTACACACGACCCCTCACTCAGCGAGCCTTCACGCACTCGGCTGCTCAGATGCAGGCTGCGAGGGCGCCGAGCCAGCCGCTCTGCATCCTCAGCACTCTGCAGCCCTCTCAGGCTAATGACAAGGGGGCTGCTCCCGCTTTGTCATACAAACATTTTTCTATTTGGCATTTCTCTGCTTCTTGTCTGTATGTGGGAGGAGCCGGGAGATTCCCATTTAGGTTTAGGCTGAGTTTGAGCCCTGAACCTCTTTGTGGCAGTATCAGCAGCATATCAGTATCAATTGGTTCAAAACTTGTTTGTTTCTCATTCCACAAGTTCAGAACCCGTTGATTTGCGTGTTACCTTATGAACCTTGCAATTTTCTCTGACCAGCTGCCACCCAGCCTCCCTGTCACATCAGACCAACCCGGCAGCACAAACTGGACCTGCAGGCCTCCAGCTCACACCACCTGCCATCAATCCCAGATATTTCATTTCATTCATTAATTTATAATCAGGTTTCCACAAGGAGTCCCTCGCTGGGATCTTCTACTTCAAGGCCATTATAAAGGTACACAGCTTATTCTGCAGTGATCAAGAAATGGCTGCGTCTTTGCAAACATCTTAAATCCTAAACATTTCATTTCACTATTGTGGCTTGTATTTCTACACTTCCTCTTCATAATTCTCACTTTTCAGTAAGCTTGTGAATAATAACTGTATTAATTGTGAACACACAGCAAAGCCCACTACCTAAATAAACATCATTGTAGCAGCGGTGCTACCATATACCCCACACTGTGTTTGTGGTGAAAGGAAATTAGTTCTCCTCCAAAACTCCTTTTAAAAATGGATTTGAAATATGTCTGAACTTGAACCAAACATAAGCTAATTAAATAATGTTCATGATGTTCTCTGTTTCGTCCAGTTCACAGGTCAAGTTTTCTCTTCATTGCTAACCATCTGCATCATTTTGTATTATGTTGCATTTCAGATTTACTCTGTTCTTCCTTGTACCTTCATTAGCAGACACTAACACTGCTCGTAGTTACATGTATTTACTTGTCAGTTTCCTCCTTTCGAAGCAAATTATGTTTCTTGAACTCAGTGAAATGTGGTCAATGCTCTGAAGGACCAAAACAAAAGCTGGCCTGTATATTTATTTACCCACTTTTTAAATTTATTTTTTTTCGCTCAGTCGTGATTATGATAGGGCTGATTACATCTAGAGAATATGAACCAAATAACTTACTTGAGTCTCACTTGTGTATTTCAGATCAACCATGTGGCTCATAAAACATGTTATTCAAGCACAACCTTGGCTCTCGAGATATTTTTATTCCTCATTTTAATAACGCTGCAGTCAGTGCCAAATGTCATTATGTGAGTAAATGAGTGGAATAATGCTTGTTATATTTAAAAGTGCTTCTCAATCCATCTTTTCAGACGAGGCTTATGGACAAAAATGCTAAAAAATAAACAGTGTGCATCATATGTTTGTGAGAGAAAAATGCGAGACAGGAGGGAAGGAATGCAAAGAGCACGTATCTGTGTGTGCTTTAAGGTGGCGGCTGGGAGGAGGGCTACTTTATTTGAACATGGCACGGTTGTTGACCCTCTTCGTAACTATTCCTCCTCTGCAGAGGCTAAGAGTGGGATATTACCACTTAACCTCTGTAAACACAAGTTATGCTGTTGAACTATGAACCTCGGAGTCACGCTTGTAACTGCTCTACGCCTCAGCTATGTCTGCCTCGCAAAGGGAGAAAACCTTTTCCTGTCTCGGTGGTCAATTTCATTGCATTACAGAAAGCTTTTCAACATGTCGCCTGACTGGTGATCTTTCAGTAGCAGCGTTGTTCATCCCTTCTCTTGTCCTGCGTCTGAGGTCATAGGGCACACATAACTTTCTCCACACTACAATAGTCTCACCTGGAGTGTTTCATGCTCTACTACTTTAGCATGTTTAATGATAACCAAGTCTAATTTTCCATCCACCACATTAATGTTTTTTCAGTCTTATCTGACCATAGGCCCTCATTAAATTCAGCCCATGTTCTCTTTCTGGCTAAATCTCAGATTTATTATTCACTTTCTCATGCAGGATTTAGTCACACAACAGTGAGACAGTGCTCTCAGACAAATGCTC
This sequence comes from Embiotoca jacksoni, assembly GCF_022577435.1. Classification (NCBI taxonomy): domain Eukaryota; kingdom Metazoa; phylum Chordata; class Actinopteri; family Embiotocidae; genus Embiotoca; species Embiotoca jacksoni. The sequence continues at coordinate 17,738,543 of NW_027185263.1, forward strand.
CGATAGCACACTGGCAGGGAGCACAGAGCATGTCAAATCAAATGTCAAAAGAGCAGTTGGCCAACCTCAAACTAACTTGCACTTTCATTTCCCCAATATTCTTGAGTGCTGCTGGGATCGAATATATGTGACAGAATGTCTCTGTGGGACTCAGATAAGAGGGAGCTGAGATAAGTGAGGGAAAACCATCGCCAGATACGATAACAATCTGGGATCCACATTAGTAACTCTGCTATGACAACTGTGTTCATCGACTGCACCATTAGATGTTTTTTTTTTTGTCAAACAGTCTTATACAGATGGTATCATGCCACAATTGTTTTTCGTATCAAGGAGTGATGATAAAGCGTGGGAAGCGCTGAATGTGAGATTATCATCCGTTCCTATGGGAAGATTTAAGGTTTAAAAAGCTGTTCAGTCCTTTAGGATCAGATGAAAGACACAAAGCTGATTTTGTACGGCATTGGAGTCAGAACAATGCAAGCTAAAACTCTTGTTATGTTTTGTATTGGTATTGTATTTAAGGGGTTGCACAATTAACATATTTATGCTGGACCACATCACAGAGATGTGAACTATTTCCTGCATGCGAGGGACAAATGTTTCTGTTGCTTTGGAGGAATCTAAACGGCAAGAAAAAGTGTTTTGGGGTGAGCCCTACTCAAACAAAGATGAGGCACTGACATTTGGAGGAGGCCTGGGGGTTATAGAGTAACAATGTATGAATAACCACTGTAGGTTGGCAGAATAAATAGTTGAAGAGAATGTCACCTGCTTCAAGTGTCCACACAGTATGTATCTCTGTGATATCTCACTGAAATATCTTCCCGAAGACTTTTTGGAACAAATCGATCTCCTCACCTGTTCTCTTCAGACTGCTACACCTTCACGACTCCATCGGCGTCTGAGGAGCAGCCAGCTGTTTTCTGGCCTCGGGACGTGCTATCATCGCCACTTTTATACCAGTTCTCTCTGTAAGCATTGCAAACAGGAAATGTCACTTTTTGCTTATCCTGAGCACAGAGGAAAAAGACCTGTTAAAGATTATTGTACAAGTCTGATTTATGGGCACATAATCAGATATCTACAGCTTATCTACAAAAACTACAAAGGCCTCGACGAGTTCATAAATATGGCAGTTTAGAATAACAGAGACACGTTGTAATGCTGGGATCATAAGGCAACAACAGTCATATTACTGGAAAGAAAACTACTAAACAAAAGCAGCACTTGGGGACTGTAATTACTCATTAATGAATCACAGGATAACAGAAGAAATTATGGGCTCGCCAGCCACCCAGCTGCCATTCATTTCTAGAAAAAAAGAGAAGTCACTTTGTATTATAATTGTAATAAATATTTACAAGAACTTGCTAAAAACTCATGATTAATATTCCATAAACCTACAGTGCTCACACCTTGAAAAAAAAAAAAGCAATAGGCTGGCTGTGAATGTGCCTTGGGGTAAAAATGGAAAGAAAGTTGTGTTGGCTGAACTGAGTTACTGGAAGAATAAATCGTACGAAACCAAATACTTAGACCCAAACTAAGAATCGCAGAGAGTGATAAGAAATGCTTAAAATATGCAGTGTCTGCCAGTGTTGCATCACAATATTGTCACGCAAAATAATTCTTAATAAGGTTTATCTACAGTGCATGTACTGTATTTGTTGTAGCTGAAGTGATGTATAAATGTCAGCTCTAGTAGTATTGATTTGAAAAATTGCACAGCCTGCAGAAGAAACAGCTGTTGGTTACACAGATTCAGTTGGACACGAAGGCTCTTTAAATCAGGTAGCCTCGAGCTTCATGCAGACTACACAAGCTGAAAGAACAGGGGGAAAATATTTTGTTGGTTTATTTCTTTTGCAGTTTATAGCTCTAATTGAAAGCCTTTTTGGTTTGGCCCAACACCGGCTTGGATGCTGGTTGGATGAGATCATAGGTAGAGCAGTGAGTTGCGCAATGTTTTGCAATATTGTGGAAAAAATAGAGATATATGGCGGTGTTTATTTCAGCGGCAACAATCTGATGTACAACTGTATTTAGAAGGAAATGCAGGCTGTAGCAAAAACAAGCAGTGCAGACCCTAAAAGCCTCATTCAGTCATTTTCCAAGGAAATTCTACAGTGACATTATTTCATTACTGTCAGTGGAGGACAACCTCACTTCAAAGAAAAATCTCTTAAAGCTGGTTGTACTATTGAACACTTTTCTTACATAATTCACATCTTCCAAAGTGAAGGCCCATCAAACAATTTCTCTCATCAATGTTCTTATATCAGCACTGCACAAATGCAAAAGTCCTCCCTGAATTGGGAGCTCAATATTTATTCACAACATTATGGTTCAGCATTTTGGCTGCGTTGTGTACCTCACGTCTTCCACCTGAACTCTGTCAGTTCTACCTGTCGGGTGTGGCGATGATCAGAGAGACAGTCATTGACTTGGAGGTCTAATTGAGGCCTCTTAGACTACAACCATCCACCCTGATTAGATTGGTGCTCTTTAGCAGTGGCAAAACAAATAATATAATGGTTAAAATTATTATAGCTAATAAAATGAAATGTGACATTTCAGGTGGTCTGATTTCTGCTATGACTAAGGGTGCAGTAATGATATTAATACTTTTTAATGTGGAGAAATTACCCTGAGTTATTATTATATATACATTATTATATATTTATTTCCCCTTCCTAAAACTTTGAATGGATAAATGTGTTTCACGCTGATGCTTTATCACAAAGTAATGAATACTGACAGTGTGTCAGAGTCAGTTGTTCTCTCTTTAATTTTCAACTTGTATAATTCATTTACCTCCATCTATTATTTTATCTATGTTTGACTGTATTTTGACTTTCGAAACATCCTTATTGTCAGGTTTCAAGGCACACTGGTACACCCTCTGCTGTCCTGTCAATAAATATACATTTCAATCGTTTTATCCGTTGAAGTGTTCTCACTTTGTCCTCACGCCTCTTATTATTATTATATTATTATTATTATTATTATTATTATTATTATTATTATTATTATTATTATCTACTATAGTATGCATTTCTCTACCAAATAAATATTTAATCTTACTGCTGTCTCTGTCTCACTTGAGCCGCACAAAAAAAATTACAAGTCAAGCAGAAATGCGTGATTTAAATAAAGCATAACAAAGAGGCGCATCAATGCATCTTGGTTGCACATTTCACTTGCAAGTGCAACATCACATGCGCTAGGTGGTGCACTGTGTAAGTGAGCAAGTTTATAGGGTTTGATCATTAGTAACAAAATCTGTTGCTCAGTAGCGCCACTTGCGCTGGCCCAGCGGCAATACCTATCAGTCTTGTGTTATTACAGCCCTCATGACCACGACAGTGTCAAGGCAGCACTTCTAGAACACAGAAGTACTTATTGAGACTGTCAAAATAAGACACCTACCAATAATGACATGTTGCTGCCTCTTTTTGAGACAAACTGTACTTCAGGAAAAGTCAACGCATTATTTGGTGACTACATAAAACGGATATACGATATACTTGTGAGGTATGATCTTTTTTTTTTTTTTTTTTTTTTTCCCTAACGCTATGCTCATGATATCTATCGTAAGTGTTCTTAAGGAATAATAACATCATGCTTTTATTTTGCCGGATGCATCGCTTCCGGTCTGACGTGTGTCTGTAAATGCTCGTCCGGCTTGACGAAGCTTTGACCACGAATGAGCCAATCGGCTGTGGAAGGCAGAGTTGTCCCTGTGGCCGCCATTAAAGAAAGGAATCCATGAATTCAAATGGAAACCAACAGGAACCGAGGCTGAAATGATGATCGAAATAATCGTTAAATTATAGGCTGGTGCCAGATTTCGAGAGGCTGTTACAGGATGTGTTTCGTTTTTAGACCAAATTTTGCGATGGGGGAGTAAGACGGGACGTTTTTATTTTTTTAAGCGGAGACCGTGTCAGGGCTAAGGGGGAGGGGGAGAGTTGCTTCTTTGCTCTCCTTTTCTTTTTGTTTTATGAACATTTTTCGCTCCCTTGAAATAGTTTTTTTCGGTGTGCTTTTGAGATGTCGACGTAGAGGCCACACAGTCTCTTTTGTCCGCTTTTAGCTCCGGCGGGGGAACTGCAGTCGGAAGGTTGTTGAATTAACTATCCTCCAGCCAAATGTTACAGAAAATATTTCTCGTTGATTAAGCCTGCACATCTTCGAAAACACAAATCCGAAAATTGTTCTTTATTTCCCGGGAAGTGTAACGATGGAGAGTTGGATCTCGCAGTGAAGAAGGATGAATTCTTGTTTTGTACCAAACGGGGCCAGCTTGGAGGATTGCCACTCCAATCTATTCTGTCTGGTAAGAGATTTAAAACTAAAGGAAAGCAGCCATTTTTAACTAGCTGAACGGGGGCTAAGCTAACGTTAGCCACAGAGCCATCAGTTGATCGTAGCTTAGCCAGGCTTACGGCCCTGTCGAGCCGACATCGTTTTAGGACAACAAGGTCTCCCACTCTGCTAATGTTATCGTGTTTTTAACACGTTGTCTCTTCGCCGTGTAACAACCTGTCTGTCACAATCTGCTTTCCTGCCACATTTCCATTTTTTTTCTATTTGCAAACAAACCGCTGGAGGTTTTTTTTTTTTTTTTTTTTTTTTTTTTTTTTTTTTCTTTTTAACGCCAGCCGCTCACAAAGCTTCATTTAACTACATTTCACAGACTGTTAGCACGAAAAGAAAACGTTGTGCATTTCGCTGCCAGAAGCTCCGCCGTGTTTCCCACCGACTTGTTGGAGCACTTTCTCCCCCTTTCGCCTCAACACCTTGTTTATTATTAACTTGCTATCTGGTTCTCGTTGCGTTTCCACTTCTGTTCTCCCGAGTATCGAGCCGTCCACCCAACACTTGGCTTTCAGCGTTAAGTTGGCCGCCGCGATGCGTTTCTAGTTAAATACTGTTTTTGTTGAACACCGACAAACTCCTGCGTGGACGAATGTCACTGCACAACTTGCACAGCCTGTCGGTGAAAGCACGCCCTTTGAGTCTTTGCCTAGAAAGCTCTTCTTTGCAACAAGCATGGAGCAATGTTTGTTTGCAAACGTGAACTATCGGTGTGTTATGTCACCGTGTTGGTTAGTAGCGGCTTCATTTCCTTGGACTTGATGTTTTTCTTGTATTCACACCAAATAGGGCACAGGCCCCATGGCTGATTATATAATCAGTGGCATTCATTCCTGGGCATCACAAACACCCGGGCAGCTGCATACTGTACCTCAGCTGCACCTAAACTGGGAGGAAACTGTACAACGTGCTCCTGACTCCTGCTCCTGACTCCTGCTCCTGACTCCTGACTCCTGCTCCTCTTTAGTAGCTGTGGTTGTGCACTTTCCCACTCTGGAGCTCACAGCGATTCTTGAAGTCCCTTGTGAGAGAAAGGGAGCAGTGGGAGTCACCGTGTGGTCTCCGGTCTCCGGTCTCAGCCACGACAGCAAATGTAAAGGTGCCGTCTGGACTGTGAAGTCCCTCCTCCCGCCGGATAATCAAGAGCACGTTGTTGAACGTGTTTGTTGTTGCAGTTAATTGGCTTGTCAGCAGGCTTAACTCACTTGTAGGTTAGCCGAGGAGCGTAATGTGCTCCTCTTACCATCATGCCTCCACGGTAGGAAGTTGTTAATGTGATTTGTCAAGTGCTGAAATGCAACCGTGAGAAAAAAAGTAGATTTTTCTGTTATAGATTAAATGACACGCAACCACTTTGTGGTGGAGTGGCAAGACCACAAAGTGCATAGATTGTAGATTTACTTGTTAATGTAGCTATGTCAAAAAAAAGAAAGAAAAGAAGTTAAGTGAGAGTAGAAATGCATCGGTAGAAATGCAGACATAGTATCTAGTGTAGTAACAATATAGTGAAATACTACACTGCTTTTTACCACCAATTGACATGGCATCGAAGCTGTCCGCCCCCTAAAGGTACAGTTTCACTGCAGAAAATCCCCACTCTCTCAATACGACTCCGGTGGGTCGATTGTGTGTGCTGAACTTGTAATTACAATGTTTACGACAGCACTTGAAGGCAGCTGGCTACAGTGGACAGTCGACATCGAGGCTGGTAGTTGTGGTGCTGTGCCTGTCTGGCTGACATTTTCCTGCACACTGAGACTAAGCATAACACCACTGCTGTTATGACTCACTTGCTGAACAGACTCCACTTTGTGGTTTTATGGTGGAAGAATGTGAACACATTGTGGTAGTTTCCCCCCCTTCGTTTGTCTCTGGATAGTCTTCTCTGGAGTATGATACTACTTGTTGCATGCTCTTTTCTTTTTTCTTTTTTTCATTTTCAAGTGGGTTTATTGGGATTAACTCGGAGAGTAAATTCAGTTTATCTTCACCTGCATTACTATACACCATTGTAACTGGCTTTCTATGAAATTTATAGCTTGAGCTGCTGTGCATTTAAGTGCTGGAGAAGGTTCTCAGCCTTTTAAGAATCCTTTGGCGTTAATCATGGGTTTAGTGACGGCATCCAACGTGGATGGAGTACAGTACATGAACAAGAGCTGGGTATAAACTAGCTTCAATGAAATTGATTGACTTTGCATCCCCCTTAACAAGAAATGCAAACACACACTTGTTAGTTTCATGTTTGCTCTGTGACAGGGTTAAGTGAGGGAGAGAGAGAGGTGACAGGCAGGAGAGGACACAGAGACTTGGTGGAAGAAGAGCATCTGTGGCAGGATTTGAGCAGCTTCACCTGTTGCTTGTCGCATATCTTGAAAGGCAGGAAGGCAGCTGTTTGAACACAGTGTTCCCTACTGAGACCCACGAGCCTCGGTAGCCAGAGGGAAGGTGAGCAGCTGGCAAAACCAGGGGTCACAACCCCCCACCCCCCCACCCCCCGAAGTACGCGTCACCTCAGGAAAACTTCCTGTCTGTATCCAGAGGCTTTGGCCTCAGATCCCCTCCTCAAATGCAGCGGTGTGATTTTTGGCTTCGGCGTATGAAAGTTAAAACTTCTCACGACCCGCGTTGCTTACCCTGCCGGGACAATCTTATAAGCAGTTGCTCGCATACCCTGAGCATTTACTAAGACACAGACCGGGGAGAAAACACTGCACATCCATAGAGCATGAAATGTTTGAGGCACACTTGTGCGCACAGGCTGGAAAGCATGAATGTTGGAAGGAAAACCACAGATATCCTTGGCACCCTCTGTTTTTGCAGACAGGCTGCAATTCATTTATTTTGAAAGGACAGAGAGAACAACTGCAGAAGGCACATTTATCCTTGATAGAGCAGACTGCCTCTTGGATATTGTGGACGGGGAGTGGAGCACTGACGTGTCCGGTCTTTGATGGAGGGGCTTTTCACTTCGACCTCGTGAAGCTCAGGCGAACGGGAGGACAGAAGTAAATGTCTCTGTACAGTTTGGCTTGAAAGATCATATTAAAGACAATTATGGCAACTAAAGCAGAGATGCAAACTACGGGCAGACGGACCGAAGGGTTTTACATTTTAACTACATGATTTGGAAATGTAATTCAACACCAGTGTAATTTCTAAGTGATGTAGCCAACTGTACATCTGTGCGCCTGAAGAGTGTGCTTGTTTAAGAAGTCAGCGGTATAAGAGCCTCTCAAATCATGTCAAAAGATTGTGCAGCGTTCAACTGCAGAAAAGTGGATATAGCTTTTTTCCTGAAATGAATGGGTCCCGATGCACCGTGTTGCCACAGTTATCTGTGAGGCAACTCTTTCTTAAAATGCTTAGTCAGTTTTTGTTTCTGTTTTAAACCCAGCAGCACTACATAAATAAACAGCGACAATCGGTACTGTTGTATTGTTTGTAGAGTTATAGCTTCCATAAGCATATTTTCACTCCTCATCATTAGGTTACATGTATTATGAATCGGCAGTGGAAACACTTGGCTCACTTCCTGTGTAAACAGAATGGTTTCCGCTTGAAGTCCTGCAGGACGAGACGGGTTTCATTGAAAGTGACTTCAGATATGTTCTTATCTAATCCTCGCAAATAAGCTCAGCGGGTGCACACACAAACACACAAACACACAAACACACACGTGTTGTGTCATTAAAACGGACTCATCTGGCTCCTGAGCTACATGACTTACTTTTGTCACCCAGTCCGTAGCCATACTGTAATAAGTGAGATCGGACCAAAACAGGGCAGACTACAAAAAAACAAAGTCAGCGGAGTCTCTTCACAACTTTATGTATTTTCAGTTTGGGACCAGTTAAAGTCCTCGTCACAACATCCCCACAGCAGTGAGCTGAGTAGCTCACTTGAAGCGTTGGCACTGGAGGTAAATTTGCTGTCACGGTGATTGTGGAGAGGAGAAACTGCTCTGTCAGCGAACAGATATGAGACCATCGTGAAAACCTTTGCAGCCCTTTCCTTTCTTCAGTGTAGCCCATCTACGTTTGTACAAGCAGTGAACAGCTATTGATTACTGTTTTATGGGTGGTAGTTTTTGTTAGTAGTGGCACTTCATAAACTGAAGGGATTTCATAATATCATCTTTACGTTTTAGATGAGGATCAGTCTGCAACTATGATGATGTTGACAGTCCTGTTAACTTTAGAAACGTGTTGTGCGGATGCATCTGCAGTGATCATTTATTGCAGAGTAATAGTAAAGAAAAGAGGTTTCTGTGGCAGTTTGATCATGTTTCTGGCAACGACAGTGTTTTCCATACGCAACCCACAGCAATACGCGTCCCGCCCAGGTAAATTTGGCACTTTTGATGTATTTATTTATCCATCCGTCCGAGAGGACGAGGTGAGCGAGCGGAGGGGGACAGCTCAGCTGTCCGTCCGCTGCAGCACTCGGACGCAGAGACGCGCCGGCTGGACAGGCAGCGGCGGAGAGACTAAACATACAAAAGTGACGTTATTCTTCACTGCAGTCGGATGTTGACAATTGTTTGCATGTAAAGACAGAAAACACGAGTTAATCCGTGGAGACATCCAGAAAGGCTGTCGCAGACAGGCGGAGGGATGGAAGTTACAGACAAGCTGGAAGTTCATGTGTCGGTGCTGCGGTATGAAATCAGCCTGCAGCCAGACACAGAGTCAACTAAAGTATATCAACATGGGTTAACAATTAAAGTTACCAGTAACCGGCTGATGGTTCCTGAATTCAGTCTGACATGGTCAAAGGGTCGTCTGAGCTGTCGGTCAGAACCTCTCAGTTTCATATCACTCAGAGCAGGAGCGGCTCAATCAGTCAGCGATGAGGGGCTGCAGGTAAAACTACTGTCAAAGAAAAAGTCCTGTTTAACATTCCTGTTGCAGTTTGCTACTCAATAATGTTATTTACATGTGTCTATAGCTTATATATACAAACATGTATATACAGTACATGTCGTGGTGTTTTTTCTCTTAAAAAAAACCCCAAAAGCACCGAGTGTCATTGCAGTGTTGGATCAACATGCAGAATCATTAACATCTTGAACATATCTCATCTTTATGTTATGTATTTATTTGCTCTTTTGTACCAAATTTTGGAGAGTTGTATTGATGAGTATCAATAACTATCTGTACGATAAGACCCCGAACCACCAACAACAACAACCTCCACAAGTAAATTCTCAACCTATTGCAGACACTGAATAATAAAGGTCACATATTAAGTATGAAAGTGTCCTATATAGTTTGAGAGCAAGCAACGACAATACATTCAATAATGATAACTGATTAGAGGATAACCGTTAACACAAAGTTATACTTTTCCTGTGCAACACAATTATCTATAGTGAAGAGTTTTTTTTTTTTTTTCCTCAAAGGAATGATTTCTAATGCTTTTAATTGCCTGCTTAGCATGGACACTGCAGTAGAGATGCAAAGTCCTGATGATGACAGAAACGGCGATGACTAGAACTGTAATGGAAGATGAAGAGACTCGCCTGCTGCTCTTGTCAGTTGTTGTATTTCATTCATGCATTAACAGCACAGCAGCAGCATGAATCAGTATTTTAGCTGCGACTGCTGCTTCGGTCGCTAAATCTCCGAAATGTACCAGGTCGAACTCTCTGTGCCCGCAGGATGTGGTCAGTTGATTCACTCTGCCCCAGTTGCACAGTCGTACGGCATTAACTGTGGATAATAACAAGAAGCATGTCGCCGTGTTTTATATGTCGCCTGGCGGTTAATTCGACTATTTAACCCTCTCCTGACTGCGTGTGCGCACGGAGATGCTTGTTTGCTCAGATTCAAGAAAACCTTTTGACTCCGCTGCTTTTTGCAAATGACCCGTGCAGCAGTAACAACGTGTCCAAGAGTTACTTTCCTGTGTCCACTTTGGTTCGCTGCTGTATCAGATCTGACCTGCAAGAGCCGTGGTAATGTGTACAGTACGTCCCTTTGTATTCAGTATTCAGTGCTCCTTGGTTACAGTGAGGTCATCTTATGAGGCTCGAGAGTGATCGCAAAAACATGATGTGAATCCGTAAGGGCTGTTTCAGGCGGTGCACGTGGAAACTTTGAGAGAGAAAAGTACTTTTAGGTTAAAGTCAGGGTGGAATTGGCTACAAAAGGACGAGAGTTACTGAAACACTTCTTTGAATACGAGTCGTGTTATTCAAACCTCGGCATCGGTGTGACCGGCGTGATTCCTGGCTGTCTGTGTGCAGCACATAATCACGACCAAAAGTGTGAAACCAATATATATGAGGAGAGAGAGGCCTGTAATAGACTCTGAAGGGCACTTAGGAACTAAACCTCTCGTATGGCGAAACGCGCAATACCTTTGGGGCTGGATCATGGTTAGTAAAGATGATGGAAGTGTTCACTTGCTAATTGCCTCTCTGTCCCGCCTGTGATCTGGTTTCACAGTTAACCGTTGCTTCCACCCTCCCTTTGCATTGTGTGCACAGATGTTTCCGAGCGAGGTGCAGGTGTAAAGTAGAGCTTCTTGCACTCCAGCAGGAAGGAGCAGCCCAACTGCTGCAGCTCGGTCGTTACACGCAGACCGTGGCCCTGCTGTCTGACGCTCGTCTTCAGCGTGCGTTGCAGCTTTTGAGTTCCTCGGGAGCCGAATTGTTCATCGGCGTTCACGGCGTTTCGATTACACAGTCCGACGTCTCCCGTGTTTAGTTATGACGAGACTTTAATGCAGCCTCGTGCTTTTGCATGCTTGCCAGACACTTTTTTTTTTTTTTTTTTCTGCCTTGAGTTAGTGGTGGGTAACGAATTAAAGACATGCGTTGTGTTTATTGATTGTGCCTGGTCGCGTTTTGGTCTGTATGTTGTGTGCTGTGTTGCATTATGGAAACGTACAGAAATCCTCAATGTAGTCGGAACAGTTGTTTAAACCGGCTTGTTATTCATTTGTCCACCTGTGTGAAGAAATCATAGCTGTAACTTATGGCTTAGCAACTTGTTGTTTTTAGCCCGCTGACGCCACACAATGCTGTGTTTTGACACTGCCCCCCCCCCACACACACACACACACTCTTCCCCCCCCACCCCATTTCTCCCCCTCAGCCTCCCAACTAACACCACAAATCTCTCAGCTTATCCCGAGCCAGGCAAAAGACCACTGCTTCGCCACAACCACGGGTAATCACTTGTTCAGGCTCAGCGTCTCTGCACTCGAGTTCAGATATCCCCTGAATTGTAATGGATTAATTGGTTGAATATACAGAGGGACAGCTTGCCAACTCAGCCTGAACGGAATAGGACTAAACGGCAGGAAAATGAACCGTCCATGTGCTCACAGATTACTTGAAATGTCTACAAGGATAGATAGAGGTCCAAGATTGCCAGCGGAAATGGGGGTGTACGCCTAAGGCATTGCATGTGTGGTGTGTGTGTGTGTGTGTGTGTGTGTGTGTGTGTGTGTGTGTGTGTGTGTGTGTGTGTGTGTTTCATGGTAGTTAGCATGTGTATGTGTGCATCTGTTTGGGTAGACGCGTGTAGTGTGTCGGTGCATGGGTGATAAGCAGCAGTGCTAGCTAGCAGTGGAGCGTGATGTTCCCGTTTTAACACTTAATAACCCCGCCACTGATTTACTGCCTATGAGGCTTTTTCCTGTGTGTTTTGTTCTCTCTATAAAAGCCAGACAGCGTTTACAGAAAGGCAGAGCACCCCCCCAGCACTCACCGATAATGAGGATTAAGGTGGTGAGACCACATTTTCCAGCATTAGTTTTTTCCTATTCGTGTTTTGAACATGTTGTTCTTGGTGATGTTAAAAGCACCTGTAGCATAAGCACATAGTCTTTTACAGAAACAAATGCATGTCCCAGTTTTGAGGGGATCTTTCTCTTTTCTAGCAACATGTAATCGTGCTTCATTTTTGTTTTGAATATCTTTGCCATCTTCCAGCTTCTCTCAACATTTTCAGTTGTTTTTTTTCCTCTCCATATTTGACAGCGTTGGCTGCTGTCAGAAGTAGTCGGTGGGTGAACTGCCCCATAAAGAGGATTAATACCTTCTCTTAACACGCCGCTCAGCACATGTTTACTGCGAGGTGCTGAGTGGCTCCTGAAACAGCGACTCTGCACACTAACGATCTTTTTGTCCCCCCCCCCACCCCCTTCTCTCTCCTCCCTCCCCCATTTCTCTCTCTCTCTCTCTCTCTCTCTCCCCCCCCCCTCCTTCTGTCTTGCAGGCTGACTTGATAGGGATCAAATGGAAGAGGTTTGTGTGGCAGGGTCCCACCTCTGCACCCATCCTCTTCCCGGTGACGGAGGAGGACCCCATCCTATGCAGCTTCAGTCGCTGCCTGAAGGCCGACATATTAAGTGTGTGGCGGCGCAGCCAGCGGCCGGGCCGGAGGGAGCTTTGGCTCTTCTGGTGGGGTGACGACCCCAACTTCGCTGATCTCATCCACCACGAGCTTGCAGGTGGGGGCCCCTTGGCACACACTTAAGGGCATGTCATTTGAAAAAAAAGAATGCATGTTTTATTTAGCTGTGTAGGTACATCCTATTTATGCTGCTTCCTCACTTCATGGAGGTCGGGGTCAGCTATAGAACAACACCCAGGGTGCTTGTACGGATTCGGTAATTGACTTCAGGGTGCTGCCCGACGAAGAGTTGGTTCTTCCAGGTTCACAGCAGTTCATTTATTCTGCTGCTGCAACACGGAGAGAGTTAGTTATTTTCACAAAATAGATGATTAAAGTGGAATTGAAGAAGAGGGCTATTACTCTGCACGTCTGAGTCATTATTCTGGCAAAAAACCCAAAAAATGAGTATATGAAATTCACCTGCCTACCAACACATCTTTTGTTAGATTCACCCAAGGTTATATAGCTAAAAGAATGATGGCTGTAAACGATAAGAGGAAGAGCGGAAGGCTCACCGCTTTTGTAAAAGAAGCACTTGAACATAGATCACCTTGTCAAGATAAGTTATTGGTTGTACAATGAAAAATGATACAGATTTCTCCGCTTGATTGTCAGGTAGGCACATGGGAGGTACCCTGTAAGTGGGAGCCTCAGGGAAGTGTTACTATCTGTGTAATCTGATGCCTCCCTAATGCCCCGCGCCCTCACCCTCCCGCTCTGATGATCTACCCAGTCGGACTGGTAGTGCCAACACCTGAGGGGCAACTCCCTCTCCCCGGAGACGCTGGGCATCATGCTGGGCTAGTACTACCTGCGTGTTTGAGAGTTGACATGCCGAAGTGGCTGTGGCCCTACGGCCGAGGAAACGGCTCCTTGCATTTTGGTTTGCGGTGGAAGAACGGAGCTGAAGTCACATGTCACTGTTCTGCAGGAGATGAACAGGAAAGGAGGAAGGTAGCAGAAACTGAGCTCAGTCTTTTCATAACTTGAGTGAGAAGCAGAGCAAGAGCAGCCATGCAGAAATGAGGCAAATGCATCTACCCCGAACAACCCCCCCCCCCCTCACACACACACACTTTCTTCTTTTTCCTCTTGAGTAACAGTAGCATTAGCAGTGGAAGATGAAAGAGGCCATCTTTATGCATGCTCTCTGCCATGTAGATTGAACTTTGGAGTCTGAGCCGAACACAGCCCGTCTGTGACCCTCCTTCGTTACAGGACATTGTGCCTGAAGTGGACTGAAAATGGGAGCTGAAGGCTACGATGGGCAGCTCATTCAAGCCTAACGGGTCCTGGTAATAACCTGAAGCGCTTGGCTCAGGCCCTCTAATGGAGTGTGCTACATTTCAAGTTGGAGGGGGTGGTATGGAGAATCTATATTTGGAAATTGTTGAAGTCACTGCTATGTTCTTACTCTGGCTTTGGGGAGATTAAGCATGATATCTTTAGTGTTTCAGGAGAGAGAAAATTATATAATTGACTTGTAAATCTGCAGTGTCTTTTCCTTCCAGGTATTTTAACACAAAAAGATGAGTCATGTTGTTGCAGGACTCTTGGCAGTTTCTTGTTTTAGATCTGGCGTTCCTGGAATTTTTAATAAACCTCTGTGGTGCATCTATTCCTCTTGGGAGTGATCTTGACACGGACGGTCACATCGTGAGCACCTGATGATATTTTACAAATTCCTCACTCACACATGTTCCACAGTGTCTCTGAGTGAACGGGTCCCACAAGAGCGGTGCGATCCATGTTTTCTGTTTTGGAAATCGCTGCTTGCTTCTTGTGAGTAGAAGACATCTTCCTCTTCCTCCCTGAGCCGTTTCCCCTCTGTGGGGCTCTACCAGTGAAATGAAGCAGAGCGGTCTCTCTCGATGGATCTAAAGTAAGCCAGAGGGCTTCTCTTTTCTCCTCCTCCCCCCCAACCTCTGATCTGCAGCCGCTGATCGGTCTGTTCAGGATGGTGTCCTGAGACCTGAATACACAGCTGAGACAGTGATGGAAGAATGTCAGGACCTCTGTCCAGATGGCTGTACCTGGATCTGTGAAGCTGTTTGTTCCTCTGGGAGTGTGTGTGTGGGGGGGGGGGCTGATGCTACCGGCCCGTCCTAGAGCCCTTGAGCACAGTGGACATATCAGCGGTTTCTAAGGCCCCAGGTTTCTGCTGGTTTTCACTGTGAGCGTCTAACTCGTGGTAAGTGGGATGTCAGGCGGATGCTGATAGAATAGAAAATGATCTGCGTCCCGAGCACCAGGATTTAAGATCACAGCTCTTGCTGCGTGTTTGTGTGCGAGTCCCCCAAGAAGCAGGATGATGATTGACAGCCGGCTGCGGTGCTGG
Organism: Embiotoca jacksoni; assembly: GCF_022577435.1. NCBI lineage: Eukaryota > Metazoa > Chordata > Actinopteri > Embiotocidae > Embiotoca > Embiotoca jacksoni. The sequence goes on from NW_027185263.1 coordinate 17,753,675, forward strand.
ACTCTCCTGGACGCTGTGCCTGTGGAGGTGTGAATTGACAAATACCAGCTAGCATTGGCAGGGCAGAGCCCAGCAGGAGCAGGCCAACCTGTGCACTCAACTGGAATGTCACAACTGTTGTCGCCTTTTTACCGCTGCACTCTTTTTGCCACCAGTTTGATGTTTTTCTTTTTCTTTTTTTTCCTTTGGTCTTAGCCTCTTGGGAATTTTTAAAAAGCTTTCTTTTCATTTTGTGTTTTCAGTCTCTTTATAGTCTTTAGTGCAATGTTGGCGGTAAACATGAAAATCCGCTCTTGTCCTTTCATTTCGGCAGCTGAAATGGCGCTTGCTCATTCCCCACACCCCTCTTCCACCCTCATTAGATTAGCAGCCTGTGAAAGTCTTTTAATTTTGAGCAAGTGCCATTTCTGTATACCAGTGTGCCAGTAATCCCTTCTCTCCAGGGAGATGAGGGGAGAAGGACTGAGCTAGAGAGATGGGAGAAGTGAAGGGCGGAAAACTTAAGGGATCTTTTAACGTCAGACTCTTAATCGCCATTGAAGGCATGTAAGGGGAACAAACCACCAAGCCCCTTTTCTACACTGTTGGACAACCCGCCTTGCTCGCACTAACACAACGAGAAAACCAATTCTAATCTTCCCCTGGCCACGCACAGAAATTATTCCCAACAAGCGAATGCCATTGCTGAATTAAACGGCTCGCCTCCCCCCTCCCAGCGGTTGAATATAGACATGTATTCTTATGCAAATGTCATGCTCTCTCCATCGTCCTCGCCCCTCTAAAGCTGGTGGAGTCTCCTGACCAGGGGCATCCAAAGCAAAAGATAAATGACTGCCTTTTCCTCCTCCCAAAGACCCACTGATCTTTTTTTTTTTTTTTCATAGAAATTAGGGGTGGATGTCTGTCTGTGAGGGTAGTTGCTCCGTGGCACATTTCTCCTAAGTTCTTACTAGTTTGACCTGGTCTCTTCCCCCCGCACTGCAAGTCCCACTGGGACTCCCACTGCTGGCTTTCTGACACCATCTTTCTCTCTTGGGTCTTTTCTAGTTAGCTGAATACTACTGTAGAGTGGTGGGCTCCACATTGACATCATCCTTTATATTTCTAATTCATTTTAAGGGGAAAACTCAAATTTTAGTATGTTTAATTCTAGTTTTGCCATCTTGTAATCAAACGGAAGACATATCTGTGCTAATGTCTGTCTTTGAGCAGCAAAGCCGCGATTATTATTTGTTAAGGGGAAGGTTAAAAGAGAAAGAAAGTCATCTGCTGTCCAGAGCAGGTTATCAGCGAGCCATCTCCGCCGTGGTCATCGGAGGCCCCATGTCTATTCATTACTGGGTGTCGGGTCAGACGTCTTGAGAGCGAGAGACAGAAGGATTGTGGGGGAGGGGAGATGATTTCATTTAAAATGTCCATCTCCTCCACCAGTTTGATGATGAACACCATTGTCTGAGTTCTATTCAGTGATGGAGGGAAGAAAAGATTAATTTTGTGGCACTCTGCGAGCTTGTTGTCACAGTCGTCTTCTGACAATTGTTTTACTTTTGGCTGGTGTGCAGTAATTCTTGGAATTTTTTTCTAGCTTTCCCAGGTTCATAGGATTTTTTTTGTTTTTTTTTGTTCTTGCTTGACGACTTTCCTCTGTGCGTTTGGATCAAGGTTGAACTAAAAACAACCCTGCTTTGCACCTCAGGGCAGAATCTCCAGTTCCAAAGGGCATATTTCAGTAGGGGGTGAGGGGCGTGTTGGCTGAAAGTTTCTCTTTCTTACAGGTCAGACGTTTTTTTTTTTCTGTCTTTCTTCTGTGAAGATCTCTCAACTTCAAATTATTGAACTGCCCTCATATCTGTGAGAGGCGCCCTGTTTGAAGTTCTACCTGCAGCATACAGATGTTTGTTGCCAACGAATGTCCACACTGTTTAAATATGAAATGATGTTTAATTAAACTGCTATCCCTTTATGGGCGCTGTGGATTTTAGTTGCCTTTACAATGACGGTGAGATGAAAGATTTTTTTGTTTTGTTAGTTTTGTGTTGAACAGACTCAAAAGTAAAGCAGAGAAGGCTGTTATTAATAGGCAGCTCTTTGGCTTTGTTACACATCTTTTGTTGCATCAGCTTGCATTGACCACCAGTGAGTCTGTAGTTTAAAGGGATGGATCTGTTTCCTGCTCTTTAAATAATCATAGGACTATTCCAGCCTTCTGTAAACAATGATGGAAATAACGTCTGAATTTAAAATAAAACGCGTGCAGATGACTCAAATGAAAACAATCTTCCTGAGGTGTGATTGGTTTAAATCACAGCGCACCCTTTTGAAATTGCTTTGCATGCTGATTCATTAGTTGCGTGGCTCGGTGATGTGTTGCACGCGGTAGCCTTGAATTTCCTTTTTTTTTTTTTTGTAATCTGAGACTGATTTTCATCTGGGTTACGTTCAGTAACCGGTGGCTGGTACCGTTACCATGCAGCCGTTTTCCATCAGCCTGAATTCCACCCATATCAGGATGTTTTTTCTCATTGGCCTGTATAGAGAAGCTTGCTTGAGGTTTTACTGGCCTAATCTTTATGACTTGACTTTTTTGGACTAAATGAAAATCTGGGGTCATATTTGGCTATAACGGAGCCATAATCTCAAAGCAAAATGTCAAACCCTCCGTTATGTGGATGTGTGGATCTGCACTTGGCGATCCCATTTTAAACACCCTAATGGCGTATTTGCTCTTCTCGATAGTGACAGAAGTGATGACACAACAATGACTGATACAGATTCAGTCCTACAATGATATAATGGCTATTGTAAGCAATGTAGCCCAGTGGACGCCCCAGGCAAGGATTCAGAAAGGAGAAATGCCACTCAGTCTTTACAATTTGTAAATGTTATTGACTTGGACAGCCTGTGAAAGTCAAACTGAATTTTGAAATCGCTACACTTTATGTATCAACATGACCAAAGGATGTGCAACAGCGGAGAAAAGTGGCTTATAATAATGAGGAATGACCGTTATATGTCCTGTAGACACTGTAAAAGCTATGTTTTGTTTATCTCGGCAAATCAGATTGTAATTTTAATAGTTTTTGATTGCAACCAAAAAAACAACTCGCTCTGTGAAGGTGTGTTGGGCCTCAAACCTGATTTGAGAGGCTGTGGCTCTGTATCAAAGACAATTAGATACAGCTAGTTAACCTTAACTTAGGATTTGCGCCGCTTTCTCTCTTCTTTTTTTTTTCTTCCTTCCTTCAAAGATGGTTCTAAACTTCAGTGTGTAATGTAGAGATTGATGAATAGATAAACCCAGACCAGCTCTTAGGAGGAAAAAGTGGAGGAGGCCGATGGCTTTTGTGCTTGGGGATCAATTTTCCAGGGCTAATCTCCTGCCTGTGAACCACCCTCCGCTTTCCTCTTTTCCTCCTGCTCCCTCTGATGGATCTCCGTTGGCTGGCACAGCGCAGGGACTCGGCCATGCATGCAGCTTTGGCCCATGGGTGCACTCTCCCTCTATCCTCTCGCTCTCTATCTCTCTTTTCCCTCTCTGCTGAAGAAATATTCATTAATTAGTAATGGAGACTTTACAGAGCACCACTGGTTCTGTCTATCTCTTTCCTTGCAGATAAGGAGGAAGTGGAAGGAGAGAAGAAAACCTTCTGGCCAGACTTGGTAGAATCCCCCTGAGCACAGTTGATCACAAGGCATTAATCTTGCTGTTTAATGACCGACTGCTGCTCTAATTGCTTATACACAGTTGAGAAACTATGGGGGGGGGGGGGGGGGGGGGGGGAGGGAGACCTATAAAAATGTTTCTTCAGCTCCAAAACACCCACGTGCCACGTCCCGCTCACTGGTCTCGAGTTGTGTTTTTGCCCTTCATAGAGGACTGATGCTGCGTTGTATCTCGGTGTTGGAGAGAAGGTGTTGTGCTCCCCTGTGTCAGGAGGTGTTTCCTCGCTACAGAGGTAGATGTGAGGTTTCTTAATAGAGCTGCTGTGCTCCCGCCTTTGAGCACGATAAAGGTCAACTCATCTGGGTCTGCTTCACAGGACGTAGAGACATGAAAGTGTCCTAACCATCAGCCAAGCCCATAAATCTTTGTCTAAATGAGGCCACTCATCTTTCGCCCTGCACTGACCACCGCCCACCGCCCACCATTTCCCCCGCCTCCCACCACATGTGCACTCAGATCTGTCTGCAAGCTGGAACTTTGGACATTAAATAGAGCAGGTTCAAATTGAAAGAATCAATGTGCCCGCCTTCAGCACATTTGTTACAGGTTGGAAAATGTTAAAGTTAATCTGTGCTCACCAACAAATTCATTTGAAAATATTTTGATAACCAGTTAATTGGCTCAGTAATTTCCAGTCAAAAAGGCCCAACATTTGCTACTGCTAATTGGGATTATATATGTCGGTAAACAAAATATTTGTAGGTTTTATATTGCCGAGTTGATACAAAACAAACAAATCAATAATAACTACATTTCACTTGAGGCTCTGAGAAGGTATGGCCCTTTTCTTACTGTGTTCTCGACATTATGTAGTCATTAATCAATGAATCAAAACAGTAACTGTCAGATTCATCTGTAATAATTGCTTCTTGCAGCCCGAGAACACTTCTAATTAACAGAAGATATTTAATAAGGTTAAAGGTTAAACCTACAACTTGTTCTGTATGTTAAATAGTTAATTTTTTGTTTTTTTTTTGTTTTGTTTTTGTATTTGGCACCTTGACTGCAGGAATTACAAATATTCTCTGTTGCTCATGTTTCAAACAGTACTGTGTTGCACGTAATCTAGAGTGCACTGATTCCCTCTGCTCTGTAATATGCACATAAATTGCAGATATGCACATAAATTCTCGGTGCGCGACTTTACGAATGTCAAAGAAAACCTTCCTGGTTTGGCCCTCTTGACATCTCACTCTGAACACCTCGCCCAGTTCGTGGTTTCATCGCCGTAGATTCTCTGCTGCAGATTTCCTGAACTTGAAACCAAATTTGATGCTCTCTCTTCTAAAGTCTACGGTCAAATCACAAATGCACAACATACAGATATGCATGTAACTCAGGTGGACACATTTCATGTGAAACTACCTGGAATACTTACTCACACTTGCCAGAGTTTTTTACAGAATATAATACAGAAAAAGATTCTTAGACTGAATTCTTTTTAATAGTTTTTTCTTGCGTAATGATTAAATAACTAAACAGTAAAATTTACCATCTAATATTGGAACGGAATCAAAAATCAAAGTATTGGTCGGGTTCTACAATAATCACCCACTTCTTTGAAATTGTCAATATATGCAGGTAATTTGCCGTCTTGCGGGAGGGAAACGTGCGTACCTGTTTAGGCAAACCTCATAAGCTGCTGCATGTTCAGATGCTCGATGTGGATTAATGTTAATGAGAGCTGAGGCTTCTGTTGCTGCTTTTGTCCCAAAGAAGGCTAATGGGTGTCACTCAGGGACGCGGGCAGACGAGTGCAACGAGGACAACAAACATGTTCAGGGACTTGTTTACATGCTTTTAAGTGTTTTGTAATTAGTATTATTCTGTTCCCCTGAACCCATTCTGGAGTTGGTACTCTGTAGTTGTGGCAGTCGAGTCCAGAGACGTGTGTCGTGGTGGGGGGAGTCGTCCATTAAACCGAAAGTCCCGTCTGCCCCAGAAGCTCAACTCCACCCGCCCCACCCCCTCGATGTTTTATTAAAAAAAAAAAATTTAATCGTGTGAAATCTTTAGAAAAAGATCTTGTCAGTTCTTGTGAGCGAGAGTTGTATTATTTATATGGCAACACGATTTCCACGGCAACAGTTTTGTGTCTTGTCTGTCTGGAGTGAGGAATGTTGCAGCGGGCATCGTGCACGGCGATCACGAGGTGGTTAGGAACCCTTGATGGAAGCCAGACGCCGGCTTTAGAGCTGCTCGGCGCTTCCAGGAGGGACTGAGGAGGAACAGGCGGCAGGCAGGAGGACGCACGGGGCCGAGGTGGTCTCGACAGAGAAAAAGCAGATGAGATCACCGTGGCGGGTGATGCAACCGTAGGTGTCGGGAGGTCTGCGCCGGTGTTACAGCAGGTTGGAGTCGGACTCGTAGTTCAGCTGCCGGTTCGATGACTCTCGTCTTAGATTTGAGTCCGACCGCTCTCCCTATTTTCCCGTCTCTCGACCGTTATGAGTCAAACAGATCTTTGAATCTTAGAGTTTGGTCAAAGTCCTACTTAATGTTCTTTCATCCCGTCCTTTCTCTTAATCTGCCATCAGTACCTCTGTGAGCCAACTTTCTTGTTGACTTTTTGCCCTCATGCCTGCCATGTCTCAGCCTGACCAGCTTTCTAAATCACTAAATCCCCAAGCAGGCTTGGTAAAAAACAAAAAGATCCCACGCATGCTCTGTTCCCATCCACCTTTTCTAGAAAGTTAAGTGGCTTATAATGTTGTTGTTTTTATTTTCATCCTGCGGTTGCTGTTGATTTTTAATGGGAAATTGCTCTTTTCCTTCCTTTTTCCTGACTCTGCCCTGCTGTTCTGTGTCCTGATCTTATCCCTCAAGATGTGTGCGCACCTGATGAATTAGTTTGTTTCTCTCAAAAGCGTCGGGCACGTAGCCCTCTCTACTTGTCGGCTGGCCTGAGGTTGTTTTCTTTTGGTGGGATGTCGTGAATTAAATGCTAGCTGAAGTTGCTGTGTCTCGTAGAGCTGTGGCATTTGAACGTGGATTTGATAGGGTTGGGGATACATTTGACCTTTTTGAAATAAAAATTGACACTCCTTCATTTATATTTCTCCAGCAGATGTTTATAATTGCACCCTTGCAACATAGCTTGCTGTTTGCTTAAACCCAGGAATAGCTTAAATACTCTCAGCATCTCCTTAAACAAGCCTTTCATACCTGCCAAGATGGCACAGGGCCTATATAGCCTCTCTTATCCAAATAAAGAAACCAATGTAATTTCCTATGTTGATAGCCTTACAATCAGTCACTAAATTTAAAGTATCGTTAACCACTTTCGCATTACAACAGCAAGCCAAAGGTTCACTTATTCATTCAATAAAAGTTTGATTAACTTGCTTCTGGGCTGGCTTGTGCCTCTCTGGCACACGGCAGGCTGACACGAAGGGTGGGTCACACTGGGTATTTATTTGGTCTGTGCTCATGCACAGACAGCACACTTGGGGAGATGTTTGCTGCAGGCTTGACTGAAAGGAGCTTAAGTGCTGTAAGATGTGAGCAGTGGCTGTTAATGAGATTAGACCAGCATTCAGGCCAGCGCCGAATGTGATTCAGAAAGCAACCATGATACGTGTCTGTCGGTACATTTCTTCATCCTGAGCGACTACATACCGTTTGACGGGTGACTCGTTTTGTTCCGGGGCACCATATGAACAAAGTAATTATAGTCCTGTGAGTCTAACACGGGGTAATTACAGTCTGAACTCGTTGCAGGTGTGGAACACACATTCAGAAATGCACATTATACCCCCAATTTGTTTTTGGGTAGCTAAGCAGTGCTAGTTAGCAGCGTACAGCTACCTGCCTGCTTCAGGTCCTGTTTGAGAGCATCGTGGTTTTGCAGTGAATTATAGCAGCTGTGTCTTTTCTTCCTGGAAACGGTTACATCAGACATGTTGTTTCATTTCGTTTGCGACAGCATCACCGGGTTTGTCTGTTACTGGAAGCAGGCTGGAGCTGACTGAGGTACAAGGACAGAGACATCACACATTAATGCAGCAGACATGTTATCATACCCAGTTGTGTTTGTAGCAGACACCCACAGTATCTTAATAACACTATAATGTTCTCGCGTGTGCGCAAAGATTTGTTGCACATATCTGTTGCCTATTGTGTTATTCTACATTACTTACCGGGGCCGGAGAAAAAAAAATCATTACAGCAGAGAATTGTAATGTTGTATCAACACGTGGGCATCAAATATCTATCATTTCATATATGAATAAAAGTGTCGGGTGCATGCAAAGTTATGGCAGCTTTTTGTGACCGTGTTGGTCAGTCTGTCAGCTTCACAGTCTCCTTTTATTGCAATAAAAAGGATTAAAGTGAGATGAACTGACTGGAAACTTGATTTTATAGCATGTTGGTTAAGTTTTTCTTTGGGGAAATAATTTGCAGTTGGGAAACATTTTATAGATTGCAATGTACGTTATTTTATTACTCAACATATTGCGAATTCATTTAGTCACTGTGATATATTGTAGGGTTTCTGGTGATTCCCAGCACTGTGACTTGCAAACCATTTGCAACATGCTGCTTTACATTTTACTGTAAGGTACAAAGAAATGAAATACTGGTTCTCGGCTTCACTGAAAACAAAAGTAAAGTTCTGTTTAACTGAGAATTGTCTGTACTTTTCCACTCTTAAACACCTTGTATTCAAACTGCATGTGTGGAGGAGCAGGAAGCATCTGAATCCTCCACAGACTAAAAGCATCAGGTTTCTACTCAACCTCTCTCTGTCTCAGTGAGCACATTTACATGGCTTGTTGGCTTGTTGGGTCACTTTAGATCTGGTGTTTTGCATTCCAGGAAATGCACAGTTTCAGTACCGAGGTGTCCAGAGCGTCACTCTCATCAGAGTGCAGGAGACTAAACTTTTCCCAGTTCCTCTTCAGTGATTATTCTTAAAAGTGAATGAACAAGTTACCCGTGTGCTTAATGGGTGGATATGGAGGCTCTGCGCTACATCTGTCTTTATTACACAAAGTATCTGCCTGGAATTGTGGCACGTTTCACAATTTCATCTACGTGATTGAATTCATTGAGCGTTTAGACATGATTTCTCAGTGTCGTCCTCATCGACTGTATAAATATTCAATTCTTCTTCTGTGCATACATATTCATCAGTGCAGACATGTTCATAAAATAAACGCTTTTACCAACGACACCTTTGAGTCACTTTTTAAACTTAAACAAGGGAAACGGTGATAAATAATATTTAACTTGAAGCTATATAGTGGTGATACAGTAAAGTGTGACAATATGTTAAGTGTGACAGCTGGTGCTCCCATATGTCATTTGTAAACATTGGTGAATGGCCTATTAGCGAGCGTGCCATCTGATCAAGTGTTCGGTTGCTGTGTGCTTCGCTTTGACTCGTCACAGCAGCAACACACACCGTTCTCGCTGCAGTTGCACGTGAAGATTTTGTGCTCTCAAGATTGACATCGTTTGCGCCGGAGAGTTTTTACTACTTTATCGAAATGACACAAAAACCCTCAAAGCGTTCCACTCCCCTCACCTTTTTCCTTTTCTCTCCTCTCTTGTTTTTTCTTTTCCAGCCGAGGATGATGGGATGTGGGAGAACGGCCTTTCCTACGAGTGTCGCACTCTGCTGTTCAAAGCCATCCACAACTTGCTGGAGCGCTGCCTCATGAATCGCAGCTTTGTTCGCATCGGCAAGTGGTTTGTCAAACCCTACGAGAAGGACGAGAAGCCCATCAACAAGAGGTACGCTGGCACCACTTGTTCTGTTAAGTTCTTGGCCATAGTTTTATTCTTTATGGCCGGGGCCTGCACTGTGGAAATAGGCATTTTCCTGGCTCCCCCCCCCCCCTCAGAGGTTCCACGGTTGACTCACAGGGTCCCAGTTTTATGTGTTATTCAGCATGTGGGCTATTAAACCAGCACTTTCACTTCAGGGGTTCTGTTCCCGCTGGACACCTGACATAAATGCATGTATTGACATGGCTGCTTTGGAAGATATAAAGTAGTGTGCATTGTACCAGGGATTTCCTGTTGTGTCTTTTTTGCAGCAGCAGCAGCAGATCCCGACAATAATGAAACATTTGTGTTAAGACCTTCTTCAACGTTAAACTGCACTGTGCACATTTAACTGAGAGCAGTGGCAGGCAAGTAGCTGTCCATCAGAAATATTTCTGCCCCTAAGAAAAGCTTAGGTTTTGTCATTTTTAAAAAGCCTCTGAACTTTTGCCAAAAAAATTCTGAAGGTAACTATGTAAATCCCAACAATCAATGATTTCCATCTCAAAACACAAATAGGTGGCAGTCTATTAGATGCTGTCGTGCTAATTAAAAAAATATTTTCAGACAACATCAAAAGTGCTTTCATTCAACCATAAATGAAGCAAGTCAGCGTTTATCACAGGTGGATCTATTACATTAGCTGCATGAGTCATTTGTTGCAGAAGGAGCATGAACATAAACTGCTATAATTCTGTCAAGGGAAAATGTAATCTGCCATCGAATACACAAATAAAATAACCAGTTTTATATATATTTTTGTCATTTTTAAAGGAAATAAATTATGTAGAAAAGAAAACGGTACGGATTCATCAACCTTTCATCTGCTGGTTCCTGTAATACATTCCTCAACTGGGATTCTTTATCTCACACATAACAGATTACTGATACTTCAAATGCAGTTTTCAAGCAGCATTTTTAGAGCAGAGGTTGAAAATCCTGCTGAAGTATTCGCAAAATTAAGTCAAAGCAGCTCAACTGGTTTGCTTATTGTTATATTATTAGTTCATTTACAACTGCTGACTACTTACTGTTAATTTATTTTGCACTTCCTGGTTAAATTGCGCTGTAGTTATTTTTAATGGAGTACAAATAGAGACATTTGATATCGGCTGTAACCAATTCAAACGAAGGATTGTAAACAAATCGGACATAATTGCTGCATCAGAAAAGCCTGGACTGGCCCCGGTCCTGGATCTGTAGATTAGCCTGGTATATTCTGGCATTGTACACAACATTACAGTTGTGACATGAGAGGTGGCGGCGCTGTCTTGTCTGCCTTCTCACGTCTGACTCCCGAGAGCTGAGGCGTCCTCCACCTTCTCGCTATCTGCCGAGCTGGATTTCTTGCAGTCAGTGTCTGGGTTTATTGATAACAGTAGGGTAGCGAGGACAAAGTGACCGAAGCAGCTATTTTTTTCCACGGGGAAAAAAAACAACAAAAAACACCTGCTCCCTGACTGTCGCCGCCTCACCTCCCCACTGAACACGCGGCGATCGTTTGAGAACTCGAACGGAGATCTTTTTAGATTTTGGTTTTGAGATTCAGTCGCAGTGCGAGGTGCCACAGATTTAACACTGGTGTACCAACTGCAGGGCGCCGTTTTGACGAGGGCGGCGATTGTGGAGAAGAAAAAAAAAAGCTCTAGAATCAAACGGGTGTATTCTGTTAACACCCAGCAAACTCCCTGCTCTGTTTTGTGTGTGCATGTGTCGGTGTGTTATTGTTGTTGGGGTTGTTTTGGTGGCGTTGCCAGATTTTTCAGTCAGGTGCTCAGCGGGGCCACACAGCAGCCTGATCTCGTGTGTGCACAGACACGTGTTTGTTTGCAGGCCGCTTGCACGGTCCAAGTTAGAAACGGCCCAAACTGTATCTGCTGTCAGCTTGTCTTAATCATTACCGTGACGTGGGGCAGCAGAGCTGGTTGCAAGCTTTAATGGGGACTCTTTAATGGCCTCTCATCTGTAGACAATGGGTCGCATTTCTCTGGACAAGCGTGATGCATTTTCATGTAAATGGTGTAATAATAGACAAAAGACTTGACAAAATGATACTGGAGATCGAGCCACTTCTCTCCAGAGCTGTACACATGCCTTGTTTTTTTTTTTTTTTTTTTTTAGCTCTATTGCCTCTTTACCCAGTATGCTGATCACAAAGGGCCCCCAGTCAAGGGGGAAAAAAAACAATGGTCTTTTCCTCGGCTCTGGAATTCACAGGCCACCCTCTGTCTGTATGTCTGCTGCTCATGCTTGCTCCTCACTCACTCTCCTCTTCCCTCCATCCCCCTCTGCTGTCATGAAGCAGACTGGGCAGGTTATAAATAGTGGTGCAACCACCCTGAATCTCAGTTGTCGTCAAGGATGTTTTCCCCCCCTCTCCTTTGGTGTGATCCGCTGCGCTCCAGCCACGCTGGGATTTCAACAAACAAAGCAGCACAAAACTGTGACGGAAATCTACTGGACTCCTTTTGTGCTTTTTTTTTTTTTTTTTTTTAATGTCGCTGCTGTGTCCAGACCAGCTGGTCTGACAGTGAAACATTTCCTGAGCTGCTATTGATGTATAGTGGTGCTGTTGGCAATTATTAAATGGCTCAAGTGTTGTTGTTTTGTTTCCGTGGGACAAAGTAAAACTGTACTCAGAGTGCAGTCCTACTCCGTATCCTTCTTTGCATCTGGTCTCCATGGAGATAGTCAAGTTTGTCCTACCAGTAGTGAGTGTTAACCCCGAGGGAGACTCCATCCTCACGGGTGGCATGACCGAGCTTTTTATGTCGGCAATCACATCATTCTCAGTGACGAGCTGCTTCCACTGGGAGTCGGATTGAAAAATTTCAGGGAATTCCCACTCTGATAGTCCTGTGAAAACTCGACTTAACTGTAGGTTGTTTTATGGCCACCGTTCTTGGACACTTTTCCTTCCCTCCTTTTAAATACTGAAAGACTCAATAAGCTGATTACCAAGCAGTGGTTTGCCAGCACCTGAGCTCATCTGTCTCTGAGCACCTTGTTCACCTTTCATTGACAGCAGGTCAGGCACTCTTCCATTAAAACACATGAGGATTTTGCAGCAAAGACACAGTTCTCTCAGGAGTCCGTTACCAAACGTGTATCTAACTTGTGAGTGTGGGGCAACAACTAACTATTATCTTCATGATTGATTCATCAATTATGTTCTGGAATAATTAATTAATAGTTTTGTCCATGATATGTAAGAAAATGTTGAATAATTCATTTTATAATTTCCCACAGTCTAATGTATGTTGTAGCTTTAAAAATATCACAAAACATGTTTTTGTTTTGGAAGGTTGTTGCACAAAAGAAGATCTGTTTGGATATAAGAAATTATGATAAGCCACTGTTTTTTAAAGATATACATTATAAACAATCAATGACAATATAATCAGAAGATCAATCAGTTAATAAAATCACTGTTAGTCACAGCACCAATTGATGATTCACCTTCTTTTGGTATTTAATTGATGAATCATCAAAGCATGAATGTGGCATGCTTCTCATTGTCAGTCATCAGCCCAAACTTAAAATAACATTTTCACACATACCATTAAAATGTAGAAATGATGCATCCTTGAAAGATATTCTTGTGTGAGCAGCTCAAATCGGATCTGCAGGTGGGAAACACCAGATACTGCACAACTCCTGGCAGCGTCCGAAGTGTCCAGTTGGTCGAGGCTGTAGCCAGCTGACAGGCTCATAACCTCAACCCAGACCTCAGCCTGTGTTGAAATGCTTACATCATCTCTCCCCCTCCTCTGCCTTGCTTCTCCTTTGAGCCTGATGTACGTGGTAAACACCAAACGGGTTGTCCACAGTCTGAACACGGTAACAATAAAAGAAATCCTCTCAAGGTATTATGTAAAAAAAATAAAATAAAAAAAAGGCTTATTATGTTATCCAGACGCCTGTTTTTATGATTTTACGAGAAAAAGATATATTTCAAGATTAACGTTGAAATTTAATATTGAAAATAATATTACTGTTTTTAATGTAATTCCTAAATGAAATCAATATTGATTAGTGACAGCTGTTGTTTTTAACGTGAACTGCACATGCAGCAGTCTGTGTTGATCCAGATGACGGTAATTCTCTTTGTCTGGAGTGCAGGCGGCTCCAAGTTGTGCTGCCTGGTTGTTTCTGTGAACCTTATACTGCTAGGTAGACTGGCTCCAGAAACACAGAGAAAGAGCGGGAGAGAACACCAGGGAGGGAGAGAGGGAGAGCTCCTCTTGGTTGTCATGGCAGCAGGGAAATGCACCCTGGGATCGTGTGTTTCCAAGGTGAAGCGGGATGCTCGTGCTCTATTGGTCAGCTTAAGGCAGACTAGCTCGTTGACTTGCTCCTAATTGGCTGAGTTGCTAAAATGCAGAGCAACATTAAATCCGGCCTGCTTTGATGTTTCAATTTGATCAGGACAAAAGGGATATCATGTCTTTATCTGCTTGATATGCGCCCTGTCTTTAAAGCCACATTTACAAGATCGACAATCTATTCTGCGCTGCAATCAGGACGGTGTTAGATTCCTGCTCGGCTGTATTTAAATACGTGTGTATGCTGTTATGCATTTAGTTGTTGTCTGAGTGACTTGAAAGCATCATTAACAAATCAAGCTGTTATGAAATGAGGCCAGTCTGCAGCGGCTCTTATTACGAGAGCGAATTAATGCAAAACATAGTCATACGGTAACAAATACGGCCATGTAAACGCATGCAAATGTCTGCACTTTGCTGCATGACGGTGGGTAACGTGGATGAGCACATTCTTCCTCTATTGTTTTGGCTCGATGTCGGGAGGTGAATGTGCGAGTCCTGGTGCGCTGTGGCAGGCGGAAGCAGAGAGCAGCACTCTTGTTAAGTAGGACAGTGCAGGATAAAGGGCCACTGCCTCCAGTCTGGGGCTAAAGTGCTAAATTTATCCCCTCCCTGCTCCCAGCACAACACAAACACAAACACAAACACACAGGGAGACGGGCACACACATGTGCTCGTCAACAATCTGCGTCCGAGGACGGGCTCGGGCTCGCATGCTGCTCGGTGTGCTGCACCTGGAATGCGGGCAGGAAAAAACGGTTAGGTGCACACAGACCAGTTGCACCGATTTAGACGCACGGGACCACCACTCGGCACCTCTCCCAAATCCCCTGCCCCCCCCCCCCCCTTCCTCAATAATCCCTCACCCCCCCCTCCCCCAACACTCAACCCCCTGACCCCTGGTCTCGCTGATACTTCATCAGTCTCTCTAGCAACAGGAACTCTGGGGAGACGGGGCTGTGGGACCATGTGACCCGCCGCTCTGGATATATCATGTTGCTGGAGAGATCCTGTCCACAAGATAAATATGGCTCTTAAAGGAAAATACCAATGTTTTTCATTGGTACGCTTCATTTGCTTAATTGCTGCACAATTATACTTTATTAATAATCCACTTCCCCTTTGTGTCACTTCAGCTTTTCAATTTAAAGCAAAGCTATTGGCTCCACTGATCTTGGAGAGACTCTACAGTTTGTTGTCATCTGCTAATTTTAACTCCATGCCCACACTTGATGCAGGCCATGTTAGCTGTGTTGCCCGCATGGGTTCAAATATTATTCATATATAAAGTTAGTGCCTGAGAGAAACAAGTGAACACTTTCTCTAAATATATTTGCATTACTAGAATGGATTGTGGCTTTCTACCATTATGAGAGCACAGGAGCTAATACGACTTTGATGAACACTTCTCATGATACTGTGCGCGGTGAACAAAACATTTTGAATATTTCGGCAGCAGAAGGAAACGAGCCCATCAGAAACTCCCTGCACCTTGTTGTAAGATTATTCACTAATTTCTGCTCCCGAATGCCTTCCTCATTTCCTCTAATGGCAGCCAGAGGCTCAGGGAGAACAAAGAATTCATCTCCCATTACTAAAGTTAACATGCTTCATTGTCTTTTTATGTATTGTAGCGCTGAGGAAACCCATTTTAGTGTCAGTAGTGTAATTCAAGAGTAGCAGCAGGGACACGTTTTCTTATTCAAAGAGGGAATCCTGTGTCCTTAGAGTTCCTCCGTCACCCTGTTCTTCTCACCCTGCCGCCTCCTCAGCTGCTGTACCCTGCATTCCTCCCATTCCTCCCATTCCTCCCATCATCCCATGTGACCAGAGCACCGGGCCAAGCGGAGCTCTGAAGAAGTCGTCATAGTTAATCCGCGGGGCGTCACTTGCTCCCCGTCTGCCCCTCCCGTCCTCTCTGTCCTTTTCTCAGTAACTGTGATTCCTGTCTTTAATCCAGAGGTTCAGGCAGATGGTCACATTTAAAGCTAATCCCTTATATGGTTTTCAACCTTTCACCTCATCACTGTAGAACACTAGGTGGTGGCGGCGGTGTCGTCTGAACTAGCCAAAAATGCCCTTTACTTTCTGGGACTAGCAGTCATCTGCTGCAAGCCCGTTTAAATTCCCCGCAGGGGCTAAAAACGCAGCTCAAGAATTCTTAAGACACTTTAGATAGTTGTTGAAGTGGATCACAGTGGTAAATCGGGTAAAACAATTCTTACTTCGTCCTGCTCCTTCAAATCTGGGTTTTAAAGGTGTATTTAAAATGATTCCATTATCAGGGAGAATTTTAGAAATACTGAACTTTGTGGTTTCAAACTGCTCAGCTGAGTTGAGCTCTCAAATGAATTGTACACAGCGATTTTCCAGTTTCCCTTAATAGAACTAGACTACAGAGGAGGATGTTGCCTTCTCTTAAGAGGCACGAGGACCTGCTGCTTTTTTCAACGCTGCATTATGCCCGCCATTATTTGTGAGTGTGATTAGTGTAACAGATGTTTTCAAAGCAGCAACAAGCAAACTTGCCGTGCCGAGCGTGAAGAAGAGAGGCTTATTTCTGCAGCAAGAGAAGTTGCAACTTGAAATTTGGTTAGTTCTTCCCAATTAGTCATCTTTGTTTACGTTGCACTGAGGACAATAACACACGTAGCTGATGTACTCAGAAAGCTTACACAGTCTTATCCACTGGAGCTAATGCTGCCCGCTAATACTGTTGAAATTCATAAGGAGTGTATACGGCACCTCCCCTCGATTTGACATGAAAATAAAGACGACCACAAAATAAAGCACATGTAATTCTTAGTCCTCTTTTTAAAATGATTAATTTACTCTACTATGCAAAAGTTTAAGAAACTAAAAGAAAAGAGGAGAATGCTGATGTAGCACTTTATCAGCTCAAAGCATTCCCACACACACACACACACACACACACACACACACACACACACACACACACACACACACGTTGCCCGAAGACACTTCAGCAGGTGGACAGGAGGAACCAGGGATCAAACCGGCAACCTTATGATTAGTGGACAACCCGCTGTACCATCTGAGCCCCATCTGCCCTTTATCACTTAACTTCATACGATGTAAAAAATCAAATAAAAATCAAATCAATATTTACTTTCTGCACCCTCTGCCTTTTTAAAAAAGCACCAGTTCTCCTCGTACACGTGCACACAGCTTCAACGGTACTTGGTTGTTCAGCATCTTGCAGATTTAGTTTGTGTCGGTGTCGTCCGTGTCTTCATATAATCTCGAGCGACTCCATGACGCTGAGGTCGGCGTCGAGCCACCTTCGTCTGTGCGGGATACGTTTTCATGTTCGGGGGTCACGGCGATGCTGCACGATGAATTCCTGACTGATCGGAGGCCTCCTTCGTACTTTTGCATTGTAGAAGCAGCATTATGTTGTTCACCTGATACTGAAGCCTAATTTGCCTCCACAGAGTTAGCAGGCCTTTTGATATTTACTCTGACATTCACTGCAAGTTAATTAATTTGCTCAGCAAGACAAAGAGATTATGCCGCCCGGCTAACCTTTCCTCGCTTCTCCCGGACACATTTTAACAACGCCGCAATTTGGTCACAGTGTTTAGTCCCATTTCTGTGTAGAATGTGTCCCAGCTGGTGGTCAACACATTAAACCCCAATATAACAGTACTATAACATGGTTTTTCATCATTATTAGAGAGAAAAAGGGTACAGTAGGCCGTGGCTTTCTGGGTTAACTGCATAAGCCATCTTTAATCCAGGATAAGGCTGACTAATTGCTCGTGGCTCTGAGTAATGAATCTTTATTATTGCAACTGCACAACTAATATTACTTATGTCATGATGACCTAATGACTCAACATGCTTCTACCCGGCCTTAGAATTATTTCACAAGAACATACTAACATAAGAAGTCTTATTTTTTTCACACCCAGGTTCTACAGGATGTCTCAAGCTACACAGTTCGTTGTTTGTACCTTTATTAAATTTATATTTTGACAATGAGAGGCGTATCACCCTTCAGTGATATAGTAAGTGCCTCTTTCACAGGAAGGAACAGATGTGGCATCTCAGTTGTGATACAGCTGCAGACTGATGATGTAAACGTGGTAATGAGCGTGATTACTGAAAATGTGTTTTTCAGAAGAGGAAAGGTACACGGCTCAGATTCAGACGGTGACGTTTCAGCTGACGGCAGGCCGACGAGAGGAACCCTGGGGTGCCTCTGTGCGTGTGCGTGTGTGTGTGTGTGTGTGTGTGTGTGTGTGTGTGTGTGTGTGTGTGTGTGCGTGCTTTTGTGTGTGATACACTCCCTCCTAAACGCAGGAGGAGCTGGATCCTGACTTGTTGTCAGGGTTATGTCAGTATTATCTTCAGTCGGCTCCGTCTGGATCCGTGTGGTTGTGATACACTCGTAGAGGATCGGATTTCTCCTCTTTTTATGGACTTGTCGTTCCATCTCTTTCCATTTCTCTTTCCCTTCCAAGTTTAATCTGACATATATAAAGAGGCTCAGCCCCCACCCCCACCCTCCTTCCCTCCCTCCCCCATCCTCCATTTGTGGCACAGGGAAATCAATTCAAAGTAATAGAGCTCCGCATGTGTGAAAGTGCTGGCCTTAAGAGTTTTAGTCGAGTGTTTTCTGCGGCATCGAGTCTCCCGTGTAAACCGTGCACTAAAGCTAGATCTGGTGTGTCTCTGCGGGTCTTGTGTGTTTTTGTGTTTGTGGTATTTTGGCAGTAGACAGTGCTGTTGTTTCCCAGTGGTCAGGTGGCTAGACAGTAGGGAAGATAATATGACCCTGGAAACGTGTCCTCTGATTCACTGCTGTTTACCACCTGCATTCTGTTTTTCTGTCTCGACTCCCTTATTTGTTTTCATCTTTTCATTCTTGAGCTTATTCTTATGCCACTTTTCACGTCCTATGGTCAAACCTAACGTGTCATTTGACCACGAAGTCAAATGTGTGCCCCCTTACAGTGTATGTGGAAATATTTTCATGATAATGACGTTAACATTTATGCAAATTAACCACTAACGGTGTTATTCAGGAAAACACCCTCCTTTCTCTTCCCAAGAAAAAGCTCCAACAACCACCCAGGGTTTCTTAGAAAGTCTTCACTGTTCATTGTCATAACAATTTCTCCATGTTCATGCTGTCTTATTACTGTAAACTCCAATTCCAGAATCATTGTTTATTAATGTTGTGCCAGAAACTGCGGCCATGGCAGCTTGTCCTGTCGCTGCAGCAGCACATGACCAGTCACAACATGTTTACGCGGCCCAGATCGTAATAACAAGCTGCCACAAATGGCAAATTTCCATGCGCGAGACAGACCAGAGGTGACTGCTAAAGCAAAATGGGCCGAAGTGAAAGAGTCCCCCTTTTTTCTCCCAGTAGAAGGCACACTTGTTGTTGTTGTGCCGAGGAAGTGTAACTTCAGCCAAACGGAAGCTGGGTTCGTCGAACGCAGCCAGCCGAGCCCAACAAACATGTGAGGAATGTCACAGCTCTGCAGCAAACCCCCCCCCCCCCCCCCCCCCCCCCCCCCCCCCCGACTCTGTTGTCATATCTTCCCAGAACCGTTCTGAACACTTCAGGCTTCCCGGCCTGCAGCCGCCGACTCCTGATTGACCTCAGATCGAGTTCCACGTTACCTTTGCAGCTCTGCGCGCTCTTTCATATCATACCGAAACAGAAAAGCACATGACTCCTGAGCACTAATGGTTTGTCAGAGTTCTGTCATCTTTTACAGCTTTGACAGGATTTGTTTCACATTTTCTTCCAAATTAATGCAACTCATAAATGGAGTGACTAAATTAACACTAATAAAGTGCTGCTTTGAAGTTATTACATCAAAGAGCTTACTTAACGCACACGAAGAAGACAACCAAACGGGCCTGTCGCAATTATTACATAATCACTCGGTAGTGATTATTTGAACTGTCTGCAATCATTTTGCATAATGGTTAGAAATGTTTCTATTAATCTGCATGAAACTAACAGAAAAGTCATATTTCCGTTACCGTTTACACAGTTTTGTTTTCCACCTTTTGATAGCGCTGCCTTTCCCTGCTATGGTTTAATGGCACAAGTGGAGAATTAATGCCACCAAAGTACATTGTTTATTTTGATTATGGGTACCTGTCATTGTCAGTAATTTCATTTTATACTTCAATAATAGGCTTTGTATATTTATCTTAATTATGTCATACTTGCAGTGTGCAAGTTTTGTTTACAAAACTTAAAAGACGAACAGAAATGTTCAATGAATAAAAGGCTCTTATCGTTCATAAGGTGTATTATTAAACTGAAACAGAAAATCAACAGTAAACAACAATTAAATCATCATGTATAATTATTCGTATGATAATTAGTCATCAACTAAATTTTCATAACTTTCACATACCTACAAGTCGTGTCATGCTGGGGAATAATTTTGTTGGGGAAATGTAACTAAAGACCAAAACCGACTACTGAAAAAAATAAAATAAAATAAAAAAATATATATATGTATGTATATATATATATATAGTGTGAAAATGCCACTGGTGCATCAAAATGTGACGGGGACACAGTGATCCCGAGATGGAAAGAATGACAATGCACATTAATTTATCTCCGCTCAGACAGTGAATGAATGAATGAATGTGAATGCTCGGTCCCTGTAGGTTTACATGGGAACTGCTTTTGTTACCATTTGCTGTAACAACAAGCCACACATTCATCTGCTGTGCGAGTCTGGATACAGATAACACAGAGGAGATAATGAGATGGTGTTGCTCACAGAGTAATTGTTTTATTCTGAAAGGACAGTCTTGTTTCCTTCCTCCACTGCAGGGCTCCATTGTCATTTTGTCAGATAGGAAAAGCACAATG
The DNA here is from genome assembly GCF_022577435.1 of Embiotoca jacksoni. Classification (NCBI taxonomy): domain Eukaryota; kingdom Metazoa; phylum Chordata; class Actinopteri; family Embiotocidae; genus Embiotoca; species Embiotoca jacksoni. Next base: position 17,774,376 of record NW_027185263.1, read on the forward strand.
GATTTGAAGGAAGTAAGAAATTACTCTTTTAAGAACTGAAGTTTGAGGAAATATAGGATGATTCTTTAAAGCGGAATCAAATAATTGATTATTGATTTGAACGGACAATCTGGAACCATTGGTAAGAGAAAACAAGCACTTCGATGACGTCTTCTCGCCCTCAGACAAATTCTGATGAGAATTTAATGATCTTTTTGCAGATGAAGCAAATAATTGATCAATTGAGAAAACAATTGTCAGATTAATCAATAATGACGCATAATAGGCAGCTGCAGCCTGTAGAAACAAGAGCTATGGCAAACAGTGTTGTTTATAATTAAACGCCCTGACTAAACTTTTTTTTAATTGTTATTATTGTTATTATTTTTTTTTTTATTGTGCATCATCTGATCATCTGTTTTTGTACCACATAGCAGAGCATTCATGAGACAATGACCGAGGCTGTCAGTCCCACTCGCCTCCCTCCATCACTCTGGTCTCTCCCGCCGCCGCCGCCGCACAGGTCGGCGTTGGTCTTTGGCATCTCATTTACATGGCGTGCCAGCTGAAGGCAAATGTGCCCACCTGCCTTCCTTTGTGCGAGGCCCGCTTCAAATACTCCCCGGATTATCTTATTGTGTCCTTACCGAGCCAAAGGCCACTGGCCATTTGCATCCGAGAGGTGGAGCGGGGAGTGCCTCGGCGTTCGGCTGTGTGCGACGGCCGGAGAGAGCAGATCAGAGAGCAGCCTGAGCCATTTGCCAGTTAATAGATGAAGAGCAGAGAACAGGGAAGTGGGAGGAAAGGTGGAGACAGAGAGAAAAAAAAAAAAGATGATTAAATGATGTTGTGGCTGTTTTTAAGGCTACAATGGCAGCCCGTTCCCCTTTCTACTCTTTCTGAACATGACAGACACCGAGAGAGGCAACATAAAAAATGGGATGTGAAATCCTTCATATCTCGTTAATGAGCATAATATTCTGACAAGTATCACGGCTGTTCTGAAGGCTGTTGTATTCGGTATTTGACATGCGCTGCAGCCTGTTGGAGGACATCATTTGTCTCCACTATTGAAATAAGGTTTTGAATTCTTTTAAGAATTTACCAAACAAATGAGATGAGAAATATTTATTCCTCAAAAGCACATCATCAGCAAAAGGACACAGAAATCTCCCTTTAAACAGGTGGTGTTTTAATTGTACAGTCTTCTGTGGTGCTCAATACAGGCTTTGGGTTTCTGAATTTTTTTATTTTTTTATTTTATTTTGTAAAGTGCAAGCAGAATCTCGCTGCAGGGGAGATGACATTCTAAAGTCCCAGAGAACCTGAGTCTTGAGGCAGGTTCAACACTATAACAGACACAATGTGCCGTGGATTGGGGGCCCCAAGGGGTCCTGCGGGGAACTCCTGGGGACCCTTAGGCAAAGTACTAGTTTCAAATGAAATCCAAATGAATTTTATGATTTAATGTGGAGGGGAATGCTACAGGAAATCACATAACACTGTGTAAAACTGCAACCTGTCTAATTTACACAAAATAAACTAAAAATAAAAGGTTTAGAGGTCCTGCTCGGTGGTTTTTGTTCCCTTTGTACGAAGACGGGCTAAACTAAGCTAATCAGCTGCTGGCTGTAGCTTTATATGCACCGTACAGAGGTTTCCATTTCTCACCTAACTCAACAATAACAATAATAATGTGTCGGATAATACTTGTTTAATCAGTGCTGTGGTTTCTCAGTACCTACGCTTGACCCGCTCAGCTCAGAGACCACACACACTTTCCCACTGTGCCTCCCAGCTGCTGTTTACTGGTATACGTGTTTCCCCACATGCTGGTGTGTGTGTGTGGGGGGGGGGGGGCACCGACCGGCTGACAGAGCCTCTGAGCTGCTGCTGTGTTTTGTCACAGTACGAGCTTTACTAAATCCGGCTCCTTTTGTGTGTGTATGTGCGTGTCACCGAGCGAGAGAGTGGTGTGATGAAATGTGTCATGTGCTGTTGTTGTTGTTGTTGTTGTTGTTGTCGTCGTCGTCGATGTTGCGGCGCTTACATGGCCAAGTGCTGATCAAGCACCTGTTGACATTTGAACCATCCCTCTCTGGCTGGAGAGTCACTCTTCAACTTGGTGTTCATGGTGCATGAAGATGATGTCATGTGATGTGACCGGCCGACAGGATTATATTTCTATCATGGGCTCACCTCAAATTCCAAAATTACAGAAGCAACTGGTGAAAACACTGTTTTTTTTTTGTTTTTTTTTTAATGCTACAAAAATAGGGAAATTCATTAATAATATTAATTAAGTCATATTTTCAGATTGACACACATAATCCCTAATCAGTCGGTAGTTACATGATCATTCAGCACGAGAATGTTTTAATGTCAACAGCTGGCACGTCTGATAATCTTCTTAACCTGTCAGCTGACACGCAGCAATCTGTGCGGTCACATTTGTAAAGAAATTGATTTCCATCTGTTGTGATTTCACGTGTTTGTGAGAACTGGGTTGTACTTCTGCCTGCTGAGCCACAGATGGCAGCCCTCCACCTCCAGCTCACACAGATGTGTGCGAATGTGTAGCGTCAGGTTTTTCTGCGCATGTGAGAGGAGAACGGTACACCGCATTTCTGTTGATGTCGGCAGAATACACGGCACATTTTGCCTCTCCAGTCTCTCACGTCTTGCTTTTCCTTCCCTCTCTTTGTCGTTCTCCAGCCACCCCCCCGCCCCCCTTTCTCCCTCCACGTACATAAATCCACCACAGTATCAGCAGGATGGTCGGTCGGTCACAAACAAACACAATGCTTTCATTGCTTGATTGGCTCATCAATTCATTCATTTCAAAACAAAACAACAAAAAAAAATGAACGGAGAACAGAACCTGAAAAAACCCCACAGCTCAGTCCAAGTTCGCCGCTGCGTCCTGTTTTGGCTTCACGCTGCACAAATAAGAAGGATTCATGTCTGCCTGCCGTCCTGCCTCCACACATGCTACGGGTGGTTTGGTGACATGTCTTGCCTCGGGACTGGAGGGGTGTTTTACACGCACACACGCACACACGCACACACACACACACACACACACACACACACACACACACACACACACACACCCCAAGTCAAAGGAGCCAAATGTAATTTACTACTTGGGCACCTGAGCAGTTGTGACACACCTCCCAAACAAAGGCATCTTTGCTCTGTGCGCCAGCATGTGGCCTAATTCCCCAGATGTCTTTTCACAACCTCACCTGGCTGCATACCAGTGTTGTTTTCTTCTTCTTCTTCTGGTAATAGCCACTGTTTTCTTCCAAGCATTTGATCTTTTATCCCACGTCTCCCACTGGGCAATTAATCCTGCTAGAATACAGCCATGTTGACAGTAATGAATGAAACATGCAATTACACTCGGGTCCGGCTCAGGATGTTGCAAAAAAAAACAAAAAACAGAAAAGTTTCCTTTTTTCTTGTAATCACATTTACTACAAACTATAACTCAAAACAAGTTAATTAAGGGTATGAGCGTAGACCGGACTTTTAGTCATTGTTCACTTCCTAATTTAAATGCCCAACTTTTTTTAAATTTTTTTTAACTATTTAACTAATCTGAGTGGTGTAATTTCATTGTATATGTATACAAACAACACAAATAATGCATTGTGACTTGCGTTCTGCTGTGCTTCTGTTGAACACCTCGCCTTCATTTCTACACCTAGAAAGAATTTGACCTCCGACCTGCCATGTTTATCATTTGAACCTCAGAAAGCTTTCAGATAAAAATGAGAAGCTGGTGAAAAGTTTTCTTCACTGTTCTTTTCTAATGAGAGTTCAGGGAATCTGTACAGTAGAGTTGAACATTAGTGCGACCAAATAATAAGTCTCATAACAGTAATTATTACTTGAATAAGCGGAGGAGTTCTGCACTGTCGAAGGCTGGCTGACATGTAGGAGAGCAACACTGCAGACTCGAGTGGGCTGAGGTCACACAACATGGGAGAAGACATTAAAAGGATTTTGATTGACTTTACTCAAGCAGATAGAATCTGTTGAAATGAGTCCATCTGGTCACTGATACTGACCCTTGGAGTCAGGACTGCTCCAATTACACAATAATTACGTGCAGCTAAACAAGGAAATGTGAATTTTGCACTAAAACCTCATAACTTTGGAGGCTCTTGCTCCCATTGTTGTCCTCCGGCAAACTGAAGTGTGCGCAGCTGTTTTCTGTCTGAGCACCCGGTAACTCACACCGCCGAAACTCTGTATTGTCCTCAGATGAACTTTAGCAGGCCTTTTCTTTTTTTTTTCCACAGAGGAGGAACTGTCCCTCATCACTTACAGTGGAGTTGCATTAGGAGGGCGCACCGCTGCCAGAGCTGATAGGACAAATGATCAGTGACCAGTCAATGTGTGTATGTTAGTACTGCAGTAACCCTCAACCTTAATTTCATGGCAGCAGCAGTCCAACACATTTCTACTGAATATGCATGTTATGGTCGGACTGCTGAGGATGCCGCAGCCTCTGACTCGCCTTCATTAGAGTACCGGCTCTAAATGTATAATATTGTACGATCAAAGACATTAACCAACAAGAGCCACCTTATTTTTACAGGAAAAAAATAAGAAAGATGAATGTCGAGCTCTGGGGGGGGGGGGACTTACAGCATCTCTCCGCTATGTAGGTGGTATCATCTTATTGAAGTGTCCTTCCCCCCCCCCCCCATCTCTATCTGCCTCGCTCGCCTTCTCCGCTCCTTTTCTTTAATCCTCTGCAGAGTAGGTGTGTCAGAGTGCCAGAGACACGGAGAGAAGACTGATATTTGCTTAACCAAATCCTCAGAGGAGGCAACCCTCTTTGATCCACTTCCAAATTCACTGTGTCCACTCTCATTTGGTCATTCGTCACTTGTGCTGTCTCTGCTCGCTCTCTGTGTTGGCGTGTGTGTGTGTGTGTGTGTGTGTGTGTGTGTGTGTGTGTGTGTGTGTGTGTGTGTGTGTGTGTGTGTGTGTGTGTGTTGGCGTGTGTGTGTCTCCTTGTGTGTGTGTGTGTGTGTTGGCAGAGAGAGGAAAGCCCGCAGACAATGCCCTGCATTTTGCTCTGTTCCTCTCCCTTTCCTTTCCGTCTGCCTCGTCCTTGCTTTCCCTCTTTAACTTGTGTTTTCTTGTTGTGTTGCTGAGGTCAGACTGATACAGGCAGGCGTTGTTGTAAGCAGAAGAGCTGTGTGTGTGTGTGTGTGTGTGTGTGTGTGTGTGAGAGAGAGAGAGAGAAAGAGAGAGAGAGAGAGGAGGTTCTGTTTTGTAGCTGAGCTTATTGGCTGCAACACCCGGGTTAGTCAGGGCTCGCCCCTTTGTTTTACACACAGCTCCGTCCACACTGGACAGACAGAAGGACACTCACAAAACCACTTGAGCGCTGCTCTATTGACTGACTTTTGTCCGAACCTCTGCAAATTCCCACCTATAAGATGAAGCACACACTTCATTTTCATCCATGGTGATGTACAGGCATAAGAAGGCGTCCTTCTGTCATGTTTGGGAGCTTCCTCCTCTGCTCCCTTGTATCTTCCTCTGGCTTCATCTTTTCTATTCGGAGCGTCTCATGTTGGAGCAGAAAGAAGAGATTCTTTGACAAAAACAGACACAGCTTTCTATAATCATATTTTCTCTCTCTACCACTGTCTGCCATCTCTTCTTTCTCTTTCTCTCTCTTTTTCCTTATCTCTTTCTCTTTCTCTGTGAACAGCAACATGAACTAGACTATCTGATCTGCTCCTGTTTTTTATTGGACTTATTCATCGCAGGCCTCATTTCTCTTCAAAGGCACGTGTTGAAGTGGTGGGATCCCAATGACTCATCTGCCTCTTTCTTCCTCTTCTTCCTCACAGCGAGCACCTATCCTGCGCCTTTACCTTCTTCTTGCACGGGGAGAGCAACGTGTGCACCAGTGTGGAGATCAACCAGCACCAGCCCGTCTACCATCTAACGGAGGAGCACCTCACTCTGGCTCAGCAGGCGTCCAGCCCCTTCCAAGGTGGGTCCCCGCTTCACCTGGCAGCTCTGTGAGCGGCGCCCAACGCGCTGGGCCATGTTCTCAAGCACAGTTAGAGCGGAAACAGTTAAAGGAAACGTGTGTTGCTCTTCTTCGTCTTCTTCGTCTTCTTTCTTCTTCTTCCTCCTTCTTCTTTCTTTCTTTCTTCTTCTTCTTTCTTTTTTATTCTTCTTCTTCTTCTTCTATCTTTTTTATTCTTCTTCTTCTTTCTTTTTTATTCTATTACTTTACTAGTAATAGTTTAGGGTCATCTGAGGAAAATATTGTATGCTGCATATTACTGTGATAAATTACTAAATGTTAATATTTGTTGTTTCTGAAAAAAATATGGCCCCTGATGAGAAAGGCCACCAAGCATCCCCGTCACACTCAAAACTGTGGAAACCTTCTTCTCTGTAGCACCGCAGCAGCTGCATATTTAACATTTACACCATTTTAAGAAAATCAACCGAGCATACTTTGGACTGTTTAAGATAAGAATACCGTATTTAAGGCTGAGACATGAGTTGTTGTTTTTTTATTCTCCCTTATGAAACGTGTTTGTCAATTCGGTCACACCTTGAAATTCATTGTTAAACCACTGAGGTGACAACAGCATTGAAAGCGTGTGTCGTTGGACAGATGTAAGGCTGTTTATGATGAATTAGCCTGTTATGTTCCTGTTTAATTGATTAATCATGTACCCTATAAACTATGATAAAACCATTAAGACATTTCCATCGCCGACCAACAGTCCAAACCCCAAAGAGGAACAGTTTATGTCTGATTTCAGGAAGCCTATTTCCACGCATCCAACGTGATCTGAAAATCAATTCATATCAGTTTGCACTGTGGTTTTGCTTCTGTACACACATCACTTATTGTGTTACGTTTTAGGGAAAGTACTAAAATACAGGTTAGTCATAACAATTCAAGGACCCCATTTATCTCAAAGGAACTTAAGGCAAACCACAAACCTGTTGGCCCAAGGAGATAAAGTGAAATATCCCCCCGTAAATAAGTAAGATAAGACATGTTTTTTTTTAATGTTTTCTTGTAAATATAAAACATTAAATGCTCAGCATTAAGTGCACGGGTGTAATATTTTTCAATGAAGTATATTAGCAATCTGTGTGCTGTGTTTGGTGCCGTTGCCAAGACGAAGCATATATAATCTTCAGCCAGGCTGTCTTTCATCGCAGATTGGCTCACAGCCAGTTTAAAAGAAAAGCCTCCGTAGTCACTTTAAATTATATTGTAGTGTAGTTATAAAAATCTGTGCCTCTAATGATATTCCATCGTTGGCTCTAAATTAATTACCCCCCACCCAGCCAAACACTGTGTAATCCCAAAACCATTGTCAGCCTGCGCTTCCACTCACACACAAACATTAATGCAGTGACTATAATATACACTCCGTCTTACTCGTGTGGGGAAGGAAATGATTTGCCTTCTGAAAAACTATTAGATTTCAAATTATTTCACACAAGTATCACATTCAACCTGTTGATATTTGTATCGGAGGAGAGGTATGACTCTGCCAGCATTATCCAGCTGCACTCAGCCATTTCATTTACATACTTTTTTGACTTCTTCTGAATGTTCCCTCGGCGGCATTAAGCCACAGAGGTGGGCTCCACTTAGACCTAACAGCATGTCACCAGCACCAGAACAGACACTCCTCAAAACCCTGCGTGTCCAAAATTAGAGTTGCCTAGAAAACTTTTGCAAAAGGAGGGACTTTGTAAAACTTTTGATTAGATGATTTCCTTATCTTAAACTCTCTGAATTTACTCTTTGTACTACAAAATGGTTTGCCACATGAGCGCAGAGGAAAGGTTTTCCTCTTTTTACCTTCTCATCTATAGTTAAGAGAGATGTGATCTCGTCGCCCGCTCCCCGTACGCCTCCTCCAGAGTAATAATAGTGATCACTTCCTCCATTCACCACAGTAGTTCCTGCATAGCTGACCCCCTTTTTCTGTCTCCGGAGCCCTCCTGAAGGGAGCTGATAATGCCCCTCAGTTAAAGACTAGTGCCTTGGACATAAATAAAGGGATTATTGGAACTTGGCATATGGAGTCCTCTCGGGAAGTTGATCGTTTAGGACGATCATAATGCTCCCCAGTCGCCAGTAGATGGTTACTTATGGCTAATTCTGTTGGTCTATTAATACCTGCTGTTGCTCCTTTGTCATGTAGTTCTCAACATTTTAATGTGACACACACAGACACACACCTCCTTTTCCCATGGTGATATAATGCTACTTAATGTTTGAGTACTCTGTTCTTTTTGATTATCTTGATATTGAACTGTTACAATAAATTCTCATTTTGATGGGGCACTTTCGAAACACCCTTGAACACTCCTAGAGGTACCTGCGTCCCATTTCGAGAGCACTGATTTATATGTACCCAGACGAAGCAGACATGTGTCTCTATAGTGTGAGTGTGTGTGTGTGAGTGAGAGAGAGAGCGAGAGAGAGAGTGTGTGTTTTACGATCAGCGCTTTGAGTACGGTGTGTGTCTGTGCGCAGGTGTGTATTTTCACCGCCGCAATGTGTCTCCTCCTAGCTAACCAAGCATAGCGTTGAGGAAGGGCTGGCTTCCATCCCCCTTCATCCATCCACCACCCACCTCCACCTCCACCCCCCTTCTCTCTCTCTCTCTCTCTCTCTCTCTCTCGCCCCACTCACCTCTGCCAAGCTTGGTTTACTGTGCGGCAGAGCGCTCGATCAGGCAGACCTCTCCAGGATGTGACCTCATAAAAGGGCGCAGAGTGAATGTAATGAACTCTCAGCCCATTACACTGATCTGAGCACATTTGACATGTCTTCAGGGAGCCAGAGATAGACTCACGGCCAGAGAGGGAGGGGGAGGCTGGGTGGTGGTGGTGGTGATGGGGAAAACGGTAAACCATTTCCATAATTGCGCTGAATTTGATCTCTCCTCCACAACTGGCCTCGGGTCGTGCGAGTGTGTGCGCAGCAAGAAATGCAGAAATGAAAGGCAGTGCAGTTGAATTTAATCAAGGTTAATATGATCGGCCATAGCTGGATGTTATTGTGTATCGGAACATAAATATCCTTTTGTTCTTCTCTGTGTCGGGTTGTTTCTGCTGAGGTAGTATGTTCTGGAGGCCGAAGTGAAACGGTATGCTCAGGGGCATTTAGGACTCGTGTGTCTCGACATGTTTTCAAATAATATTTTGGTATTAAATGCTCTGAATGCCACCCGGGTTGATTTGACAAGTAGAATATTATTTCTCCAGGTACCAGACGTTGCCTGGTAAAGCTCAACCGAGCTCCACTACTGTGTGACTTATCTTCCGCTGCCACCTGCCAGCCACGTCCTCAACATTTTTTAGAAGTGTTGGATATGTGTATGAGAATTTTCTTTCAGAACCAATCATGTCCAGACCTTCTCGTTTAAAGTTGTAATCCTTAAGATTTCAGTCCTGGTTGATTTGGCAACCAGGAAGGTTACCGTGGTAACAGCAAATGTGTTTAAATACTGCAGCGCTCCTTGAGCACCTACTTTGTCAGAAATACAACAGAGGAGCAGTTGGTGTATCTGTTTGCAGTGCAACCAAACAAACTGCTTGTTTTTAATAAAAACCTCGGTAAATAAAAACCACAAGCAGAATGTTCAACTGATGGACAAAATGCTAAAACTGTCCGTTGTCTTGTGTTTTAGATCCACGGTGGCTTTGTGTTTCCTGTGGCTGCTTCACAGTAAAAGCCACTGCTTAAAGCTTTTAATGTGAAGCAGCGGTGGAAGTCTTGGTTTACAGTCGCAGGAAGTTTAACATAATGTAGAGAGAGTGACGACTGAGCAGCCAGTCATTGATATCAATAAGTTTGTCCTCTGAGTCGTATCCTGTGAATTCTTCATGTACGGCTGTCACAATTTTGAAATACTAGTTAACGATTAATCGTCATACAAATAATTGCTGTTAACAATTTAATAGTTTTATTTGATTCATTTTGTGCCACTATTTGAAGTACAAGCCTCATCAGAGCTTAATAATACACATCCACCAAGAGACAATTATTGTCATTAAACATGGCAACATTTAGATAATAAATACATTACTGTTTGCCTTTTTGGGCCTTGTGAATATATAATACTGCTTAAAGCAGAAAATGACATAAACAAACAACCTAAATGGCTTAAAACCAACATGTGCCCACTGTGGTAATCCATGATGGTAATGTCAATACATTACCATCATGGATTACCACGGCCCCATCTATTGAGATGCTCATAAGATAAATGCCTCAAGATAAACAGTTTGTGGTGCTGATATTGAGATGTAGATTCATGCAAATCTTAAGGAAATCTAGTTGAATGTTGTAATGTTGAGCTCTTTCTAGAAACACTGTTGCTGAGTCTTGCCTTCCTCTTCCTACCCTTTTGTTTTCCATTGTCTCCGGGCTTCTTTTCTATCATGGAAGCTGTTCTGCGGTCCGGCCACTGGATCAATACCTGGGGACCGAGGCCATCCAGTCTAGTAATGACATAGTAGAAAGGCAGAGCAGAGAGGGAGATTAACAAATCCTCGCTCTAACACCCCCCCCCCCCCCACCACCACCACCACCACCCCGCCAGTGTGCTCGTAGAACCATTACACCCGGTCTTCACATTCCAATGCATAATAGACACAGAGAAAGAGAATGGATGCATAGCAAGATGACAGGTTGTGTGTGTGTGTGGGTGTGTGTGTATGTGTGTTGCCAGTTGATGTGCATATGGTTTCTGTGCTCATATGTATGCATTATGCATGTTAGTTTATGGTTATATCTGCGCTGGCTGATGAATGTCGGCCTGTTCCATGAGCAGACTGATGGCTTTTTCTCTGCGACTCGTATGTCTGTGAGGTCAAGTGTGTTTGCGAAGGAGTAGCCCTTTTTAAAGCCTCTGTTTATGGGCTCTGAAAGTCAGCCACTTCCTAATAATTGGCGCCTGGAAAGGTCAGAGCACTGCAGATTTGGCTAGAGATGGCAGAATGGCAGTGAAAGGGAAACGCATGTAAAAAGAAAGAATGAAAAAAAATGATCAATGAAAGACGAATTACATTTGGAATTAGAAGAATTCGCTGCAGGTGTAAATTGGACTATAGAGGATAAGAAAACGGTGTAAGGAAGGATAAACAGTCAAAGGGAACACGGCTAAGATAAAAGGATGAGAGGACGAAAGGTACTGGAAGGATGGAAAGAAAAGAAAGGTCAGAGTGAGAAGATGGAAAGGAAGTCTGAGGAGGCATGAGAGGAGAAAACAAAGTTAAAATTAGCAAGTGTAAGGATGTAGAGAGTTACTATAACCGGAAGCAGATGAAAGAAAGTATGAAAAAGTAGAAGCAAAACATGGCCACCGCAAAGAAAGAAAGAAAGAAGGGAAGGAAATGAATGCAGAGCTGGAAGAAAATGCGAGAATGATGCAGAGTATAAGATGCGGCGACGATGACTAACGCTGTCTTTCTTCTATCCCTCACCTTTTTTCCTCTGACTAGTAATCCTGAGTCCGTTTGGCCTGAACGGGACGCTGACTGGCCAGTCGTTCAAGATGTCAGACCCCCCCACCCAGAAGCTGATTGAGGAATGGAACCAGTTCTATCCCATCAGCCCGCGTGCCAAGGAGGGTGTGTCGGAGGACAAGGCAGAGGACATGGACTGGGAGGATGACTCTCTGGCCTCTGTGGAGGTCCTCGTCGGTCAGTTTTTATTTATTTATTTTTTTTTTTTCAAATTATAAATCATGGAGTTCAAGACGACCTGTTTCAAATGTAGAGCTGTCTGTTTTGTGTTTGACTGGTTTGGTTCCCCTGTGTGTGTGTGTGTGTGTGTGTGTGTGTGTGTGTGTGTGTGTGTGTGTGTAGGTGGTGTGCGTATGGTGTACCCAGCCTGTCTGGTGTTGGTCCCCCAGTCAGACATCCCCGTTGTGGCCCCTGTGGGGTCCTCCCACTGCACTGCCGTCTACTCGGGTGGCCACCAAGTGCCTGCTTCCCAACGAGAGCCCGCCATGTCTCTGGTGACGCTCACCCCGCCCACGTCGCCTGAGGAGACACAGACGGGTAAGAGGCATAAACACTCAGACTTCATTAGAGCCTCGCGTGGAGAGTTGGTTCGTTTTCGTCGGCCGGTCGGTTCACCGCGATCTCTCTCTCCCCAGTGGACTCTCACTCGGCCCAGAAGTGGGTAAAGATGCCTTCATCATCTGATGCGTTCAGCGTGGACAGAACAAGTCACCACGGAGGAAAGATTCCACGCCGGCTAGCCTGCCAGGTGGTGGAGCGTGTCTGGCAAGAGTGCAATATCAACCGAGCTCAGAACAAGTAAGTCTGCTGCTGTGTCTTCAAGGTCACGGAGATCGATCAAAAATGATTATTATTATGAATAATAATAATAAGTAGCAGTAGTGTCAAAGACGGAAGTAAGTATTAATGATTATGTCTTAAGCTTCCCTTGAACAACTGATCATTGATCAGATAATTTATTGATTTTATTTGTATTATTTAAAGGGCATAAAGTTACATATTGGCGCTGCATAAGACAACAACTTAATGCACATGTTTGACATTAAAGGAATGAAGAAGGATTAGAAAATACACTTCTTGGTGTCGGGTTTGGGCTGCTGGATAATAATCATCTCTGCACAAATTAAGACCACCAAGGTTGTGATTATAAACATGAAATGGATATAGTGGGTGTAAAATCAGCAGGAAAGGATACAAATTAAACTCTACAACAAAAACAAAAAATCTTTCTACTCACTTGTTCTGTGCAAAACCAACAACATGTTTAAACCATTTACGGCATCTTTCATCTCAGTCAGAAGAAGCTGTCTAGAGAAGATGTTTTCTTGACTTAATGCTGCTCCTTTTTTGTGTATTTGATGTCGGTGTAACAAGTAGAACAATTATGTTACACAATAGTATTTTGGTTCTCTTGAAAAGTTGAAAATCCATTTTCAGTAGTCCATTTACAGGCCCGGACACCATGTTAATTTATTCTGTTTTGTATTTGTTGAGTCGGTCTTCCCCTCTAAAAGGCTCTTCTGCCCGACCGGTGTGTCCGACAGCACTGCTGCCTTTCGCTGCCACGTACCCATTTATACAAATGTCTTTGGTTTCCATGTTTTGGGATTCATATCTTATCTCTTCTAAAGAGGTCTGGAGAAACCTTGATGGATGTAATGATCACAAGTAATTACATAAGAGTTTTATCTCCTGGTCTTTTGTATTATGCAACATCAGTGAATCTGACACAGTGGGAGCACCCCGGGATCTGCTGCCCCCTGACCAAGCACAGAGTGTCGGCTGTAGTTAGCTGTTGGCTTGTCAGCCCAAGTATTATCGCTCCAAGGAGGGTGATGAAATCCGCCTCAGCACAATGGCATTTTTATACTAAAGAAAAATGAGACAAGGCTGTGGACTTTAGAGGATCTGTAGTATCATTTTAGGCCATAGCTCTCTTCACATGAAGAACGAATGAAGTTGTTTGACTCAAAGTCATTCATGTGTAAAGTTGTATTTATGTTTTTGTCCTCCCCAGGCGAAAGTTTTCGGTTACAACCAACGGTACCTGTGACGAGGAGCTGCATGACAAAGTGGGTGCGTGGGATTTTGTGGAGCCCTCACAGAGGTCATACTGCAGCTGTTCGAGGTCAGTCACTCTCCTCGTGTGTGTGTGTGTGTGTGTGTGTGTGTGTGTGTGGGTGGGTGGGTGGGTGTGGGTGTGTGTGTGCGCGCGCGCGCGCAGGTAGGGCTTATACATGTGCGCTCAAAGACATTTCAAAGAGGTTATGCACAGTCCGCAGGGCTTTGATCACCGCCACGAAGGGCCGCAGTCAGCAAAATATCTGCAACTTATATCCACGTGTAGACTTTGACAAGCATATTATTCTTCATATTTTTCAATTTATCACTATTTTGTGTAAGTGACAGCCGTGACGTGGCTGAAACCTCGGCTGGGTTGTGTGTTTCTGTAAATCAGACATTTTTATTCTCACACTGATGGGAATAATTTCCAGGAGAAAGAATAGTTTGACCTCTGAAGGAGCAAACCCTGAGCGCGAAGCTCCTTCAGATCTCAATTGCAGCCACCCACCTCAAGAATACACTCATCGCACGTGAGCCTATAATTTTGCTTCGACTAATTTGACACCTTAATATTAATGACATCCTTTGTGTTGGTTGTGCGTGCTTACACCTGCAAAGCTTGATTGTTTCTCTCGTATGAGAGAATTTCAGTTATAAGTTTTTTGTCACATTTTTGGTTAATGAGTCTTTGGGGCCTCGTTCTTGAATTAAACAGCCTTCAGCTTCTCTCTCTTCCAACCACCTGCACTTGCGACCAGCTCTTTCACAAGAGTGGTTGGGAATACCAACTTGTCCGCAGCAGTCTGGACTTCTAACCAGCGAGCTGAACGCCCGGCTGCTTAACTGGCCTCCTCAATGGGAGGCCAATCTAATAGATTGAAAGAAAACCCTGATTTGTGGTTAATGAGCAAGTATTATCTAAAGTGTTTCTTGTGTGTGTTTACAATGGGGAAGTTTGTGCACACTTCGACTGGGGAATCCTCTGCACCAGGCTTTTTTTCTTTTCTTTTTTCCCCCCCACCTCGGGTGAGGAGAGCCGACTTGGACCGCAGATTAGAGCAGAGTGGATTGGACCAGTCAGCCGGGGCATGTTAATTTGTTGAAAGCCACCCAGCACTTTGGCAACCCAGAAATGGGGAGCTCTGCATTGCCAGTTTTAATGGCCATTAGCTTTGTTTTGTAGATGGAAATCTTCCGTGTGTCTGCTTATGTTGACATCTAATCGTCAGGACACTAAACTACCACGGCCGTTACAGAGGCGCTGCTTCCTTATCAGCAACCCTAATGTGTGACCACAGCTGTAGGCTCAGTGCTGACTCAGCACCAGGGGGGTTTAAGAAACAGTGATGCCGACCCAAGACTCTGTGAGAGTGTCCACCGGGATGGAGAAGTTTGTACGAGGGTTAGAGGCGAGACGAGGTGAAGCAGAAGGGCTCGGTTGTCTGTTGGCGAGTTCGGTGGTCACAAAGATAGCTAGCCGGTTGACCAGCAGGTCCCGATGACCACAGTGAAGCGTACAGGCTGTGTTGTTTTAAACATAAAACAGCTGTAAATGACCCCCTCAGTCGAACTGGCAAGAGGCAAGAGAGTTTAGACGGTGAGACGTCGTCTCTTTTCTTCCGAGAGCACTATTTTTTTGCTTTATTAATTTAAATTTTTGGATGTCTCAGAAAAAGATCATTCTGAGGCTTTTAGACAATGCAGTTTGTTCATGTCGTGAGGTTGACAGTGACTAATTTAGAAAATGATGAATGTGCAACAGTCCTTGTTTATTAGGTGTTGTAGTCTTTCTCTCCAGGAACTCGCTTGATATGTGCAGATAAGTGTTTCCTGCTAATTGCTTTGGGGTGAATTAGTGAGGCTGCCTTGTTGCAGGTGAGAGTAATTGAGTTCATTGATGTTTCCTAAAAGAAGCAGATGTGAGCCTTTGGAAAGAGATTTTGCACAACATCTCTGTCCATCATGGAAATGAAAAGGTGTCTTCATCATTTGATTGAGCATCTCTGTCTCTGCTGCTGTTTTGCTTGAAGCCCCACAGTCTCACTATATTTCCCCGTTTGTCTTCCCTCCTGCAGACACAAATCAGTGAAGCAGCGGACAGGCAGCACTCCAGGCCAAGCTCAGTCAGCAGGCCAGCCCTCCCAAACTCCCACCAAGCACAAAACTGGAGGAGAGAAGCCAGAGAAAGGTGACAAGCAGCAGAAAAGACCGCAGACACCATTCCATCATCGCAGCCTGACCACCGACGAAGCGTCGATGGAGACGGAGTCAGTGGCGAGCCAGAGGTTGGCCATGAGGGCTCAGGACGGAGGAAGGTTTCCAAGCATTCGCACTGCAGATGCGTCCGCCATCCAAAAAGCGCCCCAGCTCCACAGTGGGGGGGTCAGCGCCGGGCCATCGGAACAGGCCAACTCCCCCCAACCCCCACCACTTAGCCCCCACCCCTGTGAGCGTGGCGAGGAGTCAGGGGAGGGCATGAAGAACCCTTCGACCCCCAACAGCCAACATTTTTACCAGCCGCCCCCGGATCCCTGCCTGGTCGGGGTGAAGGGTGGCGGCGAGGAGCCCGGAGGGCCAGAGGGTCTGAATCAGCACTTCCACTCCCATCACCCCCACCCTCATCCCGGATCCTCGGCCTACTCGGAGCCTCCCGAGCCCACTGTGTACGTGGGCGCAGCGATTAACCTGGAGGACGACAGTTCCAACGCACCCTGGAGGTTATTCAACCTCCCCCGCAGGAAAGAAGCCGAGCTGCCCACGCTGCTGCAGCCTGGGGACAAGCTGAGAGACGAGGCCTCGGCATCACAGGACAACCTGGTGTCGGTCACAGAGTGAGTGACACCTGCCTATTAATTATCACCGCCCAATGCCCTCTCTGTCTGACGCACACAGAGGGCAAGAAAGGCTTCATCTGGTCACAGACTGACTAAACAGTCTGGCTTTCAGGCCATCCCACCTCTCCCCGCAGTACAGAGTGGCCCTGGGCTGCTTTGAAGCACTTTGAGTAGTCTAAAAAAAAATTGTTTTGAAAGAGTAATGATACAAAATCCACCTTCTCCCTCTTTCCCCCTCTTGTTCTCTCACATCCCCTCATCTCACTCCGCCACCCATCCCTCCGAATGTTCGGTATAGCGCTTAGCTGCACACAGCATGTTAATCTCTTGCTATGTGCCCTTTTGACATCATACATCACCAAAGTGCAGGGCCAGCACTACTCATTGATTCCTACACACACACACACACACACACACACACACACACACACACACACACACACACACACACACACACACACACCGGAGAGAGGACGACTAATGACAGGGTTAGATAAAGATAAACCTCTGCTATTGTAATGGAGTTGAGGCTGGTAGAAGAACTTTCTGCTAGCTATCAGTTTGGCAGACTTTCACCAAGAAAAAGCTGCTAGCAAGGAATCACAGATGGACAGTGAAGGGGGAGGAGGGTGGGGCGGGGGGTGGAGGTGGGGTGTCCAGTGTGCAGACAGGCAGGGTGACCAGCAGGATGTATGAATTATCATCGGGGTTATTCAATCCCAAGGGGCCGGCCACTTGGATGCCTAGTGAGCAGTAATCCTCCCATCCACCGCTCTGAATGGCGGCTAATCTCTGGCCCAGGCCACTGCGCACCATCACCTTGCATCAGAGCTGGACAGGCATGACGAGAGGACAGAAGTGCAGAGAAATGTTGGAGGCAGTGAAGGGGGAGGAGATAATACACAAGTTGGGTCAGTCCCTCCTCTGCTGCCGGGCGGCCAGTGACTTTTCTTCTTCTCCATTCCTCCCTGGTTTGTCACACATGAGCAACAAGTAGGCCACAGTCAGCGACGAGCGCTGCCGTGGCAACAGGTGACAACCGGGTCTGTCTGAGTGCGAGCAGTCAGCGCTGGAGTCACCACGTTTTTTTTCTAAATCTAGCAGCAATGTAATTGTCTGACAACAAATATGACGCATCGGTTCTTCTGCGTGACAGCTGTCGGAACGGTTTGCAGCCGCTGCCATTTCTGTTACTGCAGATAAACGTGGCAGCAACACTGACGTATGATATCAGGCGGCATCCGACCGGAGCGGAGCCGTTGTAGAAATATTCCTTTTGCTGGAGTTTTTCCTTGATAACTTTATTTCCATACAACTACACTTTTGATCATTTAAAAAAAACTAGGCAGACTGCTCCTTTATAATGTTGTGTTAGCTCACGGAATTCACATTAAGAATGAATAGGTGGTATCTATCTAAATCTTTCTGCATTTTCATTTCCCCAGGGTGATGTCTACATCTAAATGGCCGCTGAAGGTGTCGGACGAGCTCGTTCAGATGTATCGAGCCCGGAGGAACCAGTACCTCTCTGCTGCCGTAACTGACGGAGATCACGAGCCCGAGGTGGACCCTTACGCCTTCGAGGAAGGAGATGTCAAGTTCACATTCTCCAACAAGAAGGATAAATCAGGCGGGGAGCGGGAGCCCGGCAAGAAACACAAGGTAAGGCAAGCCAAGTGGAGGAGTGACCAATGTGTCTCCAGCTGACGCTCACTCGTCTGAGCCTCGCAGTGATGGATGCATCACGCCCGCTTTTCTTTAAAAAGGGCCTCTTGTGTTTAATGTTGTTTTGGACAAGAGCATCCGAAAGTCCGGGTACAATACACGGCCATGGTACGACTTTCATACTTTGCCCCATTTGTGCATTCTCAATTAAAAGGCAGATAGATTAAAAAAAAACGACTTTCCAACTTGTTTCCATAACAACAAACTGCAGTAGCTTTCTGTGTCTGCAAACATTACTTTTGTACTGCTCTTAAACATCAAACTGCATCTCCCACCACGTATGCGCCACACCACCTCTCTGCTGTATGCATGTTGTTTGAACATGCACAAAATTGTTTGCTCTTGGGTTTTAGATGGTTTGTTATTTTTATATTTTGAATGATGTTTGATGAAAATGTTCCTTTATTTTAGTTATAATATTTGCAGTTAAAATGTCAAGCAAACTTCCATTTGTACCTGGATCCCAGTAACCAGCAGGATGTCCAGACTTTAGCTTTACTTTAGGCAAAGTACCAAAGTCTTACATTAAAAATGGTGTTTGTTATCTTATTCACAAAATGCACTTAAAGTATTTAAAGTAAAAAAAAAATACTCTTTCTTCATATACTTCAACCTTTCTGTTTAAATGGACAAGCTGTCACTTCTCCATTGTGACTCGTTGACCACGACACGTTGAACTCCACTTTGCACGGTGGCTTTTTGGCTGCTTTCAATCCCTCTTGCAGCCGCACTCTGTTTGATTTATTAAAAAATATGTCAACGACAGTTTGAAAAATGTGTAGTGGAGAGTAGCCACTTCATCTGTGCCTTCGTCACTAGTTGCCCGGCGTAAACACGGGACAAGAGGGCTGATTTTAAGATCTGGGAGCAGGCCAGGTAGAAAATAGGCCATCAGCATCCTCAGCAACACGGCACTAAAAATAACAGAGCAACCACTTTCTACATACATCCGCTTTCACTGCCCGAGTCTAAGTGAACAGGAAACCATTCCTGAGTCACCATTGTTATATTCAGCCAGAGGAACACCAAATAGGTAGCCTGTCTAATTTCCTTTGAGTTATGTTTTTCCTATTTGATCTGCCCTCTTCCTCCTCTCCCTCCTCGCTGTATTCTTCTGCTGCCTCCGTCTCTGCCTCTCTGGCTGTTCCCTCCTGTTCCAGACATGGCCACCTGTTCGCTGGTGTTGCCCCCAGCTTTCAAAGCTAGAGTCGGTGTGTGTGTGTGTGTGTGTGTGTGTGTGTGTGTGTGTGTGTGTGTGTGTGTGTGTGTGTGTGTGTGTGTGTGTGTGTATATATGTGTTCAGGTCTGCAGGCTTGCAGTCGGCTTCACAGTGCAACAAACCTGGCTCACTGAACCATTCAGCTTAAAAAGCACTCTCAGATATTTTCCCTCTCCTCTGTCTGGTGCCGACCCGGCCGCGTGCCCTCGATCTGTGCAGGAATGTTCGGGTGAAGGCAGCTCTCAGTGGACTGAAGAGCTCCCAAAGGGCAGTCTGTGCAATGGAGCTCTCCCTCCATCTGTCTGCTTTATGTGCCGTGTGTAGAACCACCACAGGGTGTGTGTGTGTGTGTGTGTGTGTGTGCGTGTGTGTGTGTGTGTGTGTGTGTGTGTGTGTGTGTGCGTGTGCAGAAGTAGATTTAGTTTCCCTCATGATTTTGACTTAAACTAATAGTTTCATAGTATTGGAACTTTTTTCCGTGAGACTCTTGGTCATTGTTGTAGCTGCCACCTGCCTTGCTGATGTTTTATGTGAAGCTGGAGCCCCAAGAGAATCTCCCTTTGAAAGATGAAATTAGTCTCCAAAGAGCTATTGACAGAGTTCCCACTGGTCAGGGAATATCAGGGACTTTTAAAACTCTTTCCCAGATGAGGAAAGTCTGGGAATTTGATAATTCTGTTTGCCAAGTCATGGAATGTCAGGGAAGTTTGTTTGAATGTTTAAATTTCAGTTGCCATTTATCAAACTGTAATATTGTCCATGTATGTAGACAAAACGTTAGTTAGCTCGTTATTGTCAGTGTGTGTGTTTGGAAGCGTTAGTGGTCACTGACAGAAATTGAAAATGTAGCTCATTGCGAGTTCATTACAGTTATTGTTAGATAAATTATTTTACGCTGCAGTCAGTATTTAGACATGTATTTCATTTCTTTCAATATCGGTGCAGCTGGAGGGGAATTTGCCGGCTCCTTTTTAACAGAAATGTGGTCGCCTGTTTCTCCGTTCATTATAGGTCATGATATTTTAGCTTTTTAGTCAGGGACTTTAACATTTGACTTTGAGTGGGAACCTCATATTAGCAGGCCAGGCGTTGCTGCGTGCTGAATAAAGCACAAGATACGTGCATGTAAAAAGCCTCAAATAAATGAGGACAGAAAGTGAGAGGCAGGAGAAAGGTGATGATGATGCTTTAATGTGGGAAGTCTCAGACCCAAACAAGCTTTTACAATATGGAAAGACTCCAGCCGACACTCTCTCCCACCCAAGGCTAGGTTATTGATAAGGGGTTAAAACATCGTTGCCACCTACAGATTGTGGCCTTGGTGTGGATGTTGTGCTCTGCAGTGGATTGGGCCTTTAAGGGAGACAGATTAAAGCCTGCGTTACTCAGAGAAAAGCCCTGGAGCGTAATGAAATCAATGGCTGGGACATAACATTCCTGTTCCCCAGCTAGAACTGCTCAGCACACAGTGTACACACAACCCGCCATAAGAGCACGCGCACGCACGCGCACGCACGCACGCACGCACACACACACACACACACACACACACACACACACACACACACACAGACACACACACACGGACACACACACGGACACGGACACAGAAGGCCAGCCCTCCCAGATATTGATGTCTGGGTGGGAGCCTAAGAGGCCATTCCTTGGATCATGATTTCACTCCGGTCTACACTGGAAATCTCATTTGCCACAGCAGAGGCCAGCAGTCCCTTCTCCCTGCTCTTCTGTTTCTGTCCAATTTTCTCTGTTACGAGACTATCATTGTTATTATCTCCCATTTTGTTATTTTTCACACTGATTGGATAAAGTAACGTTTTTTTCCAAGTTGAATCTGGCTGCTTTGTTGCTCTCTGATTTAATGCTGTTATTCTTTGTGTATATTAGTCTTGTGTTTTGTAATGTATCCAGCTCGTTTGTATAGTTTCTTAATCACAGTTTTTTGCTGGAAGGATTTCACACACCCACATTTTAACACGGTAAATGAAGCAGACTATGCCCTGCCAGGTGCCGCCACTAAGATGAAGATACAGCTTCATTGATATGAGATAGCAGTATTATAAACAATTTATTCGTCTGGGCTGTACATTTACAGCAATGCTTAATTTAATAAATGCTGTTTGATGGAGTCTTTCCATTCTGAGGGTGTTTGTCCCGTCTTCTAACCCCACCCGTCTTTCTGTTTCCTCCCAGGGTGAAGACGGTGGAGCGGGTCCATCAGATGGTAAGAATCTTTATTTTCCCACAGCCTCTTGGGTGCTTTCACCCAAACACATGATAATCATCTTAAAAGATCCAGACGGTGACACCGAAGGATACAAGTGGCATGTCCAGTCTGATTTGGGGAGTTGGCAAACGAATTGTCAGTTAGCGTTTCAGTCTTGCCAATAGAAAATACATTCATTCACTAAATAAGTAGCTTTCACTCTCAATTATTTTTAATTTAAATCTCATAACAGATTTGTCATGCCATAAGCATTTCAATAATTGAATTTAGAAGAAAATCTACTTCCTGAATTGATTGAAAGGAGGAGTGAATTGGGGCCGTCCTGCGTAGTCAGAATATAAAATCATAGCTCCGAGCAGGAGTGTTTCCTTTATTGAGTTCTCAAGGAGCCAAAATCGACTTGCAGACATTAAAAGTTAGAAGCGAGAACATCATATATATATGTGTGTGTGTGTGTGTGTGTGTGTGTGTGTGTGCGTGCGTGCGCGTGCGCAGATGCTCAGCGAGCAGCTGCTCACAACCGCATGGCCTCCACCAGCCTGATCCACGAGACAGACCTGGTCGTGTCCATCAACGACCTGGACAACCTCTTCAACTCAGACGAGGATGATCTGGCGGTTAGTAGAAACCTTGGTTCCCATTGCAATGAATATCTCATTACACAGTGTGGTCTTGTACACAGCGTGTGTGTGTGTGTGCGCGTACAACTTTGTGTTTCCACTGGCATTTATTGGCCAGAGCAGCCTCCACTCTGCCTGTCATCAGCTCTCACTTTGCACTGCTATTACTCCAAGACGTTGTGTGTGATAGCGCCTTCCAGGCTCAACAGGTGTGAGAAATGGAACAGGCATGAATTTCGAGCCGTATTCATTAACTTGGAGTTACTACAATGATCAGTTGCTAAAATGTTTTTTGTTTTGTTTTTTGTCCACAGCCTGGTTCAAGGCGACCTGTGAATGGAACGGATGATAAATTTGGCAGCAAGGAAGCGAAGACATCCACTCTGGACCCTGTATCCTGCATCAGTATGTATCTCTTCATCTTCTGTTTTCACTGATCACTAATGTGCCGCGTCTCCTTAAACCACAAGAATGGAATCACCTCAAGTGTTCATCTCAAATCGGATCCGTCACACATGTGAGCCCCTTGAAAAATCAACAAAAGTACACTGAGATCTTTAGTGAAGCCACTTCAGCTTTAAACGTGGCGTTCCCTTCACTCACAATCTCATCTTTAATCCACTAAATAAAATCAAGGTTTTTACTACTCATGCTTAGATGATGCTCACTCTTGGCTTTGCCACCTAGTGGCGAAGAATATGTCTGTGATGAACCTGTGTCGCTCGGCGTTGGGCTCCCAGCAGCCCGGGGACATCCTGTAGCTACTGTCTTGTTGCCTCCTTTGTTGCTGTTTTGCCGGCTCTCCGAGCCACCGCCAGTCTGGCCTCCAAGTTACACCCTGTTTGTTGATCTGCTGAGCCAAACACTATTTCCTGTGGAAAACCAAAATACGTGTAACTTATTGTTGGGGTTGAGCTCAGGGACAATAATGCAGAACTAAAGATGATTTAAGGACACTGCATATTTTACTGTGAAGCAAATTGGTCTCAGATCAACCGTTCTCTTTGAGTTTTATGAACAGGTAATGTTCAGTCAGAGCCTCTGCTCTCACCTGAAATTGTTTTTGTTATCCCCCTCGATGCATCTTGCTGTTATACAAAAGGGTTTGAGAGTTCGAGGTCTTGGATATTCCCGACATCGTCTCTGGCCATTTAGCCTTTTCATCATGAAACTCCAGTGTGGGCTTATCTTATGTAAATGTAATATAAAAAAAAAAAATTAAAAAAAGGGGCTCCAGCTTTTACCCACCTTTCACTTTGCAACGCTCAGCTACAGCAGCTCTGTTTTAAGAATACGTGAAGGAAAAGGAAATTGTTCAGGAAAAAGCCGAGATAACTACGACAAACTGTAAACATTTCATCAGCTGTGGCCAAGAGGCCTGTTAGATTTATGTCTAATAAATATTCTTCTGTGTCATATAAACATGGCGCTGCATGCTTTGGTTGCAGGACAAAAAAATGATAGATTAACAAGCATCTTGACAGAATGTGTAGTAACACTGGAATCTTAAAATAACATATCTTACATTAAGACAGCCACATTATGCACATAATTATCTTAAGAAATTTCTCAAAGTGCTGTCTGTCGGGCTGTTGAAATATTGGAAGTAAAACATAATGAAGTCTATCCCATTATCTGCCTGTTTGGCTGCATGATACGGACTCCAGTGCTATAATAGACTTTTACATTATACCTTCTTCACTAGTTCCCCTTCAAACGCAGTAGAATCCAAGTCTGACATGTACTCCTTGTTTCTCTCTGCCTCCAGGTTCTGCAGACCTGCACCAGATGTTCCCCACGCCTCCCTCCCTCGAGCAGCACATGATGGGCTACTCGCCCATGAACATGTGCAGCAAAGAGTACGGCAGCATGGATCCCAACACAGGCATGACCACGCTGGACGGCACCTCGTCTCTGGGAGGCCACTTCAAGATCGAGGTGGAGGAGAGCTTCTGCAGCCCCAAGCCGTCTGAGATCAAGGTGGGTCTGGACTCAGGACGCGTTTTAAGGAGTGCTGTTGCTGCAGCTGACGTGACGTAATGATTGGGTCAGTTAAAAGTGATGTCAGAAGTCAAAAGTGAATGACTGTTGGTGGAAACCTGGTCTTTGATCCTCATTGTGAGGCAGGTGTGTGTGTGTGTGTGTGTGTGTGTGTGTGTGTGTGTGTGTGTGTGTGTGTTGGGTCATCTTCGATGACACCCAGCATTAGGAAGCGACTCCACGTGCGTCTCGAGTGACTCCTTGTGATCGGATCTCACTTCCCCCGCTCCGTATTCAAACAAAAACATACTTATAATTACATAATGTAAATGAATATTTACTGAAACACGAGGAGAGAAGAAGTCGACAGGTATTTGTTCAGTCGAGCCTCGCTTTAACTCGCCATCAATTAGCTTATGTTATATTTCACTGTTCCCTGTATGTTTATTTTACTGTCACTCACCACACCAAAGTTTCTCATACAAAACGCTGTGTGCAAGAAATACAGTAAACCATCCCTCATCCCAACTGCACCTCTCCTCTTTTATTTCCATCAAAGAAAAACGGGTTTTTAAAAAGTGCTGTCTGAATGAATATTATTGTGATGATTATGTAGATCTGTCTGCCAGCCTTCGTACCGCTGACCCACACACTGCATTTAGGAAAGTGTCTATTGGGAATAATATTGTAATCCCAGGTGTAAACCGGGCCTGAGACCGCCCTTCAAATTAGGAATCATATCAACTAACATCTGCTCAGCTGAAGTGCCCATGTACAAGACCACTGCTCCTACAACAGACCTGAAGCTCATCTGAGGTTGAGGGATTTTCCACCTCTGCGTTGTAGTCCAGGTTTTTTTTTCTGTGGACGTTTCCAGTTGTGAAGCACACGCTTTTAGATTCAGTGTCTCGTACACTTCAGAGGAAGGGTGTCCTCACGACTCCAGAACACGTTCCGCTTTTCTTTGGCATCAAAGTAATCCAGTGATGTTCGTTAGTACATTCGTGCTAATAATGCAAACAGGAAGTTTGAATGTACATGTTTCTCTGTGCCGTGATCTCCCAAAAGAACAGGAAATAAAAATCAGATTTTTCTGCAAGGATGTGTAAAAAACAATATTTTCTGTCTTTGTTTGTAGGACTATTCTTTTGTGTTCAAGCCCGAGCTGTGTCAGACGTTCGTCGGCTGCTCCATGTTTGCTCCTCTGAAGATGTTGCCCAGCCAGTGTCTCCCACCCATCAAAATACCAGAGGACTGCATCTACCGACCGAGCTGGACCATGGGCAGGGACATGCTCAACCCTGTGCCTGTGATGAACTTCCTCAACAAAGACAGGTATGCTGCTGTAGACAACATCACTAATGTCACTTGGATTCATTTCCTCTTCTAAAAAGACTGTCTGTCTGTATTTCTGACGTCCGTGGAACCTTTTCAGGTCGGTCAGCCCGTTTCAAACATTCCTTCTAATTTATCTGGATTGTCTGTTGCGGACGGTTACTGAGGGACTCTCATTTATATTTGCAGAAGTCACGCCGAGGCCGGACTGGATGGTTTTGCGTTTTGTGTGCGAGGAAGCATATAGTCATAGTGTGCTCTCTTTCTGTCCACACACCCTCTGGTCTCTCCCTGGACACCACCTTAGCAGGCAGCTCAATTTCCCATGCATGGCTGCCTCAGGCGGAGCAGGGAAATGAGTGTAAAATGCCTTCTTAGTCGAAGCCGAGGATTATCACTGGAGGGGTGAAGCGGGCCCCCACAGCGGCTCCATGCCACCTCACTGCTCATAACAGCTTGGCGTCTTTAGTGTCTCTGTCACTGCGACACCTCCGATACTTTCCACACAAACATGGGGATTTTTTTTATCAGCGTGAAAATCTCCAAACAAACTGCGTTTTATTCTATTGATTTTGTGCCTTTCTGTGATCAAAGCAGTCGACCCTTATTAAATCTGTACGGATTGATTTATTTTCAGCGTTGTGTTTGCTGATCTGTGTGGAGTCTTTCACAATGATGCACTTCTTATTTCAGTTTTTAACCATGACAACTTTACTTTGAATGAATGTTAGTGCATACAATGGGAACAAACAAACCATTCAATTTTCAACTAACTGTAAACTAATAAACTGACCGGGTGCAAATATCAAAGCATTTGCTCATGGACAACAGTGATTGGAAAATGTTGTGGCTCATTAAAGGTGAGACTGTTGTTTTTTTATTTAGTGACCTGTCAGCACACAGTTCATCCAGCAGGCTCCGGCTGCGCTGCAAATGTTGACTGATTTTTAAATAAGAGGCAATTACATTTTTTGCAGAGCTAATTGAAACTGTGGGGTTTGACTTTTTGCCTGATTGCTGAGATTATTTTTAGAATTTTTTTTTTCTTGTATTTAGGAACTCTGGAGCATGACAGGAAATGTGGCGCAGAACAGGCAAGAAAGGCAGTGAAATACTTTAAGTAACTGTGATTTGAGAAAGTGATTATTTTTAGTCATAGGATTGCTAAATCCAAATGTCCTAAGGGGGATTGGTAAAGATCCTGAAATGTTGTGCCGGTGCTGCTTTCGCATCTGCATCCCATCATGAACGCAGTCCGGCTGCAGAGAGAGTTGTGCTTGGACTTCCTTCTAATAGCTCTGTGCCAGGAGTTGTTCCCCCACATACAGCGAGGGACACGATGTGCTCACCCTCCCTCCTGCTCTCTCGTACGCACTCTTTCTCTCCCTGCTTCCTCACAGTTGCTCGCCAGCCCAAAAATAACCCTTACCTCAGAGGGACGCTTGTTGAAATGTTTATTGAACTCTCCCTCTGCTTCTTTTTGCTCCCCGTTTTGTCTTTCTCTCTCGCTCTCTCCTGCATTCTTGTTTTCTCATGTGTAAACATGTGTGCAGTCGAAGCCCGCTCTGCATTCCTTTTGTAGTGAATGTCGTCGTGCCCTACTGCCTTATTACTCCGACTGTCTTCACAAATTCAGTGAGATAACTGTCTTGCTATCTGAAGCAGTGCTGTTCTGGGAAGAAAACAACTATGTTCTGTGCAATAGTGCTGAACGTGTTTCTTCGATGGACATAAAGACCCCCAGCTGATCATTATTTGTCCTGAGGACCTGCACAAGAGAGCCGATGATGACTTTTTTTTTTTTTTTTTTTACACGAGAAAGTTGTAACTGTAGTCTAATATCAGTAATCTTCGATATGAATATATGTGTTTGCCTTTTCTAATTCATGTCCTGTGATCTTTCTGCCCTCAGTAACATCCCCAGTGTGGGCAGCACCATGGACCAGGAATACAGCCAGAGCTACACCCCTCAGACCCACACGCCCTTCATGTCCAACAGCGCTCCACCGAGCAACAGTGGCGCGGGCATCCTGCCTTCACCTGCCACCCCACGTTTCTCCGCCCCCACCCCACGTACGCCGCGGACTCCTCGCACACCTCGCGGCCCCTCCAGCGTTCAAGGCTCTCTCAAGCAAGAGAACTCGGATCTGTACTACTCTCCGGCGTCCACGCCCTCCACCTGCCGGCCGCTGAACTCCGTGGAGCCGGCCACGGTTCCCTCCATCCCCGAGGCCCACAGCCTCTACGTCAACCTCATCCTCTCCGAGTCCGTCATGAACCTCTTCAAGGACTGCAACTTCGACAGCTGCTGCATCTGCGTCTGCAACATGAACATAAAAGGAGCCGACGTGGGCGTGTACCTGAGCGACCCCGTCGGCGAGGCGCAGGAACCCTGTAGCTGCGGCTTCAGCGCCGTCGTCAACCGGCGTTACGGAAACGGCTCGGGCCTCTTCCTGGAGGACGAGCTAGACATCATCGGCCGCGGCTCGGACGTCAGCAGAGAGGCAGAGAAGCGCTTCGAGGAGCTGCGGCTCTCCTCGCTGGAGAGAACTGGAGTCGGGAGGGGCGACCGTGTCCCAGATGAGCTGATTCTGCTCTTGCAGGACCAGTGTACGAACCCCTTCTCACCCATTTCGGTCCTGGAGCACGACATCGGGACGCGGGGGCCAAGCGGGGCCACCGTGCCTCCGTGTGTTCGGGTGGAGGAGAAGGACTACCACAGTGACTGCTACATGGCCCTGGAGCATGGCCGGCAGTTCATGGACAACATGTCGGGTGGCAAAGTGGACGAGGCGCTGGTGAAGAGCACCTGCCTTCACCACTGGGCCAAACAAAACGGTGAGAAACGGGGCGTTTTCCTTCCTGTTGCTAAAAGCAAATCTCTTGCATGCAAATCTCTGTTGCCGTCACAAATGCCCCTAAAAATTATGTTTCGAAATTAGTTTTCTTTTTTTTGTCTGTTTTTAAGTAATATAACTTTTTAGGATGTTTCCTTTATTCAGTTGCATCAGTAGAGATACAATGAGGACAGAGAGGACAGAGAGGGGTAGCGGGGTGCCCAAGGCTGTATAACTTAATCATAAAAAAAATAGCTGGAAGGGAATAAATAATACATAATCGTTATTTCATTTTTTTTTTTTATCATTCAGGATTTAAAAAAAGGATTTCAAGAATTTATTCAAAACCATTTCTTTTTAGATTCTGATTGTTTTTCTGATATTATTTCACAACTGAAACAGCATTTTAACACCCGATATTTCACCAGATATTTTTTGTAAACAACTTTAGCGTTGTATTTGTTTTTAGTTCTGATCAGTTGAGAAACATAAATACTTAAAAACTACCGTCTACTAAGTTCTATTGTCAAAAAAGCAAGAGATCTGAAAATCTGGTCGGAAAAATATCGGATTAAACTTGGGACGTTTTTCATTCTTTTTTTATTTTGCTCAGCGTTGGTTTCTCATGTTGTGATTAATCTCCTCTCCTCACCTGTTGTTCAGCGGTGGACGTGAGTGCGCTGTGCTCTCAGGACGTGCTGCGGGTGCTGATGTCTCTGCAGCCTGTACTCCAGGACGCAATCCAGAAGAAGAGGACGATGCGCTCGTGGGGCGTTCAGGGACCCCTCACCTGGCAGCAGTTCCACAAGATGGCGGGACGGGGCTCTTACGGTAAAGCTCGGGGCAACTTGGGGAAATTAATCCTTTTGATGTACAATTCTGACTGAGGCTTGCTACAATACAGTTTCTAATCCATAAAAGATTGCAGACTGTAAAGGATAAAATTCCTGGAAAAACTCCCTGAAAGTAAAAAAGACAAAATACCTTTTATCGACAACTTGAACACTAAAGTACCGGATTTCAAAAAGCATTACTGGTCAAATCCACAGTATCTCCGGTGTGGGTGATAACAACATGTGGGTGCGTGTGACATTTGGGATTTAGGATGTGTGTGTCTTGGGGTAGAAAAACTCTTGACTGTTGTCAGATCAATAGGCAGTGAGGTCTCTCCGGTGTGCTCCAGATGTCAGCTCTGTTGGGAGGAGCTGTCAGATCGTTTAGTGACCTCACATTCTGATGCACAGCAGAGGACGGATGGAGGGGGGAGGGGAGCCGACACCTTACTCGTTAACAATAGTCGCTCACTCAGTCGCTGTTCTGTCTGTCCGTGTGTTTCTTTTCACTGCCGCTTACATTTTGTTTTCTCTCCGTGCTTCTCCCGTCACTCCAACAGGCACAGACGAGTCCCCGGAGCCGCTGCCCATCCCCACTTTCCTGGTGGGTTATGAGTACGACTTCGTAGTGCTGTCTCCGTTCGGTCTGCCCTACTGGGAGAAACTGTTGCTGGATCCCTTCGGCTCCCAGCGGGACATCGGGTACCTGGTTATTTGTCCTGACAACGAGGCCCTGCTGAGCGGCGCCAAGAGCTTCTTCCGAGACCTCACCGCCGTCTACGAGGTAGGAATGAAGGGGGCGGACATCTCAGTCGTCACTCTGTCTAAATATAACACTGCTTTAGTTGCATCCACCTCAGGTTTGGGAGTTAATCATACACATAGAGGAAAAATTAGATTTATTAGTGATGGAAAAATACCTTTATACTTTATACTACACTCAAGCCTCCATTCTTTACCCATTTTTAAACGCATCAGTCCACACACTGTCTCCCTGTCTTTGACACGTTGCCTCCCTGTTTCTCTGCAGTCATGTCGACTGGGGCAGCACCGGCCCATTTCCAAAGGCTACCCTGATGGCATCGTCCTCGTTGGCGGCAGTGGGGCCAAGAACCTCGTGGATCAGCCAGTCAGCGACTGGTTCCTCAAGGCTGCCAGCGGCAACAGCGACGCCTTCACTAAGCTCAAACTCTATGCACAAGTGTGCCGCCACAACCTCGGTACGTGTCGTTTACCGCTGCGTTTTTTTTTTTTACTGGCGCTAATTCTCCTGGTGCACAATGTGTTGTTCAGTCAACTCTTTGTTGCAGAATTTTCACCTTCAACACCTCTTGATTTAGTTATTATTATCATAATAGAGATTTGGTATAAAAAGGCTAGCTGGAGAACCTTGACTGCTTGAAAGAGCCGAGCTTTGAAATGCTAAGGAGGAGGATCAGTGTAGTCGACTGTTGAAATGGAATAAATGAGTAGCTTTTTATTACCTCGAGTTTCATTGATATAAGTTCAATGGTGTGTTTGGGTTTCTCTCTTTAGCTCCATACCTCGCATCCCAGCCATTAGACAGTTCCCTCCTCACGCAGCCCAGCCCCCCACCCTTGTCCAACCAGTCACCTTCCACGCAGCTGTCTAGCTCCGCCTCCAGCACAGTCAGCCAGCAGGGCTCAGTGAATGCTGCTGGCTCCTCGGTTCCCAACAACAACAGCAGCAGCAACAGTGGGTCCGGAAACGGCTCTGCGTCATCCAACAGCCTCGTGACATCTTCAGGCCAGCCTGGCAGCACAATACCGTCTGCCAAGCCCAACTCTTTTTCCCCGTTTGGGAACATGAGCAGCCAGGGCCAGGGAGCCGGTCCCCAGAGTGGACAGCTGGGACAGCAGGCTGGTACCCAGAATACTGGCACCTCAGGGGACGGCTCCAGTAGCCAGGCCCAGGGGCCAACAGAGCCTCCTGAAAGGTACTGCACGGCACACAAGCTGCACGCTGTTCAGTAGAGAAAACACTCAAGTACCAGATTGATAACTTTGCTTTTTGAAGGTGTTTTACAGCATTCCTGAAAGAGACAATCTTTGTGTGCTCTTGTGTTTTCCCAGCACTTTGGAACGAGAGAAGGTCGGCGTCCCAACGGACGGGGAGTCCCACGCCGTCACGTATCCACCTGCCATCGTCGTTTACATCGTGGACCCCTTCAGCTATGAGGAGGCCGACGGTGGTCCCGGGCCGGTGCCGGCCCACTCCAGCGTGTGGACGCTGGGATTGCTACGCTGCTACCTTGAGATGCTTCAGTTCCTGCCCCCGCACATCCGCAACTCTATTTCTGTACAGGTGAGGACGCTTCCCAGGAGAGCCACATGTTTATTGCGGACCATGTTTTATTTCATTTTAACGATGGTAATTGCATTGGTTGTGTATTCCGTGTCAGTCACTCCTTAATGGTTAACAGATTGTTCCCAGTGGCCTCACGGTTAACATATCCATCACCATCAGGGGCAGTACATTGTTAACTAATTATTAATAGTGTACTCTGAGTGACTAGAAAACACTTAAACTTAAACAACGTGATCCACAATGGAAGTATTTATACTATAGCTGTAGTTGCCAGAATATTCAAGTTTTCATGGGGGAGGATATTTGTCTCGTTCTTCTGGTTTCTGCTTCTCTTGAATCAACAGATTTCACCTTACTGCAGCCACCTCGCATGTCAAACCCACATATCAGCTGTGAAGACGTGTCCACACAGAGCAGCTGCTCTGAGTCACTTTTGTTTCAATCACTGTTAGTTTTGTAATGAAGTGATTTTGATTCACTAATCTGTTTACAAAAGTTGACACCGAGTCTTGTGCTACTTTCTGAAGTGACACATCTAAGAAGAAATAAAGTGACTTTTGGGGGCTTCTCAACTGATAATTTGAATGATACATTTTTATGGGGCAGCTCTAATTTGTCCAGAGTTGTAATGGTTTGCGTTGCATACGAGTTCTGTGTTTTAAACAGTTTTCCTTACTTCTTTCCACTTTTCTCCCAGAATATATTGCGTCGTTAGTGTTTGGTGAGCTGTGTTTAACAACTGGTCTTTTTGGACCTCAGATTGTCCCGTGCCAGTACCTGCTCCAGCCGGTACGAGGCGAAGACCGCCATATCTACACCCAACACCTCAAGTCTCTAGCGTTCTCCGTCTTCGCCCAGTGCAGACGGCCGCTGCCCACCTCCACCAACGTCAAGTCCCTGACTGGCTTCGGTCCGGGCTTGGCCATCGACACTGCACTGAAGAGCCCAGAGGTAAATGCAACACGCTGCCAAGTTGAAGCAGTTGCACTCTTTAATTGCTTTGACATAATCCATCTGCGAAGCGGAGACAGTAGTTTGCATGCAGTTGCAGTGCAGTTCTTTAGCTGATCAGTAGCAGCTCTCTTTTGGCGCCGTGACATAAACGTGCTAGTGTCCTCGTATCGATAGCCAAGCGAAGAGAGTTTGACACTGGCCCGAGCAGCGGTGTCGCACTTGCTTATGGTTTTCCAGCCAGACATGAGCCTGACCTGAAAGGACCCGATCTCCTGCCCCGGCGATGAGAAATAGTGTTTTAGCGCTAAACATCCAGAGGTTTTTTTTCTTCCGGAACCGAACCAAAGGAACTCGTAACCCTCTGCTGCTCTAGAGTTTTCTTTCCATTATCTGCTTGGTTTGCTCCCTGAGACCTTCATAATGGGATCTTGACTCCTAGTGTAGACAAAGGGGTGCTTCAGATCAAGACCTAATTCAGTTGACTTCCTTCTTCGCTCCAAGTGCTACCTTTTCCCTTCAACACACTGGCAAACCTGGAGCTGCCATGCATGGATAACTGGGATATGGATGGGACAATGGAGAGAGACGGTGGCATATTTTAGTTGTAAAGATATCTAACATGTGAACTGAACAGACAATAAAGAATACATTTTCTGTGGATGTAAAGGTTTAACAGCCAATCAAGCTGCAGCCGAATTTTTACACCTGGAAGCAAATCTAGTTTTTATCCATTTCTGTGGAAGAGTTGAACACGTGTCCTAAATCCTTCATCCTCTCCATCTGCAGAGGCCCGAGTGTCTACGTCTTTATACACCGCCGTTCATCCTGGCACCGGTGAAGGACAAGCAGACGGAGCTCGGGGAGACGTTCGGTGAGGCGTCGCAGAAATACAACGTGCTGTTTGTTGGCTACTGTTTGTCCCACGACCAACGATGGCTTCTGGCTACATGCACTGACCTGTATGGGGAACTCCTTGAGACCTGCATCATCAACATAGACGTGCCCAACAGGTAGGACCCCCCCCGTCGGCACTACGTTTAAACCATCTTCAGAGGTTTTGTTACCATCAAACTTCTCACAGAGGTATTCTGGGAATTTACGAATGTCATTAAACTTAAATAACAATGGAGGAGTGTGTGACAAAGTATCGTCTCAGAAAAAAGGACATCTTACACATAGTTTTTACATATTGTCTGGACCCTTACCATAAACCTAACCATCCCACAACGTAACAACCAATCACAGGCAGAGCATCTCTCCCGCTGATCCAATCTGGCACCAGTCTTACAGTCAAGGTTTCAGAGCAACTTGACACCATTCTCCCGACTCGTTAATTTTTCAAGCACAGCAAATGCCTGTGATCTTGCAAATGGAGCATATCCGCTATTGATGACACTCACAACGTGTCTGCTTGATATCTAAACAGTGCGTTTGCTACCTATTGTGTCATGCTAGCTGTCAAATGAGACTTTGTGCTGAAACATAATTTCTAAGCACCTCTGATTACTAGCTGAGTGCATTTTGCGTTTTGAAAAGGGGTTTTGACATATCTGGGTGTGTTCCACAGGGCACGGAGGAAAAAGGGTTCGGTTCGGCGGCTCGGTCTGCAGAAGCTGTTGGATTGGTGCTTGGGGCTGGTGCAGATGACATCAGTGCCCTGGAGGGTGGTGATTGGTCGACTGGGCAGGATAGGGCACGGAGAGTTGAAAGGTGAGGAGGACTGTCACAGTGAAATGTCTTTACAAAGCCGATAGAAAAAGACCAAAAAAAAGTACATTCAAGTGTTTTCATGTCAGTGCGTCACTGGTTCAGTCATCCCTCTGTTTATCTCTGTTCATGTCCCAGACTGGAGTATTCTGTTGAGCAGGAGGAACCTCCAGTCACTCAGCCGGCGTCTGAAGGAAATGTGTCGAATGTGTGGCATCTCCGCCTCAGACACTCCCAGCATCCTCAGCGTGTGCTTGGTTGCCATGGAGCCGCAGGGATCCTTTATCATCATGCCAGGTACAATGTGTGCCCGTGAAGAAGAAGATTGTACATACACACATACTCTCTGTTTCGACATACAGTTCTTGTTCCAGTGACATCACTCAACCCAGAAAGGCAACTGGTGTGTGCCTGCGCGCGTGAGACATGATGGATGGCAGCAGCATATCACAATGCGTGTCCCCTGCTTGTCCACAGCAGATTGATGGCAGGGAAGATCATGTACCTTTCGCTCATAAAGCACTACCTCTCAGATGCCCGATTGATCTCCATGCAGTGTGATGGAGAGGCAGATCAATGGGTTTATTTTGGGAGACGAGTGGGGGATTGTCAGTGCATCATACCACGATTGTGTGAAGCTATGCCGGGCTGAGGACATCTCCTTTTGAAAAAAAACTCTTCAAGCTGATAGGGATTAGCAAGCCTGTGTTAGCGTCAGATGAGTATGACTCAGGGGGTTGGCACAATACACTTTTAAAGCAGCCACTGTGAATGCATCCAATCAATTCAAGCAATACTGTAAAAATGTAAACATATTAGCACTTAAGCAGTCATTTCTTCAATTTGAATGCTGTAGTTAAAGAGGTTTTATTAAAACTTGGTGTTCGGACAGGATGTTACTTGTATTTTATTAATATATTCAATCAAATTGAATCAGTTGAAACCAGTGAAATGTGGAGAGTTTGCTGAGCGGTTAAATGATTTTATTGATACTAGATAAAAGGATTGTGAGAAGGGTCCGCACCTCTTTAGTTCCCTTCCTCTCGGTTGCGCTGTTTATTGACTCTGCCTCCTCCCTCTGTGCCTCCCATCAGACTCCGTGTCGACGGGCTCAGTGTTTGGCCGCAGCACCACCTTGAACATGCAGACGTCCCAGCTGAGCACCCCGCAGGACACGTCCTGCACCCACATCCTTGTCTTCCCCACCTCCGCCTCCGTCCAAGTTGCCAGCTCCAATTACACCAACATCGACCCCAACATGGACATTCTGAACGCCACCACCGGTCAGCAGCGCTCCTTCATCCGTCTTGCAGTCGTTCCCTGGGATTTCTCTCTGGTGTTTTGAATTCAGTGCAGCGCGTCCTATTTACTGGGCCCCCAAAACAAACTCGCATCAAATTACTGAGTAGTTCCCTTTTTATCTGTTCTCTGTTTCCAAATCTTTGCGTTTCTAGTCCACTAAGAGTTTGTACTGAAGGAGTGTGTGTTTACATACTTAATGCACCTACAGCACCCAGAAGGGTTTTCAGATTATTTCCTGTGGGAAAAATATATTTGTTGCTAGAAATGTAAAACATGTTTACTCACGTTGTGTAATATAGTGAACAGCAAACGGATCCCGTAGTGGTACTGTAAGAAAAACATTCTGAAAGTCACAGTGAAAGTTTTTACCACAAAAAATTGACATCATATTTCACATAAAGACTTGAGGGGGAATACATTTTAGATGCTTTTCAGATTCAGGGAGCTTAATTCATTTTAAAAATGACCTGTTAGCTCTATTGCGTTATTCTCCTTTTCTCCACAGATGGGTCTGATGGTATCGGGATCTTTGACCTGCTGGACCAGGAGAACGAGTTCGTGGACCCTGACATCATCAACATCTCCCCCAACACTTCCCCCGTACACTCCCCTGGCTCTCATTACCACCACGGAGGTGATGGCAGTAAGGTGAGACAACGCGCACGCACACACACACACACACACACACACACACGCACAGTTGTTGGAATGACCTTTAGTACAACATGTGATATGACACATTGAAATGCAGCTAATGTTGAGTCTCCACCTCGTTGCAGGGCCAGAGTGCAGACCGGATGGAGTCTCATGAAGAGGTTCCCAACCTCCTGCAGCAGCCTCTAGCACTTGGCTACTTTGTGTCCACAGCCAAAGCCGGCCCACTACCCGACTGGTTCTGGTCAGCCTGTCCGCAGGCTCAGAACCAGTGTCCACTCTTCCTTAAGGTACCTCCCTCTGACCCGCTCACATACTTTTTTTTAAGGCTATTATTTTAAACACGTGCACTTCATGGCTGTCATTTATCAATAGGTTGCATGGCAACAGCAGTAAAAGCAGTTACACTCTTTGTTCTCCATCAAATGCTGAAGGGATGTTTATTCGTTTTTTGTGACCTTGTCAAAGCAGGACGCCAGCGTCCCCCTCACTCTTTAAGAGACACTTGCACACAACCTGATTTATTTTGCAGTCAACACATCAACAGCCCTGTTTCTTATGAGCAAAGTAAACCGTCAGACTTCGTTGCATGCTGATATAGTGATTGAAGCAACATGTGTACATCAGAGTGTGATTGTGTCCCGTTTATCTTAACATGGAAATGAGGCTGTTGTCAGCCCCTAGTTCCTGTCAACACTGATTTGTTAATTTACTGTTCCTAAGGTGCACATGCTTGTTTGGTGGCATCCTCCGACGTCACATTTCTTCATGTTTACAGTCTATAATTTTGTCATCTTGACTGTTCATATGGTGAATCTACACACAGCATCGATTGCACATCTGTGTTCAGGAAGAAGGATTCTTCCTCAAGTTTCTTCTGTTTTGTTCCTTTAGAGGGTTTTTGGGGAGTTTATCTTTGTTTGTATCTTGGTGTAAAGACAGGGTATCATAAGGTGTACAGAATATAACGATTCTTGAGGCTATTTGTTTAAAACATTTATTAATAATAAAATGTACAGTTTCTTGAGACTTGGCTAGATTCGATATTTACTGTGTAGTCCACCATAAAGAGTTCTGGTTATTCTGAAAAAGAAAATATGCCATGCATCCATATTTAAAGCTAATAGGAGACACAGAGTCATATAACTGCAAGTAGGACAAAAATGCTAAATCTGTCCTGGGACTGTAAGGGTTAAAGGAATAGTTCAATGTTTATTTATACACTTTTCAAGAGCTAGATGAGAAGATCAATACCAAACTGTGAATATGATACCATTGAAGATGGACTGTAATCAAAAGCTGATTACTGTAGCGTCACATAAAGACTGGAAGCAGGTATCCAGAGGCAAAAACCTCAGTGTCGTTTGTTTAACTTGTATAAAAGCAGAAGTATAAAAAGGACATGCTGGAAGGTAATGAGGTGGATGAGGGGTCTCTGCTGATTGCCTGGAAAACCTCACTGCCCCCAGCCAAGACGTCACCGAGGGCACCCCATAAAACCACAACTGTGTTTTGAAAAGCAGCAACGATGTCAGCTGCCAATGAGCTGCAAATCGCTTCTGTAGCATTTTGTTGCATCACGTGACCAAACCTGAAAAAAAAAATCAAATTAAAAAAAGTTGCAACTGCACAAAACTGCTGTTATGAATGACAGCGATGTCCCTCGTTTCTGGAGTCTCTGCTGCGTAAAGAGCTATACTTATTGAGATGAGATGTAATAAAGGATTGATACGTTTATTCTGATGTCTTTGACACCGCCTCTTTCCCTGCACTCCCTCTCTCAGGCCTCTTTGCACCTCCATGTGTCTTCAGTGCAATCAGATGAACTACTGCACAGCAAACACTCCCACCCCCTCGACTCCAATCAGACCTCAGACGTACTCAGGTAAACAACCCCACAACACACTCCGCCTCCAGTCAAGTGCACAAATGACTATTACCACCCTGCTGACTGTGCTTCCAGACTGGGTTTTCTATTTGTGGACTTTATTTCAGACTGAGGTTGCGTTTGTGCGCACGCGCTGACAACATACAGATCTTAACATATATGCAGCACGCAGCTATTATGTATATTGGTTAATTATAGCGCAGGACTCCTTAACTCAAGTCTAAATATAAAGAGTAACTGTGTTTTGTATATGTGGACAGATTTGTGCTGGAGCAGTACAACGCCCTCTCCTGGCTGACGTGTGACCCGGCCACGCAGGACCGACGATCGTGTCTACCCATTCACTTTGTGGTGCTCAACCAGATGTACAACTTCATCATGAACATGTTGTAACCAACAGCCTGTTACAGGAGGCAAGTCGGGAAATCATTTCAAAGAAGAGGAAAGCGACGGCTCCGAAGAGGAGTTCCTCATGACCCAAGAAAACCAGAGTACGGAGCTGGATCCAGTACCGAGACCGGGAGTAGACGGCTGTTCAAAGCCGGGCCGGTCCGGTCCGGTCCCCCGTGGCTGTTACTGGTTGAGACAGTCCTCTCCCTGTGATTTAAAGACATGCACATAGACACAAGCGAATAAAGAAGAGGGGGAAACCTGAAGTTGAGTCGCAATTAATGATCGTGAGAGAATGACAGATTGGTTGTCATGGTATGTAGCATGGCAGCACAGTCACTGGCCAGTCTGTATCAGAAAGACGAGTCTGTCTGTAAAGTTATTGGAAGAAAAGGGACATATTTGATCAAGAAAAAAAACTCAAGAATGGATCTTTGGTTTTAAGACATAAAATTCCTTTTTATTGCTTTGGATGAAATAGTATCCAAATGAAATGCCTGCATCTATCTTATTTATTGTAAGTTTTTAAATGTATAATTTGTCTTATTTCTTAACCTCTTTTATATATAAAAAATGGAGAAGGTTTATATTACCTTCCTGCTTTAAAGCAATTGGTCTAAGATATATGTAATCGTCTTAATTAATAAAACAACCAGGAAAAATCCTATAAAAATTAAATAAAGTCCCAGTAGGTTGCTTTTAGAGTATTATTTTTTGTAATGGAGACAGAATATTTGTATTGTCATAATGTACAGAAGAATTAGAGTGGAGAATTATGTTTCATGCCTTTGAGCATGAAGGACTTACAGCAAAGCTGTAGCTACAGAGGACTTGTACAGCAATGAACTTCACTGTGTTCAAATAAAGAGGTACATTGTTGTATATAGTATTTTATACCACACATTTAGACACAAAAACCAAACGGCAATATATATAAATAATTATATATGAATGCCATGCCAGCAGCAGGTGGTGTGGCTTCTGTTTTAGGAATAAAGTGCGTCAACTTATTTTCCTGTGCTTGTGTTTATTGCTTCGGGGAGGGCAACTGTGATGTGCAATTGGACAAGGACACCAAAAGTGGAGAGGAAGGAGAACTATTGGCAACCTCAGGTTTGAATTTCAGTTTTTCTTTTTTCTTTTTTAAGGGGAGAAAGAAAATGAAAGCTACAATGGGAGAAGAGGTGTCTTAATGGCAGACATGCAGTGTCCTTTGCAGCACATCCATTTAGTCCGCTGTACCTCTCCTTACTCTGATTGGCTCATCTGGCACCTCTTCTGATTGGTTATGGACACATTTAGACCAATCCCATTTTACTTCAGTGTGAAAGTAAATGTGTGGTGTAAATGAACTTTAACCAGCCATGGATGGCTGCCCATTGGAAATGCAGTGTTTGTGCAAAGAGGAAGATGTACTGTCTGGATTTCTCCTCTTCGGAGGGAAACTGTACTTTAACTAATGAAAATCCATTGATATTGCTCTTTATCTTGCATATTTGCCAACATTTTTTGGCTGGAAAAATTTGACCATTAAAATTGTATTTGGTCTTCTTTGGAGTGTAGATAAATACATTCAATATTTAATAAACCTCTGAAAGTTGATTTTTCCATTTTTTTTTTTCTTTTTGGAAAATCATGGTTGTTTGCAGTTTGCTTCTACTATACAGTACGTCTGCAGGCTTGTTACCACTCTTTATATTGACAAGTTGGAAAGCCATCGAAATAACTGCAAAAAAAATTGGATTTGGATATCTTCCTTGTAAATTGCTGAGTTGCCCCAGGGTGATGTCGTTAGCAGCTGGCAGTTTGTTTCTTTTGAGAGTTTTCTGCATTTTTCCTCTTGCTGTCAGCAGCCTTGGAATAAACGGAGGTCATGCTCTGTTTTCCTTTATTCGTCTGCAACTGCTGTCAGTGTGCCCTTGAAAATGTAGTGAAATGTATACTGACATCATGTCAGTGACAGGGTAGGTAACACTGGAGAGAGAGATGGAAATGCTAAGAAATTGACAGACGTCTGGGATATTCAAGTCATCTCATATAACCGTGAAACCAAGGATGCCGGGCCAAATTAAATCTTAATATTGGACAATTAACACGGTTATTAATGGCCATTATGTAAACAAATTATAGGTGTATTAGTTTTAGCAGCTCTATCAATCATCTGTCATCTACAAAGTTTTATATTAATTATAATTGGTGCGGAAATAGTTCCGAGGTAATTATAACTTCACTGCATTGTTTTTATTTGTTTAAGGTAAAGTTGCTTTTCTCAAGCACTTCCCCACATATATTCATATTGTTAACATTAGGAAGGTCTGCAGGCTTTATTTAAAAACCGTTTTGTTGTGCGCGTGAAACAAGATT
Source organism: Embiotoca jacksoni (assembly GCF_022577435.1). Lineage (NCBI taxonomy): Eukaryota > Metazoa > Chordata > Actinopteri > Embiotocidae > Embiotoca > Embiotoca jacksoni. The sequence continues at coordinate 17,815,193 of NW_027185263.1, forward strand.
TCAATCATTCTGACACAACCTGAGTATCAACCATGTCGTATATCAACCGTGTCATATATCAACCATGTCATATATCAACCGTGTCATATATCAACCATGTCATATATCAACCATGTCGTATCAACCATGTCACATATCAACCATGTCACATATCAACCATGTCATATATCAACCATGTCACATATCAACCATGTCATATATCAACCATGTCATATATCAACCATGTTACATATCAACCATGTCACATATCAACCATGTCATATATCAACCATGTCATATATCAACCATGTCGTATCAACATGTCGTATCAACCATATCACATATCAACCATGTCACATATCAACCATGTCGTATCAACATGTCGTATCAACATGTCGTATCAACCATGTCATATATCAACCATGTCGTATCAACATGTCGTATCAACCATGTCATATATCAACATGTCGTATATCAACATGTCACATATCAACATGTCACATATCAACCATGTCGTATATCAACATGTCACATATCAACATGTCATATAGTATCAACCATGTCGTATCAACATGTCGTATATCAATCATATCACATATCAACCATGTCATATCAACCATGTCGTATATCAATCATATCGTATATCAACGTGTCGTATCAACATGTCGTATCAACCATGTCGTATCAACATGTCATATCAACCATGTCGTATATCAATCATATCGTATATCAACATGTCGTATATCAATCATGTCAGCTGTTTCCTCCCGACAGCCTGCAGAGAGGGCAGGACTTCAGGACTTCAGGACTTCAGGCAGCGCGGCTCCGCGGTTCTCTCACTTCCACAATGCATCTGTGTCTCCTGCAGACAAAGTAAAAGATCCCAGCGGGATCTGTAGCAGACAGGGCGTGAAAACTAGAAAGCGCCAAACATATTTCCATAAACCAGCCGGCATCAGCTGCGACGAGCTGCCCTCGCGGCCATTACTGGCTCAGGACTCCCGGTAACGGTACACAACAGAGTCCGAGGTCCGAGGGCCTCCATGGGCGCGTTTCTTTTTAGAGACTAGGTGTCATCTTAATAAGTGAGGTAAGGGGATTGTTCTTGAAGTGCTGTGTTCAAAAGAGTTGTTGACACGGCGGAGACAGACCAGGACAGCAGGACAGCTTTGTCTCCTGGCTAGCTAGCCTAGCTGTAGCCGTTAGCATGCTAAGAGCCGCTCTGAAAGCAAAGGGGAAAGTGAACGAGCGCTAGCAGCTAGCTAGCAGCTAGCGCTAATCAAACACCCAGGTTGAACGTGTTAGTTGTGCTTCAAAAGACGGATATTAAAATAGTCCAAAGTTCTTCCTGTGAACAAGGTCATGTTTTGGGTTTTTGACGTCAAAATTTCACGTCTGTTCAAGTCAACAATAATTAATCTTCCCAGTAGGAGCTAGCGTTAGCAGTATGTTAGCAACATGATTATATATATATATATATCTAATATACAGATATATATATTAAAAATATATACTATCGTGTTTATGGTGCTGTGCTTCTTGGCTGACTTGTGAGTAACTCAGTCAATTGCCACAAAGTACTGTTATATACTATATATATATATATATATAGTATTATATACAGTTAACAATAAAGTTATATGACTGTTTCATGTTGATGTTTATACGTCTATAAATGAACAGTGTTTCCACATCATGACACCGGTGAACTCCAGCTCCTCCTGACAGCTCAGAAGTTGCCTGGCTCTGGTTGTTGTGTTCAGTTTGTGTCCTGGTTGTCGGACTGTCCACGTTGTGTGCTTTCTGTCCACGTTGTGTGCTTTCTGTCCACGTTGTGTGCTTTCTGTCCACGTTGTGTGCTCCAGATGGTCCGAGTCTGCTCTTGTGATGTGAGTCTGCTCTGTTCCCACAAGGTTTCGGTACAGAGAGATGGCAGACCGGACAGGGCTGCAGTTTGTCAGCTCCTTTGCTTTTGAAGCCATGCAGAAGGTGGATGTGATTCGCCTGGCTGCCCTGAGCGACCCGGAGCTCAGGCTGCTGCTGCCCTGCCTGGTGAGGATGGCTTTATGTGCTCCGGCTGATCAGAGCCAGTCCTGGGCACAGGACAAGAAGCTCATCCTGCGCCTGCTCTCTGGGGTCGAAGCCGTCAACTCCATCGTAGCGCTTTTGTCTGTGGACTTTCACGCCTTGGAGCAGGATGCCCGGAAGGAGCAGCAGCTGAGGTACAGCTGCCTTACACATGGTGACGCCATACTAACTGCAGCAGTAACGGCAAAGTCATACATGCATTGCTTTCTTCGTGGCTGTTTTAGCGGTTTAAATACAAAGTTGTCTCTTTTGCCAGGCACAAGGCCGGTGGCTCGAACGGAGAGAGCATCCTGGTGACACAGCTGCAGCACGGACTGACCCTGGAGTTTGAACACAGTGATCCCCTCAGGAGACTCCGTCTGACCCTCAGCGAACTATTGGCTATCATGAATAAGGTAAAGAGCTGGCCACGTAGTACAGAATCACAAAAACATTAACTGTGGTACTTCATGTGCTTAAGAAACCAAAACTTGACGTCACATTAAAACATTGTTAACAGCTGATTGTGCTTATGATGCTGCCTTAAACTACCAGGATAACTAGAAAGTATTTAGGTGCTTGTTAGCAGCCTAAATCTGGTTCGCTGCAGTTTGTAAAGTGGAGAGACATGCTTGAATATGGTGATGCAAATATAAAGAATTTACAGCATGAATGATGCGGTGCAAATTAGTAAATGATTATAAATATCTTTCTCGTGGAAATGAGTCTCGGATGAAAGCAGCAAGATCGCACAGCTTTCTTTAATTGTTCATTAAAGTCTAATTTGCGATCAGAAATTCCTCCCAAATTTCTGGCAGCTGCTCTCACGTCAATTTGAATGAGATATTTCTCTGTCCTCCACCAGTTTAATCTTCATCTAACAGGATAACTTGGATGATTGATGGACACGGCCTGTCTCCCATTCCCTTGTTGTTTCTCAGGTGGCCGACTCAAATGGAGAGTTTTTCTTAAAGTCTTCTGAGCTCTTTGAAAGCCCGGTGTACTTGGAGGAGGTCGCAGACGTCCTCTGCATTTTACAAGCAGGTACGAAGCTCCTTTCATCTTCTTCATAGTTGTACTGAGAAGTGCTTTACAGGTGGGATTGTTTTAAATGCAACGGCTTTTGTACGCAAGTGTGCTCATTGCAAGAAATAAACACCTATATAATAAACACCTATATAATTAACACCTATATATATATATCGGTGGCTGATATTTCACTGGCAGCTCAGAATTACTGTTTAGGTAATGAATGGTAATATTTTCCTCTTTGCTCTCGGTATTGCTGACTGTTTTGACGGGGCTGGGGTTGAGCTCCTCCCACACACACACACACACACACACACACACACACACACACACACACACACACACACACACACACACTGAGCAGACAGTAAACTGACTTCAGAGCAGAGACAATGTAACAGACTTTGGTTTCCAGTTTACTGGAGTCGACAACAACACTGTTTGTTATCCATCAGTGCAACATAAGACAGTCAGGAAGACAAAGAGCCAAAGATTATTCATCAAACACCTTTTAAAAGCAGACAAGCAGAATATATATTTGCAGAAATGCGACTTCTCCGACTGCTCTACTCGCTGTGTCTTCTTAATTCACAGCTGATTCGTTTCACACATTCAGTCAGAGCGTATTATTCACACAGCAAAGCACCATACACAAGCTGAACCCAAACAATAATTGTATAATACAGTTCATCCTAATTAGCCATCTGTCTTAAATGTAGTAAAAGTTTGTTTAACACCGAGGCTGAGACCAACCAGCCTCGTCTCCTCTCAACCAAACTATTCATCCAGCAGTGAGTCAGGAGGAGAGAGGAGAGGATGAAAGAGGCCTCGGCCAACAACACAGTGTTTGTAGCTTAGACATGCCTTTTAATAATAATAGGTGAATATCAGTTATCAGCCATGAAATTCTTTATTAATGCAACTGTAATGAGACAATGAGCACAATCCAGGAAGTGATCAAATATTATCTGCTCGATAAACTTCCATATGGACATTTTTCTGAATGATGCTCAGTTAATCTAAAGGTCAGAATCAGTCCAGAAAGTCTTTATTTGTAATGTTTTATAGGCTTTTACAAAGAAGGCTGATAAAAACTTGAATCAGTTGGTTGTTTTTCACTGTTCAAGCAAACTTCGATTTTTGTTTGATGTGTTCACCTGCTGAGAATATATTCATGACGTCATGTGATATGAATTTCCGAATGAAAGCTCACCCTTTGTGTGGTGTCACCTTTATGTGATTCGATTTGTCAGTCATCAGCAGTGGACTGTTATCTTTGTGTAACAAGGGGGATTCTTCATCGTAGGATCAGTCTGTGTTCTTTATTTAAAAACATTCTCAGACAGATGACAAATTAAGGAAAAACCTGAGAGTGCATTCTCGCGACAGTGAGCGGATCTGGTTGCTCTGTGAGGCTCTGGGCTATCTTTATCCTATGATGAAATATTTCTATCCCAATAGGAGGGGTCTCTTCTGGGATACTGTGGCCTCCGATTATGAAAATGATTATAATCCTATGGTCTAAGCCTTTGCAGCCACCAGATTGCAACCGAACTAAACACCGATGGGAGATTTTGGACCAACGCTCGCCTCTGAATCATCAAAAAAACCCAATGAGGGAACATCCTCTGAATGAATGCTGTTCCATTTCTCTGGTAGATTTCTAGAGATGCCAAGGCACGTTAAAGCTGTTCTGGCAGCACGTGGTGGCCCGACACTTTATGTTGCTTTTTCCTTGAATTTGTCACCTATATTAGAAACAGCAGACAAAATCTACACAATCTACTACTACTGATGGTTAGATTGAAAAAGTCTTATATCACATAGTAGCTGTATATTACAACAACAAAAAAAATAGCCAGCCTGAAAATATTCCCTGTGATTTCTTTTTTCCCCTCTGCAGTTGACAAAGTGTTCTTCTTGTTTGTTTGTCTCAGAGCTGCCCTCCTTGCTGCCCATCGTGGACGTAGCAGAGGCTTTGCTTCATGTCCGTAATGGCGACTGGTTTCTGTGTCTGCTGGTTGCCAATGTTCCTGACAGCTTCAATGAAGGTAATTCATCTGTCTCACGGCACCGCACATGCCGTCGGCCGATAATGTAGTGGCTGGTTAATTGCCAGCACTAGTTTCATTTGGTTAGTCAGCGTGCCTGCTTTGGCAGAAACACGACTTCGCTTAACGTTACCTCAGAAAACCTTCAGCGATAGCTTCATTAAAATTATACACATGTAGCGACTGAGTTGCAACCATATGTTGTTTTAGCTGAGCTTCTGCTGTTGCTCCTCTTAATTCGAGCCACGCCGCTGGCCAAAGGGTGCAAGCGCTCGTCTGATTGATGATGAGCATTATTGTCTCGCTCTCACTCACAGAGTGCTGCGTGTGCTTTCAGAACCGCATTAGATGAAAATGCCCGGCGTCTCCAGCGCCTTCTTATCACACGGAGGGTCAGAGCTCAGCCAACAGGGTGTGTGTGTGTGTGTGTGTGTGTGTGTGTGTGTGTGTTTTTTTTTTTGTGTGTGTTTTGTGTGCGTGTGTGTGTTTTTGTGCGTGTGCGTGTGTGTGTGTGTGTGTGTGTGTGTGTGTGTGTGTGTGTGTGTGTGTGTGTGTGTGTGTGTGTTACATAGCTTCAACATCAAGGAATCCGTCTGGCTTTGTTAGGGGAAAAGACCTCGTTCCAATGAATTGAAAGTGAAATGAATTGACATCAGAGGGGGAAGTGGTTCTGTCTGAAAGCATCAAGGTCTGTCATTTTTAACACCAGCTGGTAACCAGACAATAAATCCATCGGCTCTTTTATGGCACATGGAATAATCCAAAAGTAGCAGAGATGGAAACTCGTGTAATTTCAGAACATGACGTAATCTCACTCGGCCATAGACGCTTTTTACAGTTTCAACTCTCAGCTGTCTAAAAGTTTAGGGGAAATGAGATAATATTCTGATGGCAAATATATGAGTAGTAATTCAATGAAGTGTAGTATTTATGGAGGACAGGACTTGGCCACGGCATCGGAGAAATATTACAGTGTTACTGTCAGTGATGTACAGAACATTACAGGAAATAGTCCAGCAGTCCAAATAATGTTGTGTGTGTTTACCTCTTCCTGTCTGTCGTTGCAGTTTGCAGAGGCCTGATCAAGAACGGAGAGCGTCAGGATGAAGAGAGCGTGGGTGGTCGACGCAGGACAGAAGCCCTGAGGCAGCTTTGCCAGATGAATCCCTCACAGGCCCTCAACATCAGAGCGATGGTGGTCAGTTCCACTTTTCCTTTAACCACCGGACCCTGAACTGAGGCCAGAGTCACACCTCATCTACAACCTCCCAAAGATGGTTTATTTAGGACGAGAGATGGATTCTCTCATCTGGGAGCTGCTTTATTCCACACGAGACACATTTGTGCCACATTTATTCTGCTCCCCTGGATTTTTCTACATTAATTATGCATGCGTAAACTAAAATGATGTTTGTTGTTAGCACATTTTTTTATCATCTCCTCATCTGTGTGATGTGCTTTCCTGACAAAATGTTTCTGTTCCAGGATTTTTCTGTTTGCAGAAAATGTGATTGCATAAAATATTTACTGTTGTTTCAACATAATTATTTACTGTTACAACGTATCTTAAATTATTTAGCATTTTTTGTGATAACAAATGAATTTAAAGCAGCATTGCAGCCACACATTATCCAACTGTGCATCGCTAAACGCATCACTGTTGGGAGTTTTGTGGCTTTAACATAGAGGCAGTCAAAGTCATGATCTTAGAATCACAATCTGACGGAAACGTAATATGCTGCATTACTTGCCACGACTGCTTTGTGAAGTGATGATTTGTGAGCAGTAAATTGATAGTTGATATTTGTGGACAGTTTTCTCACATCTAAACATCACTGCAGTCATTTCTGCCTGCTGTGATAAGCTCTGTTTTACCAGGCACTTTGTTTCTTTACTTAGATCAACTCACTTCATAAAAGTTAGTAAAAGTGAAGATTTTTCTCCTCACTGACCCGTGTCGCGATACACTTTGTGATGTGATCCCTGAGGGGAGAAATTTGTCTTCTCACTTCCCTCCTTCTCTCAAGGAGGTTACAGCATGAGGTCAGCTATTGAACGAGGCCCCAGGAGGTAGTCGAAATTCATTGCCCTGCTGAATGATGTATCAGCAGGACTCGTACTTGGCTGTACTTTGTGGTCTCAGACAACAGGAAGTGGGAATTGATGTGATGCCGTGCTGATGTTTGGGTATTTCAGGGACCATACAGCTGTGGTTTGTTAACACATGGATCAAATGCTCCTTCAGAGTAGACTAAAGAAGCAATATCACGCCGGGCCAAGTTATGTAGGATGTTGAGGAATAATGTCTAGAAACATTAATAGTCAGTATACCAGCACCAGTTACTTGAAACTATTGATATACTTAAAGAGTAGTATAGAGAAGAATTTAAAAACTGTTACACATGCACAACAAAAAAAGAGAATAATAAGGAATATCATTTCTTGCGTGATTATTCTGTGTGTTTCCAGGTGGAGGAGTGTCACCTGCCTGGTCTGGGCGTGGCTCTGACTCTGGACTACAAACCAGACACAGCCGACGAGGCGGTCAGTCCCCTGGTCTCTTACGTCAGCGGTCTGCTGCTGGGCACCAATAGCAAAGTGCGCACCTGGTTCAGCATGTTCATCCGTAATGGACAACAGGTAAGAGGCCAGAAGTCACTCTGTGCTGCAGTTCATGTTTTTTTATGAACACGCCAATGCAAAAAAATGTTTTGCTCGTTTGGACACAACTGTGGATGTGCAAGAAAAAAAACAACCTCACGTTAGTCAGGAAGAAGCCTATTTTCTGATTTCTATGCGATGTCATCATCGTGAGTGTAAAAATGTTGGATTCTCAACCAAAAACACACGTTTGTCTTCCTATACTTGTGATTACCCTCGCTGGCATTATGCATTCCCGAGCCCCGAACAGTGTCTTTAACCTTCACAACTAAACATGAAACCTAAACACTTAACCTCAGAAACAAGTCTTAAACTTCAAACAGTCCTTTTGAATTAACGAGGACTGGCCCAAATGTCCTGAGAGGGCTGAAATGTCCTCATAGTGATTGTAAAAAAAAAAAAAAAAAAAGTCAAATAGACAGCATTACACACACACACACACACACACACACACACACACATATTCTCATACAGTGTCTGCCCTCAACATTCAATACTTCTGGCGGTTTGGTGTCACCTGCATTCTTCCATGTTGAAGGGAACATTTAACATATTACAAAAGACATAAAGGGGATCTTTCTATCTGCTGGCATTTCTTGCAGTTTACGGAGGGCAGATCCGTTTTACAGTCAGCCTTTCACTGCAAATGTCATCATTTGTTTACGTTGATATAATATTATATTTTGCAGACGGTAAAGCTCTCTGTGTCTGCGCTGGGAGGAAAATGTTCCATCTACATTTAGATTTTTCTGCTCTGTACATTATAATTTGTCTCTCAGCTGCTGATGTGACAAATGGTCAATTAATTGATTGGTAGCAGGTTTGTAAATGAATGTGCCATTTAATTCATTTATTTCTTCAATGTTCACTGATTTGCGCGCTGGTGTTGACACTTTGCGTGAAGGCCCAGCGGTTGACTCGTGTCGTTGCCTCACTTTTCTCTCCGAACTGCCAGCGTAAGAGAGAAAGCAGCTCGGTGCTGTGGCAGATGCGCAGGCAGCTGTTGCTGGAGCTGGTCGCCATCCTGCCCCGCTCACGCAGCACCCACGTTCCCAATGACGGAGACACGGATGAAGGCGGTTCGGGATACTCGGGCCTCAGAGAGGAGCATGTGGTGAAGGCCAGCGCTCTGCTCCGACTTTACTGCGCCCTCATGGGCATCGCGGGTCTCAGGTTGGTTCAAAGACGATGCAGCAACCCTCCTGATATTTCGTGCCTGTGGTTTTCATTTGATAGTTTTCGGAGTGTAATTTGAACTTGGACTCATTTAGTCCTCAAATATTCAAAATGTTCCTTTTGAAGTAGTAGTTAAACTTTAAAAGTTGATATACTTAATGTGACTCCTCCCCAGACCTACAGATGAAGAGGCGGAGCAGCTGTTGCAGCTGATGACCAGCCGGCCGCCCGCCACTCCTGCTGGTGTTCGCTTTGTCTCCCTGTCCTTCTGCAAGCTGCTGGCCTTCCCTACTCTGGTCAGGTACATAAAGCTTGTCTTATTGACTCCCACTGTTATAGGTCTTTGTTTTATTCAGCCAACACAAATAGGTTGGGATCACAAACCCCATTCAACTACCAGTGGTCTTGCATGTTGATTTCCTGCCAATGCACGCTGCCTACCAAAAGCCCTGTCAGTGTCTTTTTCCATTTAAAAGTCTCCTGTTTTATATGAAGATTGAGCGTCATCCTCTGTGTGTGTTTGTGCAGCACTCCAGAGCAAGAACAGCTGATGGTCATGTGGCTCAGCTGGATGATCAAAGAGGAGGAATACTTCGAGAGGTAAGAAAAACTCGACATTAATGAGGCATTACTGTGTAGAAAAACTTAATATTATAGTCAACTTGAATACACTTGTATAGTCAAATGTATTTAAGTTGTGTGTGTTTAGCGTGCAGTTTGCATTACTGGAAATGTTACTTTAAACGTTCTACCAAATTTAAGAGGCTGCTTTGAGAACATAAAATGAAAGTTAATATTGTAAACTTCTAAAATGGTAATGTTAGAAAAAATATTTACACTGATGTGTCAATGCATGTCATTGGCTGCTTTTACAGAGTTAGTAATAATTTTATAATCCAGCATTATTAAAATTTCGTACATGCATTTAAGTACATGATGTGCAGCTTCGACAGCCACGCTCATTTTTTTTTAAAGCACCGTATTTTATTGTATTTGATTATTTTTTGTTGCAGTAGGCGTCAGATTTCAACAGTTTTTCAATAAAAATGTCAAATTATTTTATCTTGTTTTGCTCTCAGCCAATGTTTGCTTATTATAGGATTCACATAGAGAGCACTCTTCTCTGCTGTTGCACTTATCTTACTACACTGGTATGATCTTAGCCGCTGGTCTTCTGCTCCAGAACAGTGTCAACTACAGTTAATTAATAACTTTATAATAACTGCGGCAACAGTTGCAGTCGCAGAATAAACAAGGAGCAGCTCTAGTTAAATGATAAACTCCACGTGTTAAATCCTGTCTGGAGTCATGCATTGGATGTGTGTTCGCTTTGTTTACGTGCTCTGTTTGGAGCCATTTACTGTTGCCTCTGTAATTGTTTGGTCTCTGTGGGAACTTGCAGCGATAAACTCAGCGGAGCTTTTGTTTGCTTGTCTGTTAAAATGAAGTCAACAGGACTCGTCTCAACACCTGCAGCAGTGCCTATGAATGTGTTTATGTTTATGATGCCAGTCCATAAAGCATAAATCATCAGAGTCTTAAGTGACCTTAGACAGACTTTAATCTGAGCTAAAGGGATAGAAACAACTATGTGTGTGTGTGTGTGTGTGTGTGTGTGTGTGTGTGTGTGTGTGCGTGCGTGTGCGTGTGTGCATGCGCGGATACAACCAGCAAAATCAGTTTATTAAAATTCTGTCCTGTAGGATGCAGGATTAACAACAAGCTTAAATGTCTTCCCTCAATTGCCTCTCCTGCATATGTGTGTGTCTTCCTCCTTACAGCGCTGCAGGCGTATCTGCTTCTTTTGGAGAGATGCTATTACTGGTTGCCATGTATTTCCATAGCAACCAGCTCAGCTCCATTATTGAGTTGGTGTGCTCTACTTTGGGGATGAAGGTAAGGTGGTAGGTGGGAGGGAGGCAGTGATCAATACATCAGTCTGGCTGACCAGCTCCTGGCCCGACTCCTCCGCTGCAGCAGTGGAGCGTATGGAGACCATATCACTAATGAAACACTTGCAGCATACACATATCTAGTAAGACACTCCATACCCTGTGGCCAATTTGTTGTTTTATTACTTATTAAGTGCACTATTGTTTCCTGCCTGTGTACTAAGTAGTTTTCCTGTCTCAGTGTATTTTCCACTAAGATGTGTAATGTAATTGGATTTAGAGCCTGTTTGTTTCCACCCCTAGGGCAGTCCTCTCAATTCAGTGTTGTGCCTGCCATGTAGAATTTTTCTTATGAAATATGAAAGGAGGGAATTACAAAATAGCAGCACTGCTGCCTGCAGGTTGTTTTCACTCACAGCAAACCGACCACTGCGCATGTATTTTTGGGGGATAATCTTCCTACAGATTGCCATCAAGCCGAGCTCTCTGAGCAAGATGAAGACTATCTTCACACAGGAGATCTTCACTGAACAGGTGCATATAGTATTATATTATATTATCTATCTGTCCTTATGTACGTTTTCAGGAGACTTTGATGATGTAGCCTTCTTGCTAATTTCAGTGTCCAATAATTTAATTGCCTTAATAAATTCAAGTTTGTTGCAGCTTCTGATGTAAGAACTTGTCAAAATGAAATAAACATGTAGAGATAAATTACAGCTACTCTGCAATTTGTGTGTAGTGTTAAGATTAATGAGCATTATTATATTACCCATGATCATGGGTGCATGGTACATCAGACCATTGATGAATACCTTTTATGAATTAAAAAAAAAAAAAAAAAAAAAAAAAAACTTTTATAAGAAGCACAGAAAGCACTTTTACGAGTTTTGCTCTATAGCTCTGCAGCATGATATTTCATACTGTCACATGGAGAAATATGAATAGCTATATACAGGCTACCATTAGTATTCTACATTATATCTTTGTAGGTGTTATTAATCATGGTATGTTGTTGCTTTTCATCATAATATATATTACATATAAATTGGAAAGTTGTTCAAACTGTGTAGATTTTCAACTGAACTAAATCTCACACATAAATCTGCATCTTAATGGCATGCAGTGTATCATCATGTGGCCTGATCCAATATCTGTGCATGTTCTTGTTGTATGATGTCTAAAGTCATGTTTGTTCACGTGGCTGCTGCTTCTGTTACCGTGGGAACCACGTGGTCTCACATGGAAAGTAGCTCGTCAGTGAATGAGCCAGAGAAATGAAATGATGTGTGACGTAAAGCTGTACAGAGTCTGTTTGTCTGCGTTGTCCATGTTGTCCATTTTCCATTGTTGCTCTTTTGTTAATTAGTTTATTATTTTCGCTGTGTAGGTGGTTACAGCTCATGCCGTTCGGGTTGCAGTGACCAACAACTTGAGTGCCAACATCACAGGATTCCTTCCCATTCACTGCATCTACCAGCTGCTCCGGAGTCGAGCCTTCACCAAGCACAAAGTGTCCATCAAGGTACGACGTACGTTGCATGGCTCCTTATGATGAATAGATGAAGGTAAGTTTGTTTAATAAATACATTTTGCTCTTCTGTGCTCTCCTTGTGTGGATCTTCCAGGACTGGATCTATCGCCAACTCTGCGAGACAACCACGCCCATCCACACCCAACTCATCCCTCTAATCGATGCCTATATCAACTCCATCCTCACTCCAGCTTCCAAGGCCAACCCAGAGGCCACCAACCAGCCAATCACTGAGCAGGAGATCCTCAATGTCTTCCAGAGCTCTGCTGGGGTGAGTCAGTCGTAGGTTTCACAGACTGCAAAAACCTAAAACTGCTCCCTGAAAAGTTAACATTTTATTGGTGGCGTAATGTTGTGGCTTGCTCCTCATTTTCCTCTTCTTATCTGTGTGAGTATTTGAAGGCACTATTCTCCTTTGACCTGGTCGTCATTCATTTTATTCCTCTGACCTCAATTAATTGAGTCAGTTCCCCCTTTTAATGGTATTCCACTAAACGTTACCTCAATGCTACTTAAAACAACTTCTCCTTCAGTTCTTCTGACAACTGGATTTACTTCATTTAATTATTGTTATACCAGTAATTATTGTTGAAATTCAGTAAATGCACACTGTACTTTATTTCCTCTTTGCTACTATTGATTCTGATCTTAAGAGTTTGAAAATATGTTTTCAACCTAAAAAGAAGTCAGGAGATTTTCATTATTATGTAACCATAATGCAAAAAATGTATGACACAAATTTGTGAATGGTTGATGTGTCTTTTTAAAGAAATTTGCAGCAACTCACTGCCAACCTTAAGATGGATGTTTTTTTGTTGCCCATTAACCTGTTGAAAGCTTCTCATTCACCAGTTCTGTTATTGTACTTGTCCCTGAGCCCTGGCTGTTATTTTCTATTGGTTAGCAGGGGGACGGTAGCCGAGGCGGACGACAGCGCTACTCCATCACCACCCAACTCCTGATCCTCTACTACATCCTGTCTTACGAGGAGAATCTGCTGGCTAGCACCAAACAACTGGGTATGTACGAGACAATAACCGCGTCCCAACAAAAACACTGCGCTGTGCCTGGCTCCCCTCTGCGCTCTTGGCACACTTCCTTTCTTTTTCTTATGTTCTCTTTTCTTTGCCTGTCTAAAGTGCATCCATTGTCATTTCCTCCACTGAAGAAGGCATTGTATGCAAGATGGAGAGAATTTGTCAAGCAGCGAGAAAAGAAAGGAAGCTTTTGTCCTCTGTTAAGTTGCAGGAGATGCTCTCACTCTGGATGTGCAGTCATTCATCCTTTTCTCTCTTGGCACTGAATGTTGGCTGCTTCATAGTGAATAAATGGAGGGCTGACAAAGAGCCAAGTACAATGGCTGTGGGAGCAAAGCTAACTAGGACAGCTGTAGGTTAGATTGAGCATTAGCAGTTAGCCTAGTCAGTGTTTATCCTCTCCCATGATGAGCTCTCCTCTTGCCCTTCATTAGGCCAGATTTATGTGAGAGTTTATGCCCATCTCTTTAATTGCTGTGTTTACCCAAGTGCTCCCACAGCCTTCAAGGAAGGAATAATGAATATCATCAGCAGTGGTAATGAACCCACGTCAGTGAAAAATCACCTCCGTTTCTTTAACTCATCAGCACGGCGGCTCTGGTGTCCTTACACAACCAAATAAAACACTTACGTTCTGTCTTGTCCTTCTTTTGCTTTATGCTCTCACTCTCTGTCTTCACTGTTTTACAGCCTTCACTCACCTTGTTTCTCCTTTTTTTTTTTTTTTTTTTAAAGCCCTGATGCAGAGGAAGCCAAAGTCCTACTCAGCAGCCTTGATGGACCAGATCCCCATTAAGTACCTGGTTACTCAGGCCCAGGGGCTGCAGCAGGAGCTAGGAGGTGAGAGGTTTAGTTCCAAGTCTATATTTACATTTATTTGACTAAATGAGAACCGAAACAAACAAAATTATTTGCGTAATAAACTTTTAAATAATCTTTGACTGATTGCAGGTCTGCACTCTGCCCTGCTGAGACTGCTTGCCACCAACTTTCCCCACCTATGTCTGGTGGAGGACTGGGTATGTGAGGAGGAGGTGACCGGTACCCTGCCCCTCCTCAGGAGGATGATGCTTCCCAGCAACACCTGTCGATACACTCAGAGCCAGCTCCACCAGGGTGAGGAGGAGGAGGGGGGGTTCGTATAGGTTTGGGGCAGAGGCTTATATGACTGGTGGTTTTTTTTTTTTTTTAAATAAGAGCTCTCCTGTCTTATTGGTAAAATTGCCTTATTTTGATAGATACTGATATAATTCAGATTGAAAAGAGGCAAAGACACTCCACACATTTATCACTAGTAAATAAACCATCAGCAGTGATGCTAATGTGGGAGTGGGGGGAGGGGTCGGTGAGATGTCATGTTATCAGTCTAGGATGGGAGAGGGAATAAATACCAGCGTTTTATTACACATTCACTGCTGAAAGCTGTGTTTCAGATGAAATCTAATTTCAATAGTTAATCCTTCAGTTTTTAAAGGATATGCTGTAATTGGCTTTTCTTTGTTGGCGATCATTGACAAATTTCACACATCTTTACGCAGCATAATGCACATATAAAAGATATACAGTGTTTATATATGTTGATGCACACCTGTGTCATAACATACCCGGGGTATATTATCTGCATTCTTTCTGCATTTTTCCAGAGTAATTAATTGATTATGAATCGGGTAATAGATCAAGAAAGAGGGATGTAGTTCTTCTTCCTCTCTGAGTTTGGTGGGAGGAAGTGAAAATATGTTTCAACCGAGTGATAACAACGGACTTGATAATGTCGTGCAGAACTCAACCCCTCACTTCACTCAATATTTAGTTTTCATTATATAGTTATAACACTTCCCTTCTTGGATTCGCACTGTTTTGAATTGAGTGCATTTAGTTCTAGCTGTGGAGTTTGAGGATTAATTCAGGCTTCTGTTTCCCCGCAGCCTTCCAGAAGTTGCCATCCAGCAGTCCCAGGCTGATGCGGATCCTGGAGCATTTAACGCTGCTCTCACCCGGAGACCTGATCCCGTACGCAGAAGCCCTCACAGCCAGCATGGCTCTGCTGCTGGAGCCCGCGGTGCCTCGTCGCATACTGCAGACCCTCAACAAGCTGTGGATGGGCCTGAACACGGTGATGCCCCGCAGGTACGTGCTCTGGACACGACAACATGTTGTGGACAAGATCTAGAAAATGATACTGTGACACCCTCAAGGGAGAATAGGTGTCACATGGGAATAATACGTTGTGGTAAGTTAGAATATTCGGTTTGTTTCCACTCTGCAAGCTTGAAATGTATTTAAGATTAAATACTCAATATGCAGAATGGAAATTATTTACTATGTCATTTTGTCCCTTAATGTGTTCATGGCATCACCTTTGCTCAAAAGCAGAGTAAGACTCAAAATATCTTATCCTCACTAACTTGAATGTCAGATCTTTTGCTGAACTTCCCTCCCGGCTGCTGGTTAAACTTCTATTTGTACATCTTCTCCGTTAAAGGTTAACAGTAGTACACGGTGCTGTCTCTCTCAGGACTGTGTAAAGTTGCTGGGAGGCTCAGTAAATGGATTAAAGGAAGACCTGTGGAGCAAGAGTTGTTGGCCTTAACTCCAGGCTGTCTGCTCAATGATTATTGTATGAATAGATCAGAGGTATCGAGCCGAGCAACTCCGTTAGCCTCTGTGAACTCTCTGGACAGATGAGGGTCACCCTCACTCTGCCCCGGGGCCCGAAGGAGCACAGTTACCAAAGCTCTGAGCAGGCATGCTATCGATCCAAGAGGGGGCCTGTAACACGAAGAGCTCGGGGCAGGAAAACTGAGGGAGACTCTCCACCAGGCAGATGTAAGGGATTGTTGCTCCCCTCGCTTGTCTCTTCCTCCCTCCCTCTCATATATTATATATTATTGCAGGAGGAGAGACGCTCTGGTGAATCTAGGAGGAGGGCAGCGGTGTCAGATTTCACACAGATCCGCTGATTGATGCCAGTGCGCTAGCTGCATGTGAGCTCGGAGCTCCAAGAGTACCCTGCTGGTTTAGAGTTTAACACCGGTCTGATAAGAGGGATTGAGGGTGAAATGCTGCCATGAGCTAATCTGTGAGTTGATGAACTCCGACTGAAGTGTGTGCCGCGCTATATTTTGGTCAAATTTGACAACTTACAGTTTACAGTGGAAATCATAGTTTTGCAAATAAGCAAGTTTGCTGTTTGTCCTGTTGACATGTCTCTTAATGTCTTCACAGATTTTAGACATATCCTCTGAGTTATGATCAAAAACTGCGCAAAAAAAAAAAAAAAAAAGATAAATCCTCATCGATACAGGATTTTTGTCCTGATTACAATACCAATATTGGAAGTACAAAAATATACGATGCTGACACATCTGTCAAAATGTGGTTATCAAACACAAATTGGAGGGCAGGATGTTTTATAGTTGAACAATAAACTTTATTGTCCAAAATGGCAGCGGTGTACTTAAACAGTGTAATATCTGCCAATAAAACTTGCCCTCTGATAAATTGGTTGGGCTCGAGAAAGCAACAGCGCTCCAAGTCAGGTACTGTACGTCCTTCAATTCATAAAACTGAGTGTAATGTGAAGTTGAACGTGATGTGTGTGTGTGGTGCAGGTTGTGGGTGATGACCGTAAACGCCCTCCAGCCTTCAGCCAAGCTGCTCAGGCAGCAGACGTACACTCAGAACGACCTGATGGTGGATCCTCTCATCGTGCTGCGCTGTGACCAGAGAGTTTACAGGTAACTACGCCGCCACGTCGTATCCTCAAATGCCACATATGGACACAGACAGCGGACGTACGGACTGGTAGACATGTACATGATGCGTGGACGCATTAAATACATTAAAAAAAAAGAATAGTTCATATTGGAGTCGATTACATTGTTTTTCTGTTTGTGGCCAGGTGTCCCCCTTTGATGGACATTGTCCTTCACATGCTGAATGGCTACCTGCTGGCCTCAAAAGCATACCTACAATGCCATCTGAAGGAGACGGCCGACTTTGATCGGCAGAGCCAGACCGTTTCAAACCTGGGCGTGCCGGGACAACCGGACACGCCCGAGGTCACCAGAGAGGAGCTGAAGAACGCCCTTCTGTCGGCGCAGGTATTCCAACCACGAACAGCTGCACGTCATTTGTTGTTTCTCCTACGTACTGATCTCACTTTTTCTGGGAGACCTTTGTTTGTATCTTCATGTCGTGGGCCTTTTGTTAAAGCATAAATGCAAAAATGATATTGCCTGAAATAACACTAGAATATGTAAGAGATGACCTTTTCTTTGTAACCACTTGTCTGTGTTTAACTGCAGGACAGCGCAGCGGTCCAGATTCTGCTGGAGGTGTGTCTGCCAACTTCCGAAGAGCAGCAGCTGGGGGCCACCCCAGAGAGCCTGTTGAGGAGCATTCGGGGCCCCGTGCCAGGGAAATTGAAACAGGGAAGCCTGGGGCCGAGAGCCAGGGGGGGTGTGGACGAGGCTGAGCCAGAGGGAGGCCTGCTCAGTGACTTGAGGGAGGTGCAGTGTCTCATCTGTTGTCTGTTGCATCAGATGTTCATCGCTGACCCCAACATTGCCAAGTTGGTTCATTTTCAGGTAAATACAGTGTGATGAAGGCTGACAGGTTTATAGTGTCATTCCCGTGTAATCTTCCGTCCCTCCAAATTTTGCCACCGAGCGTAATCTTTTCGTAGACGGATCGGGCCATAATTCAGAAAAATACCTTCGAGTGAGTTTTTCAAGAAGAGCCAAATCACATTGACCCCGTTAGTCATCCCACTCTGCCATGGCATTAGTAATAAGTGACTGCAGCACTCCCAGAAGTAGCAGACGGCCATATGGTGGACTTCATCAAACCAATCCGTCCTCTGTCACACTAATCCGCCCTCATCCACGCTGCTCAGCAGAGGCTGCCGAGTTCCCTCATGTACACACACGTTTAAGAGAGTACTTGAGTTCGTAAACGACTACTTGAATAAATCTACTGTGTATTCCTTGTTCCTCTCTTATCTCTCTCGTTTATTTATACGTTTCATATTTCCTCTTCTCTCCCTCTCTGTCAGGGTTACCCTCAAGCTCTGCTGCCTCTAACTGTGGCAGGCATCCCCTCCATCCATATCTGTCTGGACTTCATCCCAGAGCTGCTGGCCCAGCCCCAGCTGGAAAAGCAGGTGAGGCCTCCCAACGTCCCCTCCTTCCTTTTTCCTGGCTTTAAATCCTCGACTTGCCCTGGGCTTGTGCCAGTGCCTCTGTGTTGTGCTTCTTTTTTTTTTTTTTTTAAAGCAGCTCTACTGGGTGGACTCTACTGAGCGTTTGCAGACATGCTGCATAAAGAAATGGGGTAAAATGTGTAGCTGTTGTGATTGTGTGTGTGTGTGTGTGTGTGTGTCCCCGCAGATCTTTGCAATTCAGTTGCTGTCCTACCTGTGTACCCAGTACGCTCTACCCAAGTCCCTGAGCGTGGCCCGGTTGGCCATCAGTGTCATGGGAACCCTTCTAACAGGTCAGTCATCTTTTCTTGTCTGTACATTTTGTACATTCATATTTTTGCTTGTAGACCACTTTATTCGCTGCATGTCTTTTTTTAATCTGCCGCATTAAAGCTGCTCCCAGCAGACGGTCGACTGTAAACCGCAGATCAGCTCGCACAAATAAGTGATTGTCTTCGCGCGGTGTGCCTCCATGTTTTCAGCCCTATATTTGGCTGCCACCGTCTGGCCTTCGGCTGTCAGTGCAGCATTCTTTTCTCCATTACAGAAGTGTACAGTCTGTGCCGGCCTATTAGCCGCTGAACGCGGTGTTTGCGCAGCTCTTGTGTAAAGTGTAAGCGCGCGTATGTGTGTGTTCTGCTTTATAGTGCTGACTCGTGCCAAGCGTTTCTCCTTCTTCATGCCCACCCTGCCGTGTGTGGTGGCCTTCTGCCAGGCCTTCCCTCCACTCTATGATGACGTGGCTGCTCTGTTAGTACAAGTGGGCCAAGTTTGCGCTTCCGATGTGGCCACCAAAGCCCGGGACATCGACCCTCTTATCGCCCGTGAGTAAAGTTAGTCATCTGGGTAGCAGTATAACAGTTTGTTAAATGGCGTACTTGCATTCATTTTTTATTTTTTTTGTCATGGGGTTACATCATTCATCAGGACACGTGTTCTGTAAGCAGCAGTGAAGGAATCAACTATAGCCCCGATAGTAATGGATATAAAAGTTGTGTCAGAACATTATAAACAGAAAAATGTGATCATCCAGAGCTGCTTCTGTTTCATACCTGCTGTCAGCATTGATCAGGAATCATGCACGTACATTAGAAGCCACTGCCCGGATGACTTTGTTCATTTGATAGACTAATAGATTAATAGACAAATAAAAAAAACATGAAAAAGCTCAAATGTAAACATTGACATTTGCTGGATATATAATATTTGTTTATCTGGACCTACATATGGTCTTAAATAAATGGAAATTAAGGAAAAATCCTCAGTCCTTTACTGAATTCCTCCTCTAACAATATTGCTGATAGGTTTGTATTTGACTAGAAGCACCAAAGACTAAGCTCCTTAGAAGCGTATCATATCCAAATCAATTTGATCAGCTGTGATGATGTGGAAGGAAGATGTGTAGACTTTAAAAAACACTCATTGCTGTTTGTTTTTGTTTTGTTTATTCAGGTTTCTGTTTGTTTATATTGCATGGACATAAAAAAGATGATTTAATAAAAAAGCGCCGATTTGTAGTTTAAAAGATCCTCCAGCGTTTAAGTAAGAAGACATATAAGTATTTCTATGTTTTCCCACCTCAGGTCTGCAGTATCTAAAAGAGAAACCGCAGGAGGCCGTGGTTCCGGGAGGAGGCTCCTCGAAGCTCTCTTTGCCCCAGAAGACAGCGGAGGAGCTCGGTGGCGCCGACCCCGACGTCCAGCTCTGCTACTGCATAGAGGCCACCTTCATGGACATTATCAGTTCCACCCTTCATGGACTATAACCAGACACACGCAACTCCAAACGCTGCCGCTGAAAGACATTTACACTCCTGAGAGAGTGACTGGCAGCAGATGCACATTCATCTTCCACAAATTCTGTGTGTCATTCTGTGCACGATAGGACTGTATGTGTGCGATACATCCAGTGTCGTCCGTTTGGAGTGAAGTACTGAAAAACCCAATCTGCAGCTATCATGTTCTATTCTGAGACTAAATTAAAAATTATTTGTAATTTGTTTGGAAAACGTGTGTTTATGTGCTCTTTCACAATTTGTAGAAAGAAAAATACAGAACATGTTAAACGGCCCAGTTTTTTTTTTTTTTTTTTTTTTACCCCTGTAGGTATATTTTTCTAAGCTGAAAGTGTTATGATATTTTTTCAAAAACTGAAAAAAGGAAAACGTTGCCTTGAAATGTGTAGCGTTTTTGTAATGTATTTGTTTGTAATAAAAAAGGAAGGGAATATTTGACTGATGAGGTGTTTTCTGGATAAACCAATCAGAAAAAAAAAAAAAAATCGCGAGATTGGGGAACTTTAATCGAGCCAATGTTGAAGTTGTCTAATGTCGTTGCTGTCAGCTGGAGTTCTTCTATACGAGACAGGAATTAACGCGAAGCGGGAGAAGATTGGACTTTATAAAGTGTTGGCTACTGACCTGGCGTGACCTAAATTCAAGCCTGAAATGGACGTGAGTTCATACCTGCCGAGACGAAGTTCTAAAAACGGCCTGCTGGGTGGACGAGACGGAGCGGCGGACGGTTTCAGTGTAAAGGGAATATTAAATGTTGAGCTGAGAGAAGAATGAAACCAGTATTAGACTGAAGTGGAATTTTTAGACGTAAAGATTGAATCCGACACTTTAGCTGGCAAATTTGCATTAAATATATTTAGAACATTAATTTTTGACTTATTGCACTTAAATGAACTATAAATATGTAGTTGATAGCCATGCAGAGGCTGCGCGAGCTTCTCTAAAGTGGCCTGTTTGGGTCCAAAATGGCTTCAGTACTAAAATGTTTTGCATGTCACTGATTACGAATTAAGAAACCGACTCCGTCATGTAAGCAGTGTGTATAAGATATTTTTTTTGATTTTTTGATTTGATACACTTTATTAATCCCCGAGGGGAAATTTCTTCACTACAGCAGGGGGGGGGCTCTCAGGGGGGAGCTGCTGCAGCAGGCTGCCACTAGCGCGGCGCCAGGTAACCTGACCTGAGGTGCATGTTTTTGGATGATGGGAGGAAGCCGGAGAACCCGGAGAGAACCCACGCAAGCACAGGGAGAACATGCAAACTCCGCACAGAAAGGCCCAGGACCGGATTCGAACCCGGAACCTTTTTGCTGTGAGGTGACAGTGCTAACCACTGCACCACCGTATATATATAGAGGGGTAGTTGGAGTTTCTGCTCACGAGCAGCCTGTATGTCCGAAGGCATTCCTCACCGGCAGGTCGTTTCTGCTTCAACTCTGAAGAATGCTGCTGTGAAATGGACATGTTGCTCTCCTGAACTTATCTTCCACCAGCGGAATTCATTTAGTTCGCGGGCGCGCGCGCGTGTGTGTGTGTGTGTGTGTGTGTTGTTGTTGTTGTTTCTGGTTGGCGAGGCCTTTATTCCTGCTTCGAGCATACAGCTGTGTGCTCCTGTTGTTAAGTGTCAAATTCTATTTTCTGTGAATTGTATTTTCCAACATGAAGGTCTAAATGATGTTACAGAAGCGTTTCACCTTCAGGCACCAATTAAACGGTTGGTGGAGAAACGTGATGTTGTGTTGTGTGTAGTGATATTGTGTTGTGTGTAGTGATGTTGTGTTATGTAGTGATATTGTGTTGTGTAGAGATATTGTGTTGTGTGTAGTGATATTGTGTTGTGTAGTGATATTGTGTTGTGTGTAGTGATATTGTGTTGTGTAGTGATATTGTGTTGTGTGTAGAGATATTGTGTTGTGTGTAGTGATATTGTGTTGTGTGTAGTGATATTGTGTTGTGTAGTGATATTGTGTTGTGTGTAGTGATATTGTGTTGTGTAGTGATATTGTGTTGTGTGTAGTGATATTGTGTTGTGTAGTGATATTGTGTTGTGTGTAGTGATATTGTGTTGTGTAGTGATATTGTGTTGTGTGTAGTGATATTGTGTTGTGTAGAGATATTGTGTTGTGTGTAGTGATATTGTGTTGTGTAGTGATATTGTGTTGTGTGTAGTGATATTGTGTTGTGTAGTGATATTGTGTTGTGTGTAGAGATATTGTGTTGTGTAGTGATATTGTGTTGTGTGTAGTGATATTGTGTTGTGTAGTGATATTGTGTTGTGTGTAGTGATATTGTGTTGTGTGTAGAGATATTGTGTTGTGTGTAGTGATATTGTGTTGTGTGTAGTGATATTGTGTTGTGTAGTGATATTGTGTTGTGTAGTGATATTGTGTTGTGTAGTGATATTGTGTTGTGTGTAGTGATGTTGTGTTGTGTAGTGATGTTGTGTTGTGTGTAGTGGTGTTGTGTAGTGATATTGTGTTGTGTAGTGATATTGTGTTGTGTAGTGATATTGTGTTGTGTGTAGTGATATTGTGTTGTGTAGTGATATTGTGTTGTGTAGTGATATTGTGTTGTGTGTAGAGATATTGTGTTGTGTGTAGTGATGTTGTGTTGTGTAGTGATGTTGTGTTGTGTGTAGTGATATTGTGTTGTGTAGTGATATTGTGTTGTGTAGTGATATTGTGTTGTGTAGTGATATTGTGTTGTGTGTAGTGATATTGTGTTGTGTAGTGATATTGTGTTGTGTGTAGTGATGTTGTGTTGTGTAGTGATGTTGTGTTGTGTGTAGTGATATTGTGTTGTGTAGTGATATTGTGTTGTGTAGTGATATTGTGTTGTGTGTAGTGATATTGTGTTGTGTAGTGATATTGTGTTGTGTGTAGTGATGTTGTGTTGTGTAGTGATGTTGTGTTGTGTGTAGTGATATTGTGTTGTGTAGTGATATTGTGTTGTGTAGTGATATTGTGTTGTGTGTAGTGATATTGTGTTGTGTGTAGTGATGTTGTGTTGTGTAGTGATGTTGTGTTGTGTGTAGTGATATTGTGTTGTGTAGTGATATTGTGTTGTGTAGTGATATTGTGTTGTGTGTAGTGATATTGTGTTGTGTAGTGATATTGTGTTGTGTGTAGAGATATTGTGTTGTGTGTAGTGATATTGTGTTGTGTAGTGATATTGTGTTGTGTGTAGTGATATTGTGTTGTGTAGTGATATTGTGTTGTGTAGTGATATTGTGTTGTGTGTAGTGATATTGTGTTGTGTAGTGATATTGTGTTGTGTAGTGATATTGTGTTGTGTAGTGATGTTGTGTTGTGTGTAGTGATATTGTGTTGTGTAGTGATATTGTGTTGTGTGTAGTGATATTGTGTTGTGAAAGGTCTTTGTGTGTGTGACGTGGTCCCGGTTGGACCGTGTGGCTGAGTGAAGTCCAGCTGCATGTGTATCAGTCTGTAAAAAGTAACCTGATCACCAGTTAGACCATGTGAAGTTAGTCTGTTGTGTTTTTCTGGTGTTGTTTTATCAGCTGAGTCTGTTTTGTATGAATATGATGTTTTGAAAATGAGTGCTAGAATTAGTTTGGAAGGAAAGCTGAATTAGCAGATATCATTAAGTCTGCTCTCTTTCTCAGAGTGGATTACAACACAGCTGATTTCCTGATGCTACTTATTTAAATGATGTGGATTGTCCTGAATTATTCTTTAGGTTTTATTCCTCTTGCATAACAGCAGTGTTGAAAACTGTTAAAGTTCTTGTCAAGTAACAGTTTTGGAGGAGAAATCCATTTTGGCTCTTGGACTTGACTTCAGACTTAACCTCGGTTGTACTGCCTGTAAGAGTCAGAGACATTCGATGGTTTGCCCGTGGTCATGTTCAAGATGGAGAGGCAGGCAGAGATAGTTCGATGGATATATATCACCTTTACTGCTGTTTTCACAGTATTCCATATAGAGAAATACATCGTGTGTTGTTCAGCAGAGCATGCACCAAGATCATCACGGCATGGTTAAAGTATGTTCTTGCACACACTAGTTTGTAGCAGCTGCTTTCTCGACTCGGGCTGCACGCTTCTGGATAAAATGAGACTTTTTTACAGAAATGTTTATTACTTTAATTGACCTAAAACAGAAGACATCCAAAACATATGATGATGACGACTGATTTAGAATATAAAACATGAATGATCAATTAAATCTTAAAGTCTGTTATAGAACCAGTATTCTTGTCAGTGTTGTTTGTTTGTTGTTGTGTCACTCACTCTGGGTTTACTTTGCGTCACGTGGTGTGACGCTACGTGGTCATTCGTCGAGGGAGAGTGGAAGCGCATGTTTTGATGTAGCTGATGAATGAAAATGCAGCAGAATTTAAAAAATGAGATCTCACAGAGGCATGAATCGAGATTATGTGTTGTGTGGGTATCCCACAGGGCATTGGGCTGTCATGTTGCATGTTCCATGCACTTTGGCTCTGTCCTGGTTTATTTTCTGGACTTCCTGATTTGATCAGTTTTTCCTAGATTTTTGTGTTTCTAGTTTGTAAATGGTTTCTTTTCTTCTTTTTTTGTCCATCTTGCGCTTATAGCTGCTCTTTCATACGTATTATGGAGCCGATTACAAACAAGGTGTCCTTACTATTTCACATTCATTGCCTTTTTGCATGGGGAGAACACATTTCTTGTCCTACTTTGACGACCAGGAGTGTCGACGATGATGCAGTGATGTGATCCATGATCAGAGGTTTGCACAGGGTGTCTTTATTTTGAACATGACCGGATTCTCTACGCTGTTCCTTCCTATGACTTTCTCCCCGGCCATCTGTTCTGTGCAGTTCGACGCGGTTTGACACCGGCTGCTGTCAAAAATAGACAAGGGGCGTATTTTAGGTGAAGCTGACATGTGCGGCGGCCCGTCGGGTGGAAAAACAAACTGTAGGAAGCGAAACGCAACGCAACGCAGCCGGTTCCGGTGGAGAAGAGCCTTAAATCATCAATCTTCTAAAATAACTCATACTGTATTTTGTGAGATTGTTAAAAGGCTTTTAGTTGTGAATCTTCTTCATCGGCATTTTCTGCTGCAAGAAGGATTGAAGCCTGTTTAAATACATTTAGCACAATTATGTGGACTGTATGAAACCCATTTATATTGATAATTGTTAGTGTATCTAAAACCACAGAGGAGTTCTGATGTATTTCCAAAGTTGTTGTGTTTTTAGTTGGATTCAGCAACGTCTATCAATGATATCGATATTTGCTATAAGTGAAACAGACTGTTGACAGCATCAGAGCCTCATGATTTCCTTTTATACACTCACTTAATGCACGTATTATTACACATGAATCCATATTGAAGCTGTAGCATATTCTAACAGACGTATCCTGGCAATTCACCAGAGGGCAGTCTTGCCACACTAAAAACAACAAACCCAGCCTATCAGACTAAAATCATGAATTACACAAGAGTCAACCGTGAAGAACCTGAGAATAGTTTTCAGGGTTTGCAAAACATATGCAAAAATATAAAATGATCACGGTTAGTAGTTTCAGTGTAACATGGTTTGTGATTTACAGTTTTTAATCAGGGTTGAATCTTCCCAGTGGAATTTTTGGACATTGACATTTTAGGTGTCAGAACACTGATTCACGGTGATTCACCAGAACGATCACGTAAACAAGAAACAACGGCCAAAGAATTGGATAAATAATGACACAGGAAGAGAAAGGGATTATGTAAAGGACAAATTCCTGGATATTATACAGTATGCGTCGTAGTGTTTTATGTGAGGATATTCCAGTAACCTCCATCGGCAGAGTTCAGTTTCTCCTCCCTCTTTATGCTGTGGATGTATTTATGAAGTGCTCTGCAGCAGTTTGTTGAGCTGTTGCACTTTCCCGATGCTGTGAGAGATGCCTGAAGCAAGTGAAGGTGAAATCAAAGAGCAGTTTTGTTTTCACTCGCGTTGCCACTGTGCTTCTAACGTCTAGCACCTGAAATACAACACCAGGCAAACCGCAGAGAAAGGAAGACAGAAGGAAGTTGGAGAGACGTATAAAGGCAGGATGAGGAGGACATCTAGATCACTCCCATTGTCTCTGCAGGTTTGTCCTGGAAAGCATTTGAAGTCTGTTGTTGACGTAAACGTGCATTTGTTTTTACAGACCTAATGATGAAGGCCGTATTTTACAACGTAATTAGACCGAAGCTCTTTTGCTGCAGTCTATTAACAAGCTGTTGGTATTTCACTATACCAGACAGACTAAGCTGATTAAGTTGTGACAGAACATAACTCCTCCACTAAGACAAAGACATTATACTAATAATCCAATATCATACAGGGACATAAAGCAAATCAAAAAGATGACTTCCTAAACAAAATAGTGTCATTTTAGGCCAATAGACGTGACCAGATCTTCATTTCTTGGAAAGATTTCTGTTTGGACACATGATGGTAATTGGGGTTCAGTGCAATGGGGTACACAATGTCTGTGACCTCTTAGCTGTAGCTCTTTTTTTGTGGTGTGTTGTTTTTTTTTCTCACCCAGGCCTCACATGTCGGCCGGGGATGTATAAACACCAGTCTTATTGAAAACAGTTTCACAACAATGCTTTTATCTCTTCAGAAATCTCCCCAAGTTCGTCAGAGGGAAGCACTTAAAAGGTGATCTTAATGCACTTAGCCGGGTATTTACTAACTCTACACTCCAGCTTTTTTCTGTTCACATTACAGGTCTATTTGCTTCTGTTTACTTGCTAGAAATAAAAAATCAATCCCTTAAGAGGCAGCCGAAAATCCCTCTTCAGTTTGTTTCAAGAGTCGTTGAGGTTAGCGGGGCATTCTTTTCCCGTCGGTCTTAGTGGCTCTGAGAGAAAGACACTTTAGGTATAATGCAGTAAAACACCCACATACTACGTGACTACTGCTCAGCCATCCATGTGAAGGACAATGTTTGTCTCTCTAGTGCTCTTTGGATATTTGACTTCTCAAACCGGCTGTTTGAATTTGAAGGAAGGTCCTTCATACAGGTATTTTACAATATTGAGACAAAACACAAATGTTGAATACTCCTCTGTATACTTCATTGGTAGATGTTCATTGTGCTCAGAGGATGAATCCTGATGTCTTTGGTGATCTCCCGTCACGTCACCAGGAGGTCAACGTTTTCACTGATTCATTAGCTCAACATCTCCTTAATGTGCACACATTCATGTCTCCCTCCCGATGAGCCACTTTAATGACCCCATAACTTTTCCTTTATAGCTATCAGCATGTCAACAAACCACAGCTGATGACGTTCTCATCAGCCCCAGCTGGTCTTTGCTAAATAGTGAGCATGCAGAGACGCTAAACCAAGATGATGAACGTGGTACTCATTAAACCTGCTTGACATCAGCATGGTAGGATAGTGACAAAGCACTGCTGTGCCCAAGTACACCCTCACATAGCCGCGAGTGCGTCTGTTCCGGATCCTTACGCCTCTCCCTTCAGTGTCTTTGTCTCTAATCTTGTTGAAGTAAAATAATTGTGCTGATATTGTGGCCAAAACAACAGAGTTACATCGAGAGAGACAATCCAGGCCAAACAAGGAAAAAAAAAAAAAAAAATGGTGGCCATATGGAGATGTTGGTTAAGAGGCTCCTGTTGGGCTGACTGTGTTTGTCTGTGCAAGGATTAATGCTGAATACAAAAGTTCAAGGTAAAGTGTATGCATCAGTGCCTTAGGTCTCAGACAACAGTAACATATGGTTGTTGATTTGGTTGAAGTGGTTATTGGCGTTGGAGTCATCGCGGACCGGAGGTCGATGATTACTGACCTTTTAATTACCAACCACATCACCCAGAGAATGAATGTTTGTACTGCACAGATGAGTAGGTTTTCTCCTTTTCCACATGTCTTCAATGTGAAAAGAAGCTTGTTTAGCATGATCAAAGAACAAGGAGAGACAAGTGAGATGCTGGTTTGTCTCAGATCTTTCCCCCACCCCGTTTTCGTCTGCTTGTAGAAGCTGAGGGAATTGATTACATGGAGCAGGAACACTTTGTCAGGCCTGAATGCAGTTTTCACAATGTGTTGCCAGGAACAAAGGGACACTATTAAAGCTTTCGTAACACCCTCTAAAACTTTTGATTTCCCCCTCGGTTGAGCAGAAAGCGTCAGGAAGACGGCGATTGAAAATTAATTGGCAGAGTGTCAGCAGTGTATTTACATTTTGTTCTTTTAAAGATGCAATTAATTACAAGAGATGAAGAAATCTGCAGAGAGATGAGATGCGTTGCGTTGGTTGCTCTCCTCCCTGCAGACTGTCTCCTGCTCTGAGGGAGTGTAGGCAGGTTTGCCAATTAACCACAGACTAAAAAAGACCCAAAGCTCCTAAGTTTCAGCAGGTAAAAAAAGGCCCAAATTTAAATTGCCTGGCAAGCAGTGTAATAGGCAGACAGTAGCATGCGGTTTGCATACTCTTGTGCTTCAAGCTAAACTAGCAAGATGTAAGAAAAATGTTCTCTTTCAAGAGTTTTGTTACTCCAGGAAACTATTGCAAATTAGGTGCAGGGAAAGCACTGTAAGCGCTGTGTACAATAACTTAAGGTCTCCTTTTGCTTCTGCTTTTATTTCCAAATGAGGTTTGCTTCAGCGTATAACTAAAAGGACTGAACGAGAAGAATGTGTCTGTAGTCACCCTCACGGAAAGTCGATCTGGTATTCATCATCATCAAGTGGCATTAATATCTCGCAGTCTTCCTCGTCTAGACTCCTTGTTTAGACCAATTATATAGATGCAATTAAGAAGACACAGTCGATATTCAGTGAATTAAGAAATTAAGCATTGTTTTCTGCTGTTTTTTTTTTTTTACACAATCTTGTTAAGCAGCGTGCCTTTGTGTTGATAGAATACAGTCCAGAGAGAGTTGTATGATGTGCAAAATGTGTCCCTTTTCCAGGATTTAAAAATGTGGATATTGCAGTTATGTGGCATATTCCTTTACCATTAAGGACACAAACCAGAAAACCTGCGAAATCTCTTTGTTGTTTCATGCTTTTTAAATTTTTGATTAAACTCTGAAGTCCTAAATTTCAATTGCGTGTCCTTTAATGGATCCATCGAGTCTTTTTCCTTCGGGATTCCCCTAATAACCCATTCCCCTATTCCCCCAGCGTCTGGCCTCCCCAGACTTTTACAGAGAGCACACAGGAGCAACAAAGCCATCAAAGTGAAGCTGTCAGAAATGCCCCGAGGCAAAATAAAGAGTATTTTTGTTCCTGCCCTGCTCCCCCCCAGCCACCACAAACACGGCGACAGCACCCAGGAGTTGCAGCAGAGCTTCTCTAAAAGCAACATATGCTTTTAGTACTAGAAATACATTAGTCATAAGGGGAAGGAGAAGGAGCGAGGGGGGAGGGCAATTGAAGTTTGGCAGTAACATCTCAAATGCCCCACATTTCCACTCTGGCAGTAAGTACGGAAAAGTTTTAAAAGAAAGAGAAAGTTTGATGTTAGGACATAACAAGGAATAATGCTAGATACCTCGGGAGCTTGCTCGCTTCACACTTTCCTGTGAAGACCAAAGAGGGCCTTTTAAAAAGCTTGTATAATTGATTCCACCCAGAGGTAACCCAAGGCAATCACCTACTTTACCAAAAGCGAACACTAAAGCCCTGTGTAAAGAGCGGGTTTTTTTTTCTCCATTTCCTGCCATCTTTTTTTTTTTTATTGGAACTTTCATCTGCGAGTGTGAATAACTGCGAAGTGAGGCAAAGCTGAATAAACATTGTCTGAATAGGTGATTGATGGATCAATTTGGGTCCCTCGTTTCCCAGCGCTGGTGGCGGTATTCACATTGATTATGTTGCCTGTGGTCGCTGGCCAAAATACAGTCCTTGAAATGAGTATGTCTGTTGGAAAGCGTCCAGTGCTGCCTCAGCCAAACAGATGGCTCCCAATGCTGCAGTCATATCCATATTAATGGCATGATTACAATGCATTACAATCGAGAGATCTTGTCATTAATGCTGTGATTTAAAAAGCAATTATGGGTTTTGATTATCCTCCACCACAACCATAAGGTGGTTATGTGTTGCTCTGCCGGTGGGCCCGTAGAAATGGCAGATTGATTCCTCAGCTGAGGACTGCATTTAGGCTTTTGACTGACTGACACCTCACGACTGAAAAGGCTTTTACATAACCGTGGATGGAGCAAGGCTGAAGAGTGATGGTGGAGAATATGAAGGTGCTCATAAGTGTATCGGGCTGGATTCTCAGTGTTCAGCTGTTAGAGTGTGTTTTAATGAGTGCATACGGTGGGCAGACTGAAGACTGAGTTCAGTAGGTGTCTATTTCTTTTCTTAGCTTCAGGTCATTGTGGAAATCATAAGCTATTCACCACACATCTAAAATAACTCCTTTGTTTGGCTGCAGCATTACAGTATATTTAAAGGAGCACTGACCCAAAAGCATTCACTGTGTTGTCACATCTGTTGGTAATGTACCCTGGATTTATGGGTGGACTGGGTCTCTTGCTTTTCAATTCCAGAAATTCCCAGAGGGAAACACTGAAAGCATAACTTTGACATTAAGATATGTCCAAAAGTCTTGTTTTTGTGTCCTTCCCTTAAAATCAGACAGCAAAGATCTCCCTTGAGATTTGTCATTTTAAACATCCCCAGGGATGGTAATGTCTGTTGGTTGAACGCCCACCACTCTGGTTCAGACTGAAATATCTCAACAGCTGCTGGATGGATTGACATGGAATTTGCTACAGATGTCCAAGTCTTCCTCTGGATTAATAGAAGTAACATTAGTTATCCTTTGATCTTTGATCTTGGCCTATCATCAAGTTATCTTTTAAATTCGTCCATTCATCTTCTATTTTGAGTGCCAATTGGCAAATGTTGGCATTCGGACACACTAAACCAAGATTGCCATTGTATACATGAATTCTGACAGTAGACTGGATGTGTAGCTGGATGTGCATTAACAGCACGCCACCGCTCACTCTTTGTTCTTGACTGGAGAACTCGCTTTATGGTCATTTTGAGAAGAATATTACAACTGATCTGGTCATATATGCGACAAAGAACGGATGGAACCAATATGTTCAGGCTGGTACATATGTAAAATTGTAGTTATAGAAAGTTCATGTAGACAAGGCAGATTAGGTGTAAAAACCACAATGCGTCATCAGATGATGACAGGATAACAATTTCAGAGTTTGTAGAATCATTTTTTGTGTTTACAAAAACCCTGAAATCCAAACACAAATCTATAATTCAATTCAGTCATTAAAGAGTGACACAGAACTCTTAAACCAAGTAATCCCCCCCTAGATGAATAAAGGCTAAAGGTAGGAAAAAAAATGATCACAAGTGGACTTAAGTGAATGTAAGACACCATGTTGATCTTTTATAGGATGTGGTAGTTTAAGACCTTGTAAAGGGTAACACCACTTTCCCTGATGAAGAGAAACAGACGGGTATGGCAGTGTAAAAATTTGATCCCATCTTCTACCTCCGCTCTGTTATTACCTCAGGTGTGAAATCCTTCCCCGTTCATGCCGGAAAACCAAGCGGGCGTGCTCAGCTGTGAAATTGTATCTTTTCTGCTCCCTCGGCCCCCTCCCTGTAGCTGCCTTACCCGTCCTCCAAAAAAAAAAAGCTTTTTCCTTGGCTTCAAAAAGAAAGAAAAAAAAGTGCTGCTTTCTATAAGGTGAAGCCGCTGTGCTCCACAGCTGAATAATCAGGTGCCTTCTTCTGCATGGCTCTCTTGCAGCTAATAATGAAGGGCTCAGAAACCCCAGAAACACCTTGACACAGCCGCAGCATAATGGCTGTCACGAGTCGAGACGGTTGACTTCTCGCATTACTGGGCGACTGGGCTAATGTCGTTTTGTAAGAGCACTCAGAGGAAATGAATCCCACACAGAGCTGAGAAGCTCCATCCGAGGACATCTGAATTGAGATGTAACGAAAGCACAACAAAGAGACATCTGTTAACTTTACGATGTAGTTTGACGTAGTTTTAAATGCACTGTTGGGCTGGAGCAGCTGAGCGGCTCACAGGGCAAGGACCTGCTGGCTCCATCCTACGCAGTCCTCTGTGGCTTTTCCCATGTCTTGACAGCGATGCCCTATTTTCTCTATGGTCCCCCTGTGACAGTAGATTCCTCTGCTGTACTTCTCTACACTGCCGAGGGGGCAAGAGAGCAACCGTTTACCTGGAGCTTTATGGCTCATAGTGCTGGTCTGAACGATGACATGTCAAAGTGTTGCAATACATAACTCAGCGGTCTCCTCCTCACACACCAAAGGCTTCATTTGCTTTGAGTCATTTGGACGGTTTAATCTACAGTTGAGCTAATTTCATCAGGCATCGTGATCATGATCATTTGTCACTGGGTCAGGGTCAAAATTACAGTATAATCCTTAAGATTTCAATCTGTTCACTGTGCAGCCCAACAAATTCAAATTATTTAAAGAAAGAAGTGAGTCAATAATCTGACCTTTTTCAAACATGATATTAGCGACCTCCATCTGAGGTCATGTTGCATCAGGGTGAGTTTTCCACACAGTAGCGGGGCATTGTGAAAGGATTAGGGGTAAACTGGAGGTGTACAACTTCCAAGTTTCAAAAACATGTTTAGTTTCATGAAAATATGAAAGATTATCATTTTAAGATATAACGTCAGAAGTCCACTAAACAGTACACATTGGACAGACACAGCTGGGAAGCCAGTAATTTTCTGGTGGTGGATCGACAGCACTAAAAGTGAGTTTAACAGGAAACATGGATCATCATGATTGCGTGTCTGATTTACTACACGGAATGATTTTCAAAGTGTGAGCTTATCCCACTGCTGTGTCTCTCTCATGTGATTTACCTCTGCTGCAGCATGAAATGTTATGAGACACACTGCACGCAATAAATCCCTTTCCGATAAAAAGAATGCTACCCTCGCTGCTGGAAGTGGGAAATAACATTCAGGCTTTTTATAAAAAGGTTTAGTATTGTAAGATCCATCAAAATGCCAATAACTACAGTGAAAAGAATAGTAATAATGATAAAATAAAAGTAAAAGGTTGCACATTTTTTACATATTTGACTGGCAGATTTGTGGATTTGGAACGTAACTCTTACCAAGCATGCTTGGTATGCATGGGTTACTGCCCATAACTACAGTTATATAGTATATCTACAGTATATCTTTGGAAGCCTTTCAACAGGCAATATGAGCACCATACCCTTTATAACCGAATAGTGTTTCTCATCGTGCAGCCCTCAGCGGAGTGAGGCTGACAGTGGGAACGCCTGCAGAATAATTTAACAGGACTGTGGGGAGAACCAGAGAAAAGACAAAGCCCTCCAATACGATCTCTGAGGACCCCGCAGCAATCCACTGTTCTCCTCCCGCCACCGCCATTACTGACACTATTGATTATGGCCTAGGGAGTGATGATAGCATTCGGCTCTCCCCCTCCAGCGGAAGCCACAATCATGCCGCTGTGTTGCCCAAATGATAGACTGTCTCGGAAATGAAAGAGGAGGTGAGGGCTGGAGAGAGAAAGATAAGGGTGATTGAGAGAGATAGGAGAGGGAGGCGGCAGGAACTGAGGCTTGTGAGGGGAGGGCATTAATATGGTCCAGTTCGTTTTTCATAGCTGAGGAATATAATGTTCCTGTTCGGCGTATTAAAACACTGGGACGTGGTGTCAGAACAGTGTCGGAGGCAGCGGGGCCTCGCTGGAAACAAGAAAATGGCATAATTGCCTCGTTGCCCGTTTGAATCTCTAACAAGAAAGCCTGACATTTTCACACGGTTGTGATTGCGGAGAGCTTAGGACACCCAAGCAGCCGAGGCTCTCGTGTTTTTGGTTGCTTTTAAATGAGACGAGGGACAGCCTGCATGCGCATATGGAGAGAGTAAAAAAAAAAAATCTACTGGAATATCATCTGGAATGTCTACATAAACAGAAGCGGGAGGTTTTCAACTCCGTTAGGGCACACACACGCACACGCGCGTGCACACACACACACACACACACACACACACACACACACACACACACACACACACACACACACTGCACCTCACACACCAGGTGGCTCCTTGATTTAATTAGCACAGTGGAACTCCAATTAGCTGCAATAGTAAATCAGATGGTGCTTTTCATCATGGCATCGAGCTGATGGGCCCGGTAGGACTGAATTCTCTGCCTCCTCCGGGGAAGGTAGCGGATCACAGTCAACCTTGAGTGGAGGATTATAAAGATTATAAGTAGACTGTACCACTTCAAGCCACTTCTGTATCCGAGTCTTTTTCTTTGACCTGCAGCATGAAAAACACCACTAAGCTCTGACCTGGGAGATATATGGTATAGTCTCTGCTCTGATGTTCACGATAGGAATAAAGTACAAAGGATTTTTGAGCATTCAAACTCTTGTTCAGCGATACACTGATTCATATTCACACAGTAACACGTTCACAGTCACCCAGTACTACCACTACTTTCCATTACACCCTGTATTATACCTGTGTGTGCCTCGTATCTGTAATCTGTGTGAAAATTTCCCCTTGGGGATTAATAAAGTAACTATCTATCTATCTATCTATCTATCTATCTATCTATCTATCTATCTATCTATCTATCTATCTATCTATCTATCTATCTATCTATCTATCTATCTATCTATCTATCTATCTATCTATCTGCCTGTGCACTCTGCTGTTGCTGTTTCATCCGACATTGTTCGATGAGTCTTATGATAAATTATCAAATCATTGCGTCGTATTTTATCTTTAGCCGGCTCAACCTGTTTGGAGGTGAAAGACAAATAAAAGCATTTTAATTATTCAAGTGAAGTTCTTGTCTTCATGATGGTTGTGCCCAAATCATACATATTGTTATCAAAGCCAAATGTCATAATTCTTTTACATTGAATTGGACCCCAGGACTTTTTAAACTTTGACCAATCCTTTATTACAACCACTTCCCACCGATCGCAAACTGACCTAGTTTGTGCTGCAGGTTACCACCTGATTAAGCAGATGGGAGTGCATCATTTGCAAAAGTAAGAGACACTCCCTGCGTTCCAATATCCATACTACCATACTATTTAGTATGCCATAAAAAGATTTAGTTGGTCCCTATACATAGTATGCCAAAAGTACCCAGATGTTCTACTACACCCAGTTGTATTTTGCAGTCTGCAGGCCAGCATGCTAGTTGAGCTGTTCTGACCCACAATCCTCTGCCTGGCGGAAGATACGTCACATCAACTGAGCCGCAGAGACAGTTGGTGGCACTGATGCTCTGCCCGCAAAAGAAAGAAGGAGAAGACGAAGAAGAGGCGTTGAAAGGAAGCGTACTCGTTCCAAATCACATCCTTTTTCTTCTTACTGCAAATTTTGTGCTACGGATAGTGACGGATATGACTAAGAGGGTCAAAGTTCAAGGTGCATTTTGATGATGAATTATTATGTCCCAAATGAATATAGACTACCTGCAACAGTACATACTTTTTAAGGGTAGCTGCAATACATACTAAATTCAATTCAATTCAGTTCAATTAAATTTTATTTACATAGCGCCAATTCACGACACATTTTTTCATGACACTTAACACATTAAAGACCTTACAGCAGAACATATTACTTAGAACAACATTATACAGAGAAACCCAACAATTCAACAATTCCAGCATAAGCTAGGAGGTAAAAACTCCTCCTTAAGGGAGAAAAACCTCCAACAGAGGGAAGGAAAAACTCCCTCTTAACAGGAAGAAACCTCCGACAGAACCAGGCTCAGAGGTGGGCGGCCATCTGCCTTGACCGGTTGGGGTGAGAGGAGAGCAGAGAGAAAAGGACAGCATAGAGATACAAAACATGAACTGTTGGTGGGGCTGACAATCGCAGAGCAGAGACATGCAGCTCCATGGTGGGACATCTACAAAAAAAAGAACAGAAACTATGTGAGCGAGGGAACTGAATGGAGACAACAGACAATAAGCAAAAACTATGGGAGAGAAAAAGCATGAAGTTAATGAGATGTGATGGTGAGATATGAGTTATAGAGCATGAAAGGGTGAGAGGAAAGAAGCTCAGTGCATAACAAGGCCCCCCAGCAGCCTCGGCCTATGACAGCATACCTAAGAGATGGAAACTTTTGGAAACTCTGGGAACCACAATAAGGCCAGCGTTCTGAGAGGGAAGTGCTCTGTCAGGATGATGTGGTTCTGTAAGATCTGTCAGGATGATCTGGTTCTATGAGATGTCAGGATGATGTGGTTCTATGAGATCTGTTAGGATGATGTGGTTCTATGAGATCTGTCAGGATTATATGGTTCTATAAGATCTGTCAGGATGATCTGGTTCTATGAGATCTGTCAGGATGATGTGGTTCTATGAGATCTGTCAGGATTATATGGTTCTATAAGATCTGTCAGGATGATGTGGTTCTATGAGATCTGTCAGGATTATATGGTTCTATAAGATCTGTCAGGATGATGTGGTTCTATAAGATCTGTCAGGATGATCTGGCTCTATGAGATGTCAGGATGATGTGGTTCTATAAGATCTGTCAGGATGATGTGGTTCTATGAGATCTGTCAGGATGATGTGGTTCTATGAGATCTGTCAGGATTATATGGTTCTATAAGATCTGTCAGGATGATGTGGTTCTATGATATCGCTAAGATATGATGGAGACTGGTCATGAAGTGCTTTGTATGTCAGCAAGAGAATTTTTAATTCTATTCTTGATTTAACAGGAAACCAGTGAAGAGAAGCTAAAACAGGAGAAATATGATCTCTGCTGCATTTTGGATCAGCTGCAGGGTTTTTAATGAGTAATTTGGACATCGTATCAACAAGGAATTATAATAATCCAGCCTAGAAGAAACAAACACATGAATGAGCTTTTCTGCATCACGCTGAGGAAGGATTTTTTTCTGATTTTATTGATATTACGTAGATGAAAGAAGGCAGTCCTGGAGATTTGCTTTATATGGTAGCTAAAGGACAAATCCTCATCAAATATGACTCCCAAGGTTCCTCAGTTTTGCTGGAGGCCAAGACAATGTCATCTAGAGTAACTAAGTGATTACAGAAAGAGTTTCTGAGGTGTTTAGGACCAAGTACAATAACTGGTTTTGTCTGAATTCAGAAGCAGGAAATTGTTGGTCATCCAGGCCTTTATGTCTTTCAGGCGGTCTTCAAGTTTTACTAACTGATTAGTTTCATCTGGTTTTATAGAAAGAATTAGCTGAGTGTCATCTGCATAACAATGGAAGTTGATGCAGTGCTTCCTGATGACATCTCCTAATGGAAGCATGTACAAAGTAAAAAAGTATTGGGCCGAACACTGAGCCTTGTGGAACTCCATAACTAACTCTTGTTTGTCTGGAAGATTCATTGTTGACATGGACAAACTGGAATCTATCTGATAAGTAGGATTTGAACCAGTCCAATGCAGTTCCTTTAATCCTCGTAACGTCTTCTAATCTCTGTAATAAGATCATATGATCAATTGTATAAAAAGCAGCGCTGAGGTCCAGAAGAACAAGTACAGAGATGAGTCCATTATCTGAGGCTGTTAGAAGATCGTTAGTAACTTTCATCAGTGCTTTTTCTGTGCTATGATGAACTCTAAAGCCTGACTGAAAATCTTTAAACAGACCATTTCTTTGTAAATGATCACAAATTTGATTTGTAACAACTTTTTCAAGGATTTTATAAATAAACGGCAGGTTGGAAATTGGTCTGTAGTTTCCTAAACCGGTCGGATCAAGAGTAGGATTTGCAAGTAAAGGTTTGATTACAGCCTCTTGAAAAGCCTGCGGTACATAGCCGGTTAAAAGAGATAGATTGATCTGATCTAATATGGAAGTGCTAATTAAAGGGAAGACTTTCTTGAGGCGTTTAGTTGGGATGAGATCCAAGAGACAGGTCGATGATCCAGATGAGGAAATAATTGCATTTAACTCGGAGAGCTGAACAGGAGAGAAATGTTCAAGGTACAAATCTGGTCCCGCGGTCGCTTCCAGAGCTGCTGTGCTTAATAACATATCACTAAAAGTAATCATCATAATCATTTTTAACATTGGTGCATCAATCAAGGATCTTTTCCTTAAGCAGGGTCTGTCAGGATTTATTAAGCTCTCAGGGCATCTGTGAAAGAGTCTCCATACACATGCCTGGCTCAAAAGCACTTTGCAGGTGTTTGTTGCAGTTTCAGTGGTTTATTATGGATTTAATCCAAAACTCAATCTGCAGCTGTAGAAAAGACAGCCGGAGGTAAATCTGAGATCCCACAGCAAATAGTCCGGATGAAGTTTGAGTGACAGCTCAGTGTGTCGAATAGCTTTGATAACATACCACACACACACACACACACACACACACACACACACACACACACACACACACACACACACACACAGGGAATTCAATGTGTCTCCCAGTCAAATTAGAAATTTCAAGGTTTCCACACCTTGTTGAGCTGCTATCACTTGTGTGTGTGTGTGTGTGTGTGTGTGTGTGTGTGTGTGTGTGTGTGTGTGTGTGTCAACTACTTAAATTCAGGAACCTTGCAGCAGTGAGACAGTGTTCATGGTTTCTGTAACCCCGCTCTGCGTTTATCGTTATGAATCAGGCCAGCGTGAAATTGCTGTTTTGACACAGATGTCATGACAGCGACTTCCTCTGATTCCCTTCATCCACACTCATTTTGTTCATATTTTCATGCCCCAAGGCTTGCAGCTATGACGAGGACTAACAATATATGCAGGGAAACACACTATTACATGACAAATGTGACCTTAATAAACATCTATTTTCATACTGGTCGTCGTTGAAACGCTGTGCAGAACAGCAGAGCTTGAACGGATCACATTATTGTGGATCTGTGTAGCAATGACTTGTGAAATGGAGATATGAGCTTGGAATTTCTACTTGAGAGAAAGTATTTCTTTATCTATACACTATATATGATCGTGTTATTTATTGTTTTGTATATCTCTGTATATATTTTCATTCATGTGCAGCAATATACATTGAGGCTCACAAAAATAATACGTCCTTGATTAAAAATATGTGGATTAATGACAAGTTACAATTAAATTTTTGCATGTAAAGTGGACGCATGAACAAGTGTGTGTGTGTGTGTGTGCTAGCCACCTTTTCATTCCCAGCTGCTAATCTAGCGAGGCTCTTCAAAGGACCAGATGAAAGGCAAACCTAACGATCTCAGCTCAGCTCTCCGATCCAAACACTGACATATGCTGCTGTGGCTCTGGGCTGAGGCCGCGGTGAAGGCCGAGCAGATGGAGGACAGCCTGCAAAGGTAGAATCTGCAGTGAAGAGTGTGTGACTTCATCCTCTCTGTCTCTTTTATATGTGCATTTTCATACACACCTGCCACACTGAGCGGGCTGAGCTGCTGTGGGTTTCCAGATGTTCTGCTGTGGATGAGTGTTAGACTCGCTGTGAACATGCGAATTGAGCTTTGGTATTGAGTGTATTGATGACAGAGACCTCCAGAATCATAGCAAATGACCATAATGAAAAAAAAGAAAAGATCCTTTCGGGTGATTTCTTATTTGCCACATTTGTGGTTAACTTTACAGTAAGCTACCTTAAACTACCTTAAGGTTAGCCATTGATGTCTGTTGGTAGGAGACAGGCTGTAAACCACAGTCTCTGCATTTGTGGTTCTTCAACAATTTCATGCTGCCTCCAGTTTGGCCTCTGCAATAATCATTATTCACACACGTTTTCAAGAATCCACTAGTCTTATAAATGTATGCATACCATATGCGGCATATTTCATTAAACAACCAATGCTCACATTTTTCTTGTGAGGACAGTCTCATATTTGCACATAGACTGTCCTCCCTGGTCGTTCCTCAGTGTAATGAGGCCCATTGAAGTCAACACTAGTCATCCTCACTGTATTTTAAGTCAAAAACCAAAGTTGATAAACTTCTTGTAAAACTTATTCCGAAGCCTGTGTGAATTAAAATTCTTTATGACCAAATAAGAGTCAGTGAGGTTGTAAAAAGTGATGTGATTTCTCGGATAATGCACATTAATATAAATGATGGTTGGTCAGTGCCATTAAATGTCCGTCTGACAGGAGAGGGTGGGAGGAAATGGAAGATGTGAGAAGATTAGATGAAGTGAAAAATGGGCCGTTATGAGAAATACAGTTACCATGTAAAGTACCAGATTGACAAAGATGGATTTCCCGTAGTTCCCTGCTGTCCAATACATCACCAGGGCCTGACTGTGTCCTTCATTATAAACCCTGATAAGTACAATCTACCTCAAAGAGTTGCTAGAAAACAGTTCAAGAATATCACTCAGTCTATTAACATGGTGTGCCACAAAAAAAAAAAAAAAAAAAAAAAAAAAAAAAAAAATCAGTTCATTTAAAGGGCTTAAATACTTATCTTGAATTATTATGTTAAATGTTTTTCTCTGTTGAGCAAGTTCTGGTTCCAAAAAACCCCCAAACACTTTCCTTGATTCCTCCAATTTCTACTGAATCTTAGGCTCATCTATGAGGAATATCTGTTTGCTATTTACTTTTCAAACCCCCTATTTGAACACATTTGGTCAATAAAATAAACTTTGCTGGCTCATGTGTCTGGCATCTTCTTTTTTCTTGTAGTGGGATCCATAGTGTGATTTTGTTGTGTTTATTACTATTATTATGCATTATTGTGGATACCAGGAATATATATGGTTTTGTTTTAAGGCATTAGACTTTTTGGTACATGTTTGTCACCTGAAATTTCCCTTTTTTGTGAATTTAAAGTCAATATTATGAATATATTATGATTTAAAAAAAAAAAAAAAGGAATGGAACATGATTCTCTGAGAAAAGCAGCCAGCCTTTGAACTTTCATTGTATCTTTATTTACCCTGCAACTTCTTAACTAATGTAATCCAATTGTGATCAGATGCAGCGGTTTCTGGCTTCTGCCCAGCCGAGTATGACTGTGCTCCAGGTAGATAAAGATAAAGGATGCTAGATTACAACAGCCGGACACACTGAGGCAGAAAACCTTCAGATGAACAGACAAGGCTGGAATAATCTCATCTATGGCTTGTTCCATTTACATAGCTATCCATCTTTGATAGTAGAGCTGCAGCTTTGTTTTGACCAGAAGGAGTGGAAAAGCTTCTCTATCAAACACAACAGTTGCTCTCTAAACACAACCAATTAGGATGACGAATGACTTGCGCCTCAGCAAGCATCCCACGAGAGGCATGAACATACAACTCGAATAACAAGACTAACAAAGAAAAACAAAGAACAACATCAGAGAGCAAAGCGGAATGTTTTTCATCCTGGGAATATTTGTGCTTTGATTCCCTCCCCTCAGTCGATTGTTCTTTATCACGCCTGACACTCTGTTCTATTTGAGGAGATTTGTAGTGCAGGTTTTGATGCATAATGGATGGGGTCTGACTCGGAGCAGTGTCTTGTGGGAAGATGGAGTTGAGCTGGAGAGGGCGTGCCGCCTTTGCTGATTGCTTCATATTGAGCCAGAGTGCCCTTGGGATCGTCGTTATGAGGTACTCAGCATGCAGAATCATTGTACCGTGTCATGCCTCATGCTATGACCTACATGAGTTACATATAGTATATCAACACTCACCATGTCCACAAAAGTGCTCCTTCCCCTGATTTACAATTCAGTAATGCACCATTAGTGCCTTTAATTTCACAACCTGCCTGGGACACAGAAATTCTCCTTGAAGAAATAAACTGAGCCGTAAACAATGTCAAGACAAACTGCAGAAAACCAAAGAACCTTCTGCAAATCTGTTAAGAAAACTCATTACTGAGAACAACTGAGAATTACTGGTGAGAAACCTTTTTAATGAGCACACATTACCCTGAGGACAGAACGGCAGAACGACGCAAGAATCTCCATTTTGTGATTCTATATTTATAAATGAATTTTCCAGGGGTCAGATGTTGCCTGGGGGTTATGCAGGATGTTGCAATTCATCATCAATGTACACTTTATTGTTTTAGTTATGTTAATAATGGATGATATACACATTCATCGAGGATCCATGTTAAAGTTTGACACAATAATAGCCCAACACCAGTGTTACAAGTGCATTCCTCCAGCTGTATCCTTCCCTCATTCCTTTATCTTGCTCCTGTCCACTTCCATTTTCCTACGCAGTAGTATCTTTGTCGGAGCTGCCATAGCCTACACAAATACATTTGAGCCCTGGCTCTGCTAAAAAGGGAGTTATGTTCAGTGATGACAAGAATTGATTTCCAATTTCCTCCACAATGACTGCATCATTTCCAGCGACTCAGGCAATTTGGCCGACATTACTGAGGCTGCCAGGGGCTGTAGATCAGGGTGACAGCTGTCTTCACCTGAGGCCCCTCTTGCTGAGATCAGAGCAGGAGAGAGACGGAGACAGATTTACTCCATCTTTTCACTGATGTTGCCCGCATCAAATTGGCCATGTCCTTTAGAGAATTCCATATTTTCACCTGTTTCATGAACAGAAAGAAATGTGCTTTTGTGTTTGTATAAGGTATTACATGGGTCTGGGTGATGATATATTTATTTAACCTTTCTTAATACACTTTTTGCTGAAATTCTGCATGTCTAATGTTGCATTTGTTATTTATTAGTATATCTGACAATGGCTGCCAGCAGAAGTCACTGAAAAGACTTACTGAAGGGAAAGTAGCTGAAAAACTAGCCAGACTCCTTTGATGGTGTAAACATGTCCAAACACAGATGCCCACGCCATTTGGGGATACCTTACTGGAGAAAATGGCCCAGTGTGGATTTGGCAATCTTTCAACTGGTCCCATCCCTCATTGCAGGGGAGAAAATCTTTCATTTTTATGGACCAAACAAACAGAATGTCATACGAGTATACACGATGTAAATAGTGGAACCATCGTGTCTGTATTCTGCCGATATCTGTTGATAAATATCTGTATATGTTGAATTCTTTCACTTTCATTGTTTTACCTTCTTGATCTCAATGTACTGTGAACATTTGAGAAAGATATTTGTGGGGTGCACACTCAATCAGGAAAACACTTGCAATCAATAAAATGTCTTAGCCTGTTTGTCCTGAGCAAAAGCCTCCAGCTAACTAATATTTGTTGCAAATGCTTCATTTAAATCCCACCAAAGATTTTCAGTAGGATTAAAATTCCTGATTCCTGTCTCAGGCTTTTTTGGGTTCATGAAATAATTTCTTAGCTTTTTAGACAGCTCCATTTTTTTTTTTGCCATATTTGCTTCTCATCTGCACAGTTGAGATTTGTATCTGTATCACAGCTGAAGCAAATTCAGTGTTTTTACAAATAATGATAATGTCAAAATACGTAGTCAAGTACTACACAAGTAAGAGTCCTAACATGTGAGAGCACTATTTGTTAGTGTACTAAGGGAAGTATGTCATTAGGAACACAGCAAAGAGAACAAAACAAATTATGTCATCAGCATTTCTTACTAACTCAAAACTGTTCATAGGTGTGGTTTCAGTAAGTCCACCTGTACTGCAGTAAGCTCATGTCTCAACCCTACTTCACTCACCTGTGCTGTGTTTTTGATCAAGTTTTAGCTCAGAGCTTCTCATACTTGTATTGACTTGCCTTCTATTTCCCCCACAGGCTAGAAAATCACCACCATCACCACTTCACTGCTCCACGGAATTAGATCAACTAAAGTGTGGTCGGGGTTTTAAGCACATTGGTCCCAGATTGGCAATTGACTTGCTGTTATTGCAGAGCCAGAGGTGTAGCACCAGAACAGCTTTTCACAGCTCCTCTCACTGATTTATGCAGTTCAGATATAAAAAGGTTGAAAGGGTGAACCTGGATGTTGTTTATCGGTCATGCCAATGCACAGTTGGGTGC
Source organism: Embiotoca jacksoni (assembly GCF_022577435.1). Classification (NCBI taxonomy): domain Eukaryota; kingdom Metazoa; phylum Chordata; class Actinopteri; family Embiotocidae; genus Embiotoca; species Embiotoca jacksoni. The sequence goes on from NW_027185263.1 coordinate 17,859,515, forward strand.
TTCAGATGAAAATAGAGACTTTGTTTTGAAAGGTTGTGATTGGTAATGGATTAGTGTGTTTCTGAGGGTGCTTCATGCAGAGCCATGACAGAGTGATGAGTCCCGTGGCTGGAGCTCTGTATGTATGTGTGTGTGTGTGTGTGTGTGTGTGTGTGTGTGTGTGTGTGTGTGTGTGTGTGTGTGTGTGTGTGTGTGTGTGTGTGTGTATTTGGAAATTGTAGTGATGGAAGGGTGGCGCGATCAAACACTCATCGGCAATCAGCCTCTAGCTGTCAGCTTTCCACCAGCCTCCTCCACTTCTGCTGGCAATTCCACAAATGTCAAACTGTTAGGACAAGAGGGTTAGTCAATACAGAGAAAGTACAAAAACATTCACTGCTTCTCTGTTTGAATGTTTGTGTCAGTGACACACGGATCAAACACGGAACATCCACTGGTTTTCCTTTTTGCATTTTTGTATCACTGACACATTGATAACATCCTTCCTTATCTACACTGACACAGAGGGTACGGTTTTCCTCTCAAAACAATTTCCTAAAAGCTGCAAATCCTACACCCGAACAGAAGTGTTTGTTGCCGGTTACAAAGCCCATCATCACTCAATTCCCACCACACATTACGTGTTAAATCCGGTCGCTTATAAGGTGACACTGGCTGCGTGGTGCGAGGATGGAGCTTTATCAAAGTGCTGGTGCAGAGGGATAAGTGAGAGGCCATTTGTCAGCTGTAATGCATTGTTCACAGCAGTTTTAATCAAAGAGCACTTTGTCCTTTTGACAAATAGTGCAGTGGAGGGGTGTTGAGCTCTGAAGCACTTTTTGTAGTTGTGTAGAAAAAGCGTGAATCAGGCTTAAGTTACAGGATGAGCTACATAGCTGAGAGGGTTGTTATAAACTCAAGAGGACTTGAGAAAGGTCTGCAGTGCTTTATCATTTCAAGCAAATACATCAACATCATCACTGTTGTTATGTTTTTTTTAGTTGTGGGATCCATCTACTCTTTTCACTGTTGTTTTGAGCATGACAGTGAGATCATGTCAATCAATGTTCCTCATGTCTACTCATGTCTTTTACTCTCCTCAAGGAATCATCGTAGCAGATCAGTGCTTTTTAGGTTTTGGTATATTTCAAGGCTTTACATGGAGTTATAATGAGATGAGAGAGATTTAGTTCACCCCCCTGATGGATCACAAAGCGACTGAGATATAATTAAACTAATCCCAAGATGGCTATAACCATTTATAGGAAAATTCATTATCTCGCATTCAACTAGTAAAAGGTTTACAAGTTATTTCAGTGGAAATGAGATATTCTTTAAATGTTCAAGACTTGTTTTACGTCTTTGAGGAAAGTGTTTAAGTCCATAAATAATACAGTGGCTTTAGCAGCAAAAGCATTAAACATGAACCTAAATATGCAGTTGAAAGGTCAAAGACTGATTTTCTATGAAATGTGTGAATATTGGGATGCTTAGAAAATAAATGTGGTATATGATTTAACAAAAGAGATGGACTCGATTTTTATTTTTATTTTTATAACTGGCTTATCAAACTCATTCTTTCCCTCTGGTACCCTCAAAGACACTGGTCTCTCCATTAAGTTCCCACCCATCCATGTAATACTCCAAATGGCTGAAAATCTCTAATACTGTTGACTAAAGAGTTGGCTAATCCGAAGCATGCGGTGAATCAATTTGGAAACCAGTGTCTGGATGAATGAGAACTGCTGCTCACAGCGTCGGGTGCTTTCAGGAGGCCCAGTCTGTGATTAAAGTGTGAGAGGAGAGGGGAAAAAAATCAATAGTTGAATTCATCTCCCAGATCACAGGAATGTATTAGCGTTGTTAAACACATTCCACTTAAGGCAGCAGATGAGCCCTTTTCAGACACATAAAATGAGTCATCGTTTAAACCATCTTTTAGTAGTGTGTCTCCACCATCTATTAAATGCGGCCAGACCATCATTAAGCTACGTCTCATTTCTTGTCAAATGGTTGTGTCGATGGCGCTGATTCATGGCCGCAGACGTCTCTGAGGCTCTCCGCTGATGGGAAAGCACCAGAGGGTCTTATCAATTTAAAATTGTGTTAACCTTAACTTCCCTGTTAACCCTCAGACACAGACAGCCGCCCACATTCAAAACTACAGCACATCAGAATTAGCGTAAAATACACAGGAAACAGCTGCTTGTTCTAACTACAGTTCTTCTTTAGGATTATTGCTCACTGTGACTACAGGGATAAAAAAGGGAAACCTGTCCTTGGCCACAGGGTGGTGATGTTTGCCTTTGAATAATCTCTGTGATTACAAAGTATGCTCCTGTACATCATTAATAATAGAATTTAACAAGCAAACACGATGTTGTAACGGCTATTATGGTTGAATAGCAGAGATTTCGACTGAGGGTTTCTTGGCTATTTTGTGACATTTCAGGTGATTGGACAAATTTGCTGATGAGTATCCAATGTAATTCAGTGGTAATTCACTAATTCTCTTGGTTCACCGGTGTTTTGCTGACTGTCATCGGGGTCTAGGTTCTCCCCGTTTCTCTCCCTTCTCTCCACTCAGTCAGTCGTCATAGTTTCTCCACCTAAAGCCTCAACCAAGCATAACCGTCTTGTATCCTGAAGTTCCCAGCCCCACCACTTTCAAGGATACACCTTAATTGGCTCTTATCTTGTGTGGCAACAGGTCCCCCCTCTGTGCTTCAGACTTAATTACAGTAAAGCATTAGCATTTGGTCAAACAAAGAGGGTCTCTTAAAGCTTTCTCCAAATAAGTGCCACTTATCTTTCCCAGGGTTCATTTTAAAGAAAATGTTAGAGTTGGTCGCTCCTTCTTTCTTTGCACAGGCACAAATACGCAAGCACTCACACTCTTCTTTCTCTGACCCAGTCCTTGTAATGCACAACTAGTCAATCTGTCCAGGAAATCATCATCCTGAAGTTGCAATAATTAATGCAAATTCAAGCAATCTCTGCAATATTTATGGGAGCTTGCAATTTTCAAAAATGTATTCGATTTTGCCAAAAATACAGTTTACAAAAGGCCTATGTGTTGAATTAAGATTGTTTAAAAATCCCATAAACCTTTTATTTTTTACGAAGATTTAGTCTTCATATTCTATATCACATTCATAGACGGTCGGTTTTATTAGCTTCAACACTTATATTTTATAACTTTCACCCTAAAGCTCTCTGAGTTAAAAATTAAAAAAGAAAAGTTACAACTAAAATATTTCTGTGATTTGCAGGATGCTTATTATCACAGGAAGTGATTACATACGACTCTTTATTAGGTAGTAGTTTAAAAATAACAATATATTTCCTTGACTTGCTTTTCCAGTTTTAACGCAAAATAACCACTCAAGAAGAGATGAACCCTTTAAGACCTAGACGCTCCCAACTGGGGGCCAGGGAGAAGAATTAGCAAAACTATTATTAAAATATGAACATATATGCTGATATTTACACATCTGAACAAATCTCACAAGTGTTCCCTTTATTATTAAAAATATATATTTTTTAAAATATTTTTTTATTGTGGTTGCAGAGATATATTCTTTTTATTATGGGTATGCAATTTCTGAGCAGAGGCCTAAAAAAAAAAATCAGTGTTTTTAAAAGGTTATTTGTACACTGATACAAAACCATAATTTGATCAAGTAGAGTTGTGTAATACAGGCACCCTACTCTGATAACCTACAGTGTAAGAAGAGAGGAAAATAAAGAGAATGAGGCGGAAAGAGGAAAAGGAAAGTTATGATTGTCTACAAGTTTGTTCAAATCGGAGCCAGAGGGGGAATAAGATGGATCTGTCTGCCAGGTCATGTCTTCACAAACTGCCCAGATTGTGAAGACCTTAACTGCTAGATAAGTCGATACACACAATACTAGCAGACTTGTGGCACGAGTCTTAAATTTAACAAAACACAATATCCTGTTACCTGCAGTTAAATTGGATCGATATTTCCTGTTCTCTTCTTTTAGCTAAGGATTCTCCAATATGATATATCTTTTACTCACATTTGTACAGGCTGCAAACCTGCTGGAGAAGTAGAGATTTGTTGAAAATCAGGAAAAATTGTCCCAATATCACTGGAGGAAGTAGCTGGAGTCCAAGTTGTTTAGCAACGACTAATCTTAGTTACAAAAAGATCAAATCAAAGTTAACTTTGTTGTCAATTCACCACATACAGACATACAGAGAGATCGAAATATTGTTTCTCACATTTACACAGTGTACAAAATAAAAAGATAAAACAAGAAAAGTTTGAACGATGTCAGGTTCTTTACATCCACATCATCAATATAAAGGTTTTGGAAAACATCCACTATAAGAGCCTCCTCACTCTTCTACCTGAGTTTCCTTGAGCACTAGAATAAACAGGAATACATTTTCTGGTATCTCACTTGAATCACTTCAGATTGTCCCCATGTAGCCACCAGATGGTGGCAGGAAAACTCCAGTGTGAGGTGTGGATCCATGATGGGTCTCTCAACTACGGACAAGGGGCTGCAACTCTGTACCACTGCAACTGTGAGTTCATGAATTGATTTTGGTTTGGTCCATCCATTTGCCTACAAAGAACCTATCAGGAGCAATTTCCCCTTCAAAGGAGCTCCATGGGTCATTGGAAAGCCCAAACCCCTCTACCATAATGAGGCAGACATTTTTAAAATGTTCATGTCAAAGGCAAGTTTCTGAGAAGTTGTGGAAGTCTTTTCAATTTACTTCCAAAAACATCCAATCACCACACAATGTAAATTAAGTGCAGAGGCTTGAGGAGGCTGCTTTCCAATGGACAGTCCTTTTGTTTGTTTACAGTTGCGCCTGTGTTAACTACAAATAATTGGCTAATGATTTATTGATGCTCCTAAATGTTACACAAGGTGTAGGAGCCTGCCAGGCAGCAAGGCAGCAATGGAGGACAGGACGCTTGGCGGGCTTTACAAGCTACTGAGGTTACAACATCCTCATTAAAATCTACTGCCGGCCCTCTGCTCATTAACGCAGCTTTTCTTCCTTAAAGGGAAAACGTTTCTTCCTCTCTCCTCAGGACTCTGGAAGGTGTTGCGTGGGAAGGTGTAGCAGCTGAGGAGACACATAGCGAAGGGCAAAGATGTTGACACAGTCAGCTATCAAAGGAGGTCATGTTGATTAGCCAGGAATCATGCATCACTTTGTTAGGTATTACATTATTTATTTGTGCAGCTGAAGTCTCTCTCTCTCTCTTAGCACAATACGTCATTTCAGTTTTTGTCTAACCTCAATAGTTAATAAGCAGCGCAGACGGGCAGGTTGCCAAACCGTGAGGACAAGACTTCTGTGGTCCTTTGAGCACTACACCAGGGTGGACATTAAACGAGCTGATAATGGTCAGTAAAGGCCACCTGCTGGTTTAACCACAATGCTTTTCTTTCCCCCCTACATGTGTTAAAAATATTGACATAGTGTACATCGAATGTGGGATTATGAAGGGTTTGGAGTTTTAGTACCTTTGATTGAGATGGACTGAGTAATGATAGTAAAGTATCAAGTCAGGTAATAACTGTTGTTAGTTTACTAAGAAAAAAAAAGACAAACTTCTTTATTGCTGCATCAAATGTTGTCTATAAACCCGCCTGCCATACAGAGGACCAAATCATTTTTTTCCTCCCAAATGCTGTATAAATATGCTAAGTTAAATTCACAAAATTATTATTTGAAATCAGGCATTATTAATATCAATTTGATATTGATACTTTTTTTTTTTAATGCTGCAGACAACATTTGAGTCAATAATTGTTAACTGCTGACTTTCATGAAAACTGGGCCATTAGTTTTCCGTAATCCTACTGACAAACAAACAAACAAACAAACAAACAAACAAACAAACAAACAAACTGTCATGAAAACATAACATCCTTGGTGGAGGTGAATATGGTGTGTGTGTGTGTGTGTGTGTGTGTGTGCGTGTGTGTGTGTGTGTGTGTGTGTGTGTGTGTGTGTGTGTGTGTGTGTGTGTGTGTGTGTCAGACAGGCAGGACCAATAGACAGATTAATGACCCTGCAGTCTTACAGGTGGTGTTAGGAGATGTGGACTGATGTACTCACACATCCCAGTTGTGTACCGCTGATTGATGAGAACTCCAACCAGCCAGCTCTTTCTTTCAGCCTGTTTCCTGTTCATGTCGGTACCAGACAGTCGGACTGGTTGATCAGACAAAGCTAGAAAGACTTGACAAGGTTTGTCAAAGCAGTTTGGGATGAGAGATGTATTTGTCCCACTTACCTGCTCTGATAGAAGATGAAGTTACAGGATTGTACATGATGTTTGGTGTGAAATTGCTACGACACTGTTTAAAGTAGTCATGTAGAGTTTCAGCAAAATATACCTCTCACGTTGGATACATTGAAATGGGATAGACAACGTTTATATTTCAGCTCTCTATATATCCAGGTCTCTGCAGAGAATGGATCTTTATCATCAATGTGAATAGATATCATGCATCATTATGCTAACACACTCAACTAAGATGGTGTCAGTGATAAACACTGACTGTTAACATTAGCACTTGTTGTTATTGTGAACTGTTTCAGTTGCTGAAGTTACCGTTTAGTCTTCCAGCTGTTACAATGGCTTCAGATGGTGGTTTTGTAATGATCTGTCGTCTGTGTTCATCACTCATTTTGCGTATTTAATGTAGCGACCAAAATCATATTTGACTTGAAGGTCTAATATTTCTGAACAAGTAATTTTTGTAACTTCAATTTGTGTAATCTAGATTTATATCCAGCACGATGCATCTTGTAGCCGCGCACATTAGCCATTTCTGTCTACATTAGGACAGTGCGAGTGTGATAGGGGTGTGTGCGAGAGTGGGAATAAAGGGAGACTGGTTGGAAGCTGCCGATCAGACTGCCATTCACTGTTCAGCTCAGTGCCTGTCACCATCTCGAGCCTAATCATTTTCCCCTGGCAGCTGATTGCTTTTTGCCACACTAATAATCCAGGAGAGATACACACACCCGCACACACACACACACACACACACACACACACACACACACACACACACACACACACACACACACACACACACACACACACACACACACACACATACATACAGCATATCAAAGAAGGATGTCTGTTGACGTCTGACAGCTGTGTTCAACTCAGGATCACTACAGCATGTTGAGTATCTGCCAGGCGAAACAGAGAGAACGCGTTTGATTTCTCCTGCAGTGCGGGGAGGAAGGGAGGGTGGAGAGGGGCAGCAGTGAAATTCATTAATTCCAGCGATTTGCCAGTCAAAGCCTTGTTTTTTTTCAACCAGACTGAACATAAACAAACACAATCATGTGCAAATGAGTCCAAATGAGATGTGACAGTTCTATTGGGCTTAATTTATTAGCAGTGATTATGCAGGCCTGCTTTCCACTGGCAGCCAGCAGAGATGACTGAGCGTAAATAAAAGAAATCAGCGGCTTTATGAAAAGTGGATATTATTAATAGTGATGGCTAAAGCTGCTGGCATGATGAGTTTCATTTAAGGACTGATATTCTCAGCCTTAATGGAAAGAAATGTCTTTTTTTTTTATTCTTGAGAAATCAATCTAAACTAGAAATGAGCTTTTCGAGCAACGCTCCAGGCACCATCGTCAGTTAAATGGATACTGTGGAATTTCATTACAATATTTTTCTGTTTTTGCATAAAGCACACAGTGTGAAACAATCTTCATGGAAAGTTGAAAAAAATCATGTTAAAGATTGTTTGCCCTTGGTATCAGCTTAAAGCTGATTATCCTTCCAAATGTTACTCCCACGGCTTGTTTGCCTAAAGTTAATACTTTAATACTTTGCTTTTTTACAAAACTCAAGTGGTGTAAAAGTCAAAAGTCAAACTGTTGTGTTTGTAGAACAGACTTAAGAAGTAGAGATAGCTGCGTTGTACTTGTGAGAAAATAAGATGACACAATTTATATTGTCTTATTTATCTATTTAGTGTCAGTGAGGATTGAGAAAGATTTCAACCAAAATTACAACGGAGTTTGAGTTTGTCACATTACTCAAAACCTTATACAGGGTTGAATAATATACAGAGAAGATGCAGGGATATTGTATTTATCCACAAGTGCACTACATCTCCTACATCCCACTCATGTGGACGGTTTTTCATGACTCCAACCGTTTGTCCCAGTCTGTGTCTCCAGGCTATGAACGGCTCTCACTATAATCCAACGTTAAGCACTTGGACTCACTGTAAATTTGACTTGGAGACGGGCAGAAAAAGAGGAATGAGGGCCATCAATTTTCATACTGTGATTACACTGGGATGGCAGTTTGCCATTAATTGTCTCGGGCTGCGTGAGAGAGGCGCCGATTTACCGCATTACCGTGTTGGTCTCTCACCTGTCATCTAGAAAACCAAATTCACTGAGGTCCCTCTGATTGATGATCTGGTCAGGTGGGTGGCTGTGACTTTGCTGGCCACTGGGACTCGCACAATCAACCTGTCAGCCGAAGCCCTCCCGGCTGCTCTGCGGGACATCGGGCTGATTCCTCGAAGGGGAACATTTGCTGCAGAGGGATCAAAGGTTGTGGAGCCGGTCGTGTTATTTGGACACAAGGTAATGGTGGCTGACTCCAACAAAACAGCCTGTTGAACTTCATTCTGTGGGAGCATTTTCATTTGGTTTTCAGAGCTGTGCTTCGATCAATAATCATATTTCATCAGCATATTATTGTTGACTAACAGACGGTAAAAGAAAGCACAATCTATGAGCCATAGAATTAAAAATGTCTCTTCTCATCACCGTGCCTCAAGCTCAGTCTAAAATAATTGTCTTTTATCTGTTCATGTTTGTTTGACAAGGTGTTTAATTTGCCAGATTAGTATAATTTGCATATTAGAAATGAAAACAAAAACAACAGACAGAACAACAGTTGAGGAGCCTTAATTAGGCATGTGAAGATGTTCCATAATTGCTGTAGCTTTGGTGTTACTGCAAACACGAGTGTGTTTGTGTGTTCATGTGTGTACACATCTGTTTAGGCTGCACAGTTCTGCTCACTGTTCAGATGTAGATTTTAGGATGTTTGTAGAAGTTTTCCAAACCTGGATCAGGAGCAGATCTCAATGTTGGCTGAGGCGGTATATGTGTAGATTCAAATTCATTATGGGAGTCAGATTATTAATATGATTTTTTTTTTAAATTTATTTAATCAATGTATACAGTATATTCTCCATTTAGATGTCATTCCTCATGTATAGCATACATACAAATTAAATGTTGCTGAGTTTTACGACGACACCCCGTTCAATTTATAAAGACAAACCTTATTTAGTGCTGTTTCCATAGAACATTTAGAACAAGCTCTCTAAACATTACGTCCTTGGGTTGTTCATTCGATCATATAAAAGATGCTATCGAGTTGGATTGTGGGAGTTGTGGGAACTCGTGTTTTGGGGTTTGACCTATTGTAATACTATAAGTCAGGATGTCTTGATTTTTTAAAATCTCTTAAAGAAGTGCACTGCTAAATTGCTGGAGTTCCCTATTAATGTTATTTTATCTGTATTTGGCCATTTAACTATAGGAAGTACATTTGAATAAACATGTCATTTGATATGCATTTCTTATTACAATCCACCAGTAAATAATCAGGCATCACACTTACAATGTCAAATTTACTTTTTTTGAGAAGACAAATTGGTACATGGTCTGCAGCTATACAGTGTCATTTTACCTTGTTGGTCTACAAAGCATTTTACAATGTTTGCATCACACACACACACACACACACACACACACACACACACACACACACACACACACACACACACACACACACACACACACGCACACACACACACACACACACACACACACACACACACACACACACACACACACACACTCACACACCGGTGGTGGTAGAGCTGCCATGCAAGGTGCTCGCCTGCTATATGGAGCAACGTGTCTTTAGTGTTAAAGGAGGTGAAACAGGACAAACCGGGGATTGAACCACCAACCTTATGAGGGCAACCCACTCTACCATCACACCCCACCCCCCATGATTATTAAATACATGTTACAATTAGTACAACACAGCATAAAAGTACAATAATGAACTTGATGTTTTCACTTGAGTGTTTTTGTAAGGGACAAATTTCATGTGGATTTTCCTTTCAATCGGGAGAGAAGAAATGGCCCTCCTGAATATGTCTGAAACAGGGGTCATTTTCCAATGCACTGGTTGCTACAGCTCTCTGGAGTAAACCTGACATACTGTATCTGTCCAGACCTCCCAGCGTGTTGGTGTCTCTCGGTGGAAGCACATCGTATTATACAGTCCATGTAGGACCAGCTGAAGGCTTTTCTCCCAGCAGTCTCAGTCCAGAGGGATATCCTCTTTCGTTTAGATCATAATGACCTTTTCGGAGCCATTTGCAGTTGTTGAGTGATGAGCGTGTAGCCAAGGCCTTAAAGCCCATTACATGTTCTGATTGTGTCAATCTAATGCACTAATTGAATGCTATCCCTCAGCCACTTTTCATCATTGAGGAGCCCATGCTGGTGAACTGATTTGGATATAATTTGCACAGCGAGAGCTTCAATCACAAGAGACAAACATTTCCCCTCTCATTAAAGAGCACATTAAAGATTATCTTCTCTAGTTGCCACAGTGACTCTATCTAATATGATTTGCTGGAAGTGTGCAGAGAACAATTTCCCTGTGTGATCCAGCGAGACTTGTATTTTCTCTCCTCTCTTCCCTCGCCTCCTCGCTTTTCTGCAGTAAGTGAGTCTAAAGAGACCTCTTTGATCTTGTCTCATTGCTCTCAATACTCCAGACTGAATTTAAATCACAAGGCCGACTATTTTAAGAACAAAGCTGCTGTCGTGCTGAACACGGGAAAAGAGGAGTTCACTTTTATTTTTTCTCCCACTATCCTGTCAGGGAAAATTTGCTCAACAGTAGAGGAAGCTGTGCTTATTAGTGCGTCATTTGAATCCATTGCATGACTGTATGAAAAATGAGCTTTGTGGACACATGATGTGAAGTCGACTGTTACAAGCAGTGAAATAAGCTTTTTAGTTGACTTTTGTTTCTGACTACATGCAAGAGTATATCTGCATTTAGTTTGCTGACCTACATTGTAATGAGTCGTGATCATTTGACTACATGCTGCACACATGCAGGAACTACTCTCATTTGTGAGCATGTATATATATACATATATATATATTTTGTTTAATGCATGGCCTGAGTCAAATTTATAAGCCCAATATTAACACTATTTTCTACAGTGAATCACTACCAGTCAAAAAAGTTCAGTGAGTTTAAGCTCTTTTCATGAGCACTGAATGTTGCAACCTTTTCTCAGTCCATTGAGCAGCATATGTTAAGTACAATTTTTGAGATTAAAACAATATTTTTCAAATGGCAAGTGCAATAAGAAGCATTTTTTCTAATTCCCTTTAAGAATTACTATTGAAACACCCTTTTTTGCATCAGTGCATAGAAAACAAAATAGAATCTATGTCTATGCTTCTTTTCCAGCTCATAGCTGTTAGCAGTGTTTTGTTCAACCCTCTGAAACAGAGGAAAGGTTTCTGCCCTTCCTCCTTTGGTTTTTATAAAGCTGGGTCACAGTCTCTTCCCACAACCATGCTAACAATGTTTATGTGGGCTGTTACCTGGAGATTCCTAGTTGTATTTTTTGGATTGTCACATTTATAAATAATCATGATTTTTAACATTTACATGTACTGTAATTAATTTCCTTCTGGTAGCATTTGTCTGAATATCCTTAATATTGATTCCTGAACCATTTATTCACTATGTGGTTGTGTTCGGCTCTTTTTATAACTCTCTTACTATGTTGAGTCACCGAGCGGTCGGGATCAGTGTTGTAATCAGCTCTACATGCATTACAAACACTGTCAGCATTTCAAAGGCTTCCCCCCTCCGCTCCCAGTCTGAATGGAAAGGCTTGCTCTTATTTTTCATGGTTGCCCTTTTCAAAAAAGCCAGCAAACATGCCACAAGAAAGGTCAGTGGGATCTGAATAACATTAATGATTTTCACAGCCTCTTTTCTGCCCGTCTCTACCACCCAAAGAATACATCCATCTACTCCTCTCCTCCACAGATAACTCTTGAGGTAGAGAAGCCGTCTGTAGACCTATAGTAATCCACATCGTCCGTCTCTCCTCCCTGACCCTTGTTCTCACAAACCCTTGGCATCGCTATTGGTTTTATTTTGCTGACTGACAAGAAAATTACTGGCTGAGGGTTTCTCAGCATAAACAAGAAGGGGAAGTGTCAAAGGTTGGAGCGATGGGGACTTAGGCTTTGACAAAGGATCAAGGCTGAAAGCCACATAAAACCTTACTCATAAAAGGGAACGGCTCCCTGTAGCAGGTGTCAAACAAGGAAGATGCATTTAATGGCTCTTCGCTGGGAGACAGACACAGCGCTGCCAGCAGAAAATAAGACAGGATGAGCTGCAATATACATGCTTAACCATCTAAATCTTCTCACATGGGGGCAGTGTTGCACTACATGTCACACTATCCTCCACTCCCATCATCTCCCCCCTCCTCCTCCTCTTCCTCCTCTTCTTGCTGATGTGTTCTTCATCTACCTTTACTGCAGAGGCATGCAGCAGGTGTCCTCTGCTCTGGGTCTCCTCATTTCCTCCGCTCATATTGTCTGATAAAACAGAGACAACCACAACTGGGACAACCAAATCCCACCAATGCCAAAGCTTCGAGAGAGAGGAACATGGAACTATAGGTCCTGTTCTCTGTAAACAGATTAACAAATTAGCCAGATGGAACATGAGATTTGATGGGTTTGGATTTTGGTGTTTGTTAAAGATGGTTTAAAGTTTATCTTGAATTGCTAGAGACACAATATTACTTATACTTCTATGACAATGATGTAGAGGATTGTTAATAACAGCATGCTAGCCTGAATCAATTAAGAACAATGCCCTGCTGTCTAAGTAATCCACTGATGCTAAAGATCCCAATATGAAGCAGCTGTCTCCCGTCACAGTTCACAGGTTTGTTCCACAGGTGGATTAAGAAGTGAATGCAGTCTGGTTCCGTGTGTCACAACGGGATGCATTTCTCCCTGGTTCACAATACCCATTGATTTGTAAGCTGATTTTTTGCGCTGTTCTCCAGGCAGTCAGTGGCGCCTCTCCTCTCCTTACTGTGTTCTTTGCTTACTCACTCCAGCCTGGCAGCAGTCATCTGAGGACAACTGCAGTGCGAGAAGACGGCACCCCATCGCTGGTGGGCAGAGTGTTGTTTGTTTCATTAAACGTGACCCCAGTGCACTGTAGAAAAAAACAATTCACATGGAAAGCAGGTACATTTACCTTGATGGCGCTGGAGGGAAAGAGACGCAGACAAATTAATTTAGAAAAAGCCTTAACAGCTGTGCATCTGGATCCTAATGAGAAATGGGATGTTTGCTAAATGAGCTCAGCAGGAAATATTTCTTATTATATATTCCCTGTAAGTCCTGTGAAGCCTGGGATGCTTTTCCTCACTTGGTCGTAATTTACATTTAAGTCATGAACTATTTCTACAAAGGAGGATGAGGTTTGAGGATTTTCTTTGATTTTTGACTATAATGCTGAAGAGATACAGCATGAGGTGGTTGTATATAAATTTAGGTTGTAGCAATCAATGGATTTAACTTAGCAGCATATTGGAACAGACTACTTCCAGCGGCGTCAGATGAACCTGATTACACCTAAATCATATTTTACATATATTCTCATTTGGACGGACTTATGCTGAGTCCTGTATTTGCAACCTGTTGATTGGGAGAGTGTTCCTCTGACTTCGCTCCTCCAGGCTGAGCAGCTCGGCTCAGCCTGCTGGATCTCAGGGATTGATGGAGGGATTTAAAGATAGACTGACTCAAGGAAAGCCACAATCAGGGAACCACGGGTAAAATGAGGGGTTGGTGTAAAGACCGTATATTCCTGCTGACAGAAAAGAAGTGAGCCACTGATAGCCAGAGCTTCTTGCTCTTTTCCTGTCTCATCCCCGTCTTCCAGCCATCACTTCTTAATGCTTTGTGTCAGGAACCTCAACCTTCCTGTGCTCTCCGGAGAGCTGAGAACAATGACACATGTTCAAAAGGCCTCGTAATCCAACCAGTTTCCTTCAGGGCGTCACCTATGCTTTCTGTAAACTAGAATTCTAACTTGTATTTACAGACAGTTACGTGATCACAACCTTTCCTATCCTGAAAACCCATGACATTATGGCTCCAGTGTGGAGGCTTCAGTTATTCAGGAGTCAGAGTGGAAGCCTGAGAGTTTTCCTCATGGGACACACTGGACATTAAGATGGATTGATGACTGCCTTAAATTTTCCACTCTCAGGATCTCGTTCTATTACAGTGCAGAGGACAGCTTGACGTTTTTTTGGGAACATTTAACCCTTAACCTGTCCATGATCTGACTGGATAACAACAGCATCTTATATGTACAATGGTCTGCAGCAAAATAAGCAAATGTTTTTGTTACGTTTGCGTTACATTGAGTTTTCTAATGTTTTGCATTACATGTGTTAACCAGTATGCTTATTGTGTAAGCTTGTTCATATCAGAAAATAATTAGTTGAGATGACATATTGTCCAACCAATCAGGAAAAGTTACCCATCATAGAGAGCGGGGTGATGCAGTCATTCTGAAAATCTGGGGATGAAAGTGTTTTTTCCAGGAAAACATTCATAGTAATGTGTTCAGTTCTAAATGTGAAAAGTGACAGAAGTGGATGTGTGAAGAAGGAAGACAGAGAGCCTGATAGCAGGGGCCTGTATACTCTTTTTATGTGTTTGACTCTTTTTATTTGATATATATGCACTCACACATGCTATATATGCACGCTCCAGACTGTAGGCTGCTCATTTTATGTTCTTCAGGGTCTCTGCTTTGGCACATAAAATTTGAAATGAAATAATGGAAAGTTTGGCTTCAGGCTTGCAGAGGAATATGTTTAATTTCTGAGGAAACAGCAGCAAACATCTGTCTGTGCTTTGATCTCATGTATATCCAGCATATGGCATTCATATACAGCCGTATTCAAACAAGACTATCTGGAGCTCTGAACATTTAGTGCCTCTTGTCTGACGTGAGATTATTATTGGCTTGTTCAGTGTTTGATCACCTGCTCGGGTCACTTACTGCCAAGTTAATCCTCTCTAATTAAAGTATTGAAGTGTGGAATGAAAACTAACAGACCTCTCGCTCCTTCAGGACAAGAAAAGTCCATCTGTTCCATAAAACTCACCCCATATAAAACTCAAAAAGTCCTTATCGCCTCAATTATCTTCCCTCTGCCCACTGTAATATAAAACAGCTGTTGTTTTTTTAGAAACTTGTATTCGAGTTGGGGTTCCAAATTTGGACAAGCAGCATTATATTGTTCTCAGTTGTGCTTTGATTCACTCAATCAGTTGACACGCATGTACATAACGTAGAGGTGTGACATGCTGACTGCAGGTGTGTCTGCATGTGGTGGATGATGGGATGTAGCTGGAGGTTGTGGAGGAGAGCAGAAGACAGAGAGGGAGCCTTTGTACAGTGTAAATTATACAGTTGAGTTCATTGTATATATTTCCAATATCATCATAACCCTTATCTATTTTCAGTAGCAAAACATAAGGCAGGCATCACAATGTATACAGTCAATAAAATATTCACTCCTAGTGATTTAGACTCTTACTGGCTCTCTTAAATCCATGTCTTTAAAAAAAATGAACCAAGATTCTGCAATGGACTGTGATAATTGTACTTTTGTTATTTATTACTTATTTATCTGCAAAGTAGTTTAAGTTGCTTCAAGGATTTTGAAGATCTAAAATCACTTGACCCAAGAACATTCTTGAAATTAATTGATTTGCTCTGGATAAAATGGACTTATCTTGCCCTGTTGGGACATTGCTACTTGTTTCATGAAAAGTAAGATTTCGATACTCAAAACAAGAGAAAATAAGTTGCTAAAATGGACATTTTCTGCAGCGTAAAAACACCGATCTGACTCTGTCTCTGCCTTCCTCTCAGGATATTTTCCTTGCACTTAAGGCTTCTTATCTCTCACCTCACGGTGTTTTAGTCCAGAAAGCCAATTTTCTCCAGGATATAGTGGCTTCAGGAGACCAAGGGAAACCTTTTCCAAACCTAATCCCTCACACCTCCGGGGACCCAGAGTTTACATGTTGGAGCGCCTCAATCTGATAAACTGCCAGCAGTTTCTCACTGCAGCTTTCTGAGACAGCCCAACACACTCATGGTACCCACCCATCCTCACCGGCAATGAAAAAGTGTCATGAGTTGGGTGATACTGACTTTGATGTGGGAACAAATACAGAGAATTTTGTAATTTAAATATTGTACCACAATGTACGAGGATCTCTCTGCAAAGTTACGAAGTTTGAGAAGTAATGAGAAAATAAAGGACTAATGAAGATGAATGAAGTCTAAAGCATGTTATTAGAAATACAGTACTTATAAAAACAGGGCATTGATGCAGCATCAGAATTGTGGTTGTCTCTTGATGGAAAATGGCCTCAACACTGTGTGGATTTTTTTAATTAACATTTTACAGTATGACAATACATTATGTCAAGTAGTAGATTGTGTGAAGATTACGAAGCACAAGCTAATAATCTGAAACCATATATTGTTCCAGATTCAAAGCTGTCAAAATAAATAACAGCCATGGAGGATAAATTGACATATTATTTAACATCTTCTCATTTTCACTGTAAAATTACCACTTTAGACAAATGTAGCACCACATGTTTATTCAGCAAACTCATTCTGGCAGCACTGTTACAGATTTAGAGCTGTCTGAGGTTTATGTTTGCTTCCCTAATATCACTTATGAAAAAAAAATTCAATACAGAGTTGCAGCAGAGTACAGAAATGTTCATGAAAGCCTTCTTCAATTATGTCTCTGATGGTTGGTATTCATACATTTTTTTTTCCTGTTAACAATGTGATAATTTTCAGCTTGAAAATAATATCTCTTCATACTATATATCATCAGTTTAATTTGTTGTGGGGTTTCCTCTCTAGACTGTATACATGTGTTTTTATTAGATAGATATGATAGTTTTAGTTACTATTTCTCAGTAAAATAAATCTTTTTAATGATTTCAGTGTGTTTATTTGCTCAGAGAGAAGCCATATTGACTTGTTAAAATAAACAGTTGTTGATCTGTTTCTTCAATGAAACAGACTGACCAGGTGAAGGTATTGATTTCACCTGTTAAACTCTCTTCAGTCAGTCAGCAGTGTTACGGATATCGAAGCGTTTTCACTCAGCTTTGAGCCACTCAAAAAGTGGTTTTAATGCAGCAATCCTCGAGACACAACATGCTTTTTCTCTCCAAAATATAGTAGGCAGCCAGCATAACACAAGTGCCCTTCCATTTGAACAGTAGGTAGTAAATCATCAGGAGAATTTTCCATGGCAACCCCGCTGGTTAATGGTTGTGCTTCAGCTTAATGATATGCCTGGTGAGAGGCACGAGAGAGGGAGAGAGATGATGATAATAGGACAGTCTTATGAATAATCATTAGATTAATGTCATGTACATCAACTGCATGTCAATAAGTGTGAAATTAAACTTGATGTTTCTTTTAGCAGCCATTAACAGTTGATCCAATTAGCCAGTCAGGGAGATGTCTCATTCTTTAATTTGTATGATTCCAAATCAATCTAACTCTACATTGAAGGAGGAAAAATGTGTTCATCAGGAAATACCTGCTGTTGTGTCAGAGTAGTAATGATGTGGTGTTGCAATCAGTGCAATCAGGTATTGCAACCTTGCGTATATGAGCCTGGCTGTGTTGTGTGTGTTTGTGTGTGTGCACTCTAGCGTATACAGACAGGGTGTCCAGGTTAAACCTGCAGACAAATTAGGACCGGCACTCTCCTCCATGTCACAGACCTGCTGCAGTCAAAGTAATGATGTCCTGTTCTTCATCACTTGTTTTCTCGATCCACTTTAGGATTCACATTTCTTGTTTCCCGTCCATCCTCTACTTCTCTGTTGTGTAGCAGAACACCCAGCTCTCAGCAAGCCTGTTTGACGAGTGTCATCTCTAATTAGTCACTTTGCTCCAATAAATGTCATAAATTAAACCTCTTCATTACACAGTGATTTGAGAATGTATTACATCCTTGCAACACAGATTTGATCTTTTCATATTTAAAGGTTGAAATTATGATGATCAAACATGTTGCAACAGCCAGAAAATGAATATTTCCACACTGCAGGGAGAAATACAGTTATAGGTCACAGTGACAGACTGTTAAACTTTAAATTCAGAAACAATGCCCAGTCCATCAGTTCTATCTAACAGAACCTGCTGTTTTGACTGAATATATATTCATTTCTACTTTCTACTCGTGATTCACCACAGAACTACTGATTGTTGGCAGACGTCTGATGGTACCAAGTTGTATGAACTGTATGTACGGTTTCAACTTTATTCATACTCATTGTATCCCCAGACACTTTACTGTTTGAATTGTAGTTATTTTACAGAGCTCAGTCTGTATTATACATTATAGCACTGCTCGGAGCTGTTATAATTCTCATGTTCTTTACTAAGTGCTCAGAAAGTGTCACAATACATTGCATTTGTTTTCAGTTGCTTAGTGTAATCTCAGTTACCACACAAACATACGTACATACATGCACACACACTCACAACTTGCTGGTCATTTTACACGGTTTCATGGTCTTTTTGTAAACAATTAATCAGTTAACCAATAAATATCCATCCATCCATTATCTATACCCACTTTCTCCTGAACAGGGTCACGGGGGGGCTGGAGCCTATCCCATGTGGGCGGAGGCGGGGTTACACCCTGGACAGATCGGCAGTCTGTCAGAGGGCCAACACATAGAGACAGACAGAAACCAGGAGAGGGAGAGACAACCCTCCCAGGCCCAAAGAGAACATGCAAACTAAAAAAGGCCCCCGGCTGAGGTTCGAACCCAGAACATTCTTGCTGTGAGGCGACAGTGCCAACCACTGCACCACTGTGCCACCCACCAAGACATCATCCCACAGATTTTTCCAGAACAAAAGTATCCATTTGTTGCAGACCTACATATTACAGAGTAATATAACATTTTAAGTATACTGTGCAACTCGACTGAAGTGTCTTTTTTTTGTATTCCCCATTTAATCCTCGACCCCCTGCGTATTCTCTATGTCCACAAGTATTTCATTATGTAATGCAGTGTTTTAAAGGCAAGCTTGGGGAGTTTATTTTCCTTAATTACATTGTTGCTCTGTAGCTCATTACAATTGTAATCAGTAACAGATCAAACATAAACGAAAGGATTATCAATTAATGTCACTACAGTAGTCTTATTAATGAACGTATTTTTTACTCCTACATTATGACAATATTTCCTCTTCTGTAAATCAGGAATGAACACAACACAGACAGACATCGATAACTTTGAGTAGAAGTATGTTGGGTTTATCAGACTATGTCACTCTCACACCCATTAACTCACTTCTCCATGTTTCTAGGTGAGAGGACACCATTGAGAATCAGCAACCTTCATTTGCACTCTCTCACTTGCTGGATGGGGTCAAAGGTTCAACAATTTATATGCAAAGTCAACAAGTGCTGCCATCTGCCTGTTCATTAGTGCTGACCTTTCGCTAGTTAAGTGGGGTCACTGAGGAGCAGAGTAAGAGCAGTATCTGTTCACAATATAAACACATAATAGCCTGTCCTCCACTGTGTGGTCTGGCTGGTTTTATAACAATGACTGTCACTGTGTTTGTCAGTCCAGTCATAACATTTAAAGTGGGGAGAAACTTTATTTAACTTCAACAACTTTCAAGAGATTCTGGTCTATTTTCTATTTACAGAAAAAAACGAGATCATCCCAATCAAACTGCAAACATTTCCACACTATTAATCCTGATTAATCCCATCCAGAGATTATCTTTACATTTTTCCACCACTGGATTAAAAAGGATTTGGATTTGTTTATGTTGTTTAATTTATATACACTTGGATGCATATGTGCACCTTGAGAGGACTTCATAAAGTACAGTTAGTTAGTTAGTTAGTTAGTTAGATAGATAGATAGATAGATAGATAGATAGATAGATAGATAGATAGATAGATAGATAGATAGATAGATAGATAGATAGATAGATAGATAGATAGATAGATAGACAGACAGACAGACAGACAGACAGATAGATAGATAGATAGATGCCTTATTAATCCCACAAGGGGACATTTTTTCACTACAGCAGCATTATAAATGCAGGTAAAGCAATACAAATAACAGAGTAAAAATATTAAATATAGAAATGCACAATATATACAATTAAATAGAATAATATTAAATGAAACTACCTAAACAATAGTGCAAGGATTTAAGGAAGTAAACAAACAACCAATGGTATTATTGTTGGGTGATGGATTTGACCAGAGGTGAGTTATTGTATAGTCTGATAGCGGTGGGCAGGAATGATCTCCTGTATCTGTCCTTGTGACAGTTTCAGATATCTAAACTTTTGAGTGTGAGTTTTTTGGAGACATTTTTTCAGTCCTGCATATTCCCACACATGCACACAGAGAAACCAAACCTCTCGCAATTACAGTGCATTCAGTTCATAGTGCTGCCTATCCAGTGTCAATCCTTTAATACCCACAAGTTGGACCGCACACACAGACAGACACCGATAGCAACAACAGAGAGAATAGCTGAAACCTGGAAAAGATGAGGATTTGGCAGACAGATTTAGTGCTGATACGGAGAAAGGAGGGAGAGGGGGCAGTGTGAGCAGTTGGCCCAGTGTAATGACCTTCACCCGACCACCTGGCTGGATTTTACTGTCATGCAGTGGTGAGAGAGACAGCGACAGAGAGAGCGGGCGATATTTCCCAGCCTGGCCAGACATGAGTGATAGGAGATGAAGATAGTGCTGATAGAGGGTAATGATTGTGATCTCACTCTTTCTCTCTGGCTCAGTGAGCCTGTGTCTGGGTTAATGGAAGTGAGGTCAGGGAGGTCTCAGGCCTCAGTGTGATGGTCATCTGGTTATCTAGGCTGACTCATCGTGGAATGAATGGATGCTGATAGTCTGGTCAGCGACATCACTCTCTGAGGTGCAACGCAATGGTTTTGTTAGTTTCAGTGAGCGGTGGATGTAACTCGAGCTGATTGGAAACCCGGCAATACTATGTTCTGCCCACCGATAACTGTAACCTGATTGCACTACACACATGTCAATCAAACACACATTCCCCGTAAAAACACAGCTTTTTGAAACTTATTTTCTAATTAATGACGAGATTATTCTCAGATGGACCTCAAGAAAATCTAATAAGAAGGAGTGACATTAGATAGCAAAACCAAAGTAATTGTGGAGAA
This sequence comes from Embiotoca jacksoni, assembly GCF_022577435.1. Classification (NCBI taxonomy): domain Eukaryota; kingdom Metazoa; phylum Chordata; class Actinopteri; family Embiotocidae; genus Embiotoca; species Embiotoca jacksoni. Next base: position 17,880,966 of record NW_027185263.1, read on the forward strand.
ATGTTATTGACTGAGAATTTATGAATGAAGTTGAATGGGAGTCTATTGAGCCAGAGACTTTTTGGAGCACTCAATGGTATTGCAGCCTCAGACACCTCCGCATCGGACCTGGAAGCTACGTCCACTTTGAAAACCGTAAAAGTCAACAGTAACATGCATCCTGATGTTTAGTTGGTAAAGTTTCATGAAATTACCATCTATCCCAAGTTTTATAGCAATCCATCCAGTAGCTGTGGAGATATTTCACTTCAAACGAAAAATGTCAACCTGATGGTGACATTAAAGGAAAACTCAGGAGATCATCAAAAGTCACGAGCCTTCAATAGCTGAGGAGCCAAAATCGGTCATTTACAAGCAGTCAGTCAAATAACTGATATATTTGTCTTGACTGAAGTGGTGGACTGAGCGACAGACTAACATTACCATCCCCAGAGCCATGCTGCTGGTATAGCTAAATTAACTCGTTATATGTATATGTAATAAAAAATGAAATAGCAATAAACTAAAAGTGAATATTCTAATAAGGCATGTTTAAGGAGGGAGGAAAGACCCAAAATATATGGTAAGGAGAAATAGTATTGTAAATGCAACGTCTTCATAGACTGAGGGAGCGCAGGTTTAAATGTAGTTAGCTCCTGCTTCCACCGGTACCAAGGCAGAACATCAGCTCTTTGTACGACTCCTACGCTCAGAGGCTGTGGTACTTCTACAATTCCTCCACAACAGCATGTAGAGCATTCCTCTCCTGTCTTATGGCATTAAGAAGACAATTACTCTGCTTCCCATACCTCATCCGGGCCCACTGGCAGCAGTCATAGGCACCATATGGCATCACTGAATCCTTCAGGCTATATCACCAACACAGGGATGTTAGTCCGCAGGCATGTTATTGTCCTCATTCTGCCTATTCATGTTCTCTCATCATAGAACAAGACACTTGACCCTGTATCTATTACAACTGGCTGCAGGGAATACACAATGCTTTGTACATGTTTTGGATGTTATGTTGAGTGCCAGCTTACCCTGAATATACTGAACCATGTTAAGAATGGTACAAAGATGAAATTTAAAAAACAGAGGCAATTGAGATGTAGGAGCGTTGCTGCACAGCATACCGGTGGCCCTTTGAGAAAAACTATTTAATAAAGTAAAGAAAACTGTCTTCAATGTTCTGCTGAAGCCTTTTGACAGTATTCCACTTAATTTGCCTTGTTTCAAGCCACTAACACATAGTTTAATACTAACATATCAGAATCTAAGACAGCCCTTTCATGGGTTTACATTATACTGTAATATAATTATATATATTTCTTAGCCTATACTTATGAGTTAATTACTCTCAATGAAACACCATGCCAAACAGAAAATACTTTGTTGTTCCTACTGTTATCATCTGCTCTGTGATTCATTTTAGTCCTCGATGTTACTAAAGAAATGAAATGGTTGAGCTGTTGTTGTCATACTGAGAAAACTGAATTGGATCCCATCTATCAGCTAGCTTGTGTTATTTCATTATAGCAAAAGAACATAACAAACAAACAAACATAAAAACGGACAAGATTGACAGCGCTTTTTGTCAAGTGGATTCACAGTGTTGTTAGCCAATAATAACACTGTTTGACAGTGTTTTGTTGAGGAGACTCAAAACCTCAATAAAAGCACTTGAAGCCTGACTTGCTACAATTTTTAGGCTTTAAAATGTATATTTATTCTGTCCATTTAGTCTGAAAATTACAGTCACAACTGCTTGTTATGAGTTTATTCTGAAGATGGGCTCCTTCACTCCCGAAGAAACATTTTACATACAAATGATTGACAAGTGAACAACTCTTTTTTCACAGTCGAGTTTCATAAGTCCAGATTTAAGATCAGGCATTTAACCTTTACCATCTTACTACTAGTCTTTAAGGTCTGCCAGAACCTGAATCACAGAAGTGTGTAGTGCCACTCTGCCAGTGGCATCAAGCATCTTGATCACATTACCAGCATGACACATGACTAAAATGTTCAGTCAAAGTGTGAGCCTGAATCAGTGCTTAGAAAACCTCTGAATGGATAGTGAAGCGACTGAATGTTACTGAATGTGACTGAATTTTCCTGCCGAGCTGTCATTATTTAACACTTCTTTTCCTCAGATACTCACTGTGGAGAGAAACTGCAACCTGTGAACCACTTTCCCAGGATAGCTACAATATCTTTGGTTTGTTGAGAAGCGTCTTGCACATATCTAGTATGCCGGCAAGTCTCTTGACACAGCACATTGTGGAAGAGGGTCACAGGGCCGCCACCCTTGTTATCAAGACGAGCGCTGACCTCCTCTTTCAGCTCGCTCAGTCAATGTCTTCCTCCTGGGCACCACTCGACCTCACAGTACAACTGTATTTGTCAGTCACCTCCTCCTGACTTGGAAAGGTCTCCTCTTATTAAAATCTGCTGCTTTCACATCCAGACCAATGTTTGCATTCTAATACTTGCAGAATGAAATGTGCGACTTTGACTTCTGGCACCTCATACCTCTGCAAAGGCCTGATTTGTTCCGTGTCATGCTTTTTTGGCGGTGACCTTATCTCCTTATTTTTAGATAAAATAATAATACAATTTTTAGATAAAAAAAAAAAATCAGTGTCATTTTGTCAGGTATTAGTATTTTAACTATGAATGTAACTTGTTTTTGGTCTGTCAGCACAATAGTGGCAATAGTGTCACTTACAACCGCATCCATTCAGCTCGCTGCATCTTTTCAAAGCCTCTTGATCGGCTGTTTTTTTTTATTGAAATGAGGTTTCTTTGTTTTGCCAATAAAATGCCTTCAGGCAGCTCAAATTCATTTTAGCAGGAGGAGAGTTGGGCAGATGGAGTTTCAGCACAGACAAGACTAAATCACTTTAGTTTTTCACAGAGTTCATGGAACGCGTGTCCCAGATGTACCGGCTCAGGTTTCCTACTGATGCTTGTAACTGAAGTCCATTTCATGGGTGAGAGCTGTTTTTGGGGAACAAATGTTAGTGTCATTAGTCCAGTTTATAAAAGGCTGAAAGTGGTGACACAAATAGATTATTAGTAAAGTATGAGGGATTCACGTCAGATTAAATCTGCTATTTGCATCTGTGCTTTTCAAAATGTTGTATGGAAAAGACTTTTAAGTGAGCAGACACTGATCTTTTTCAGTTTCTTTTCATTTTAACACTTTTTGATAGTTTGCAGAGTCCATGACCTCACGTACAGTAAATCTCTTGTAGCTCCACCCAACTCCACCCAACTTCAACCTGAGTTCAGGTCTTCACCCAGACCCGATTGACTTTGCAAAGTTAAAAGTTTAGAAGCAGATGTGACCAGGTGATAATATCGAGGGGCCAGAATAAACTTGAACCGAGACTGGAACTAATTGGAGCTAAAACAAACTATTTCACAGCACTACAATATGCTGAAACTTAAAAGAACTCAAACAAAACATGCATGAAGACTGCCACCATTTTGTTCTCCCTGGCAAAAATGAAACAACAAACAGCCTAAACAATTTTGTATTTAAAACCAACTAAAACCTAACAAATGGTGGAAAAAAGAACAGTGGCTGGCTTCTCAGAAGTGTCTGGTAAAAGAACTAAGGAAACAAACAAACAAATTAATATACAAAAGAAACTTTACAACCACATTTTACAAACAAAAGCAAATACCTTCCAGGCCTGAAACAAAGCCTTTCCCCTCAGTTGGGAGCATGCAGGTGCCTGGAGACTATTTATAAAAAAGAGGCCAAGTTAATATGTTAAAAAGACAATTGATTAATACATCTTTTATTTTGTCTAAAAGGCACAGTGCATCTAGTAAAACCATGTTTTTCACAAACAATTTAAAACAAAGGGAACCTACCAAAATCACCACGAAGGCGGGCCTCAGCTTGAGCTCAGGTGTGCAAGAAAGAGGCCAAGGTGAGATTCCTGTCTCCCTTTATAGCCTCTCCTCCCTTCCTCCCTGGGTCCTACTGCTCGAGTGGTATCTGCCTGGCCACACAGACAAGAAATAAAAAGAGCAAAAGATCAGTCTGATAACTTTGGAATACAACCCTGGAGGTTGCAGTAATCTAACATGCACCCTAACTATTTGTTTCCCGGGGCACCCCGTTGTCATGCTGTTGTCAGCTTCATGCATGTGTCCATGTGTTGGTCTTCTTCAGTCGTGTTTAACTGTGTGTTATATACACTGTACTCTTTGTGTGTGTGTGCGTGTGTGTGTGTGTGTGTGTGTGTGTGTGTGTGTGTGTGTGTGTGTGTGTGTGTGTGTGTGTGCATATATATATATATAGGCTATATATTTATTTATTTGGTGACCTTAGCCGGCCCTGTGCTGGCTGGCTCTGTTGATTGCTTGTTTTGATTGCTGATATTTTGCGCTGTGATCATTTTGACTCCTGTGCTACTTTGGCTGAACTCAGTTTTCTTTGGATGGCAGATCAAGTTGTTTTACGATATGCAGTGGTGAAATGAGAACACTGGTGTTTGATTAGTTTGCGTGAAGTGAATAATTGCCGCATATCAGTTGGATTGCTGGGTTTACATGTATCCATCCCGTTGTATATTCCCCACAATTGCTGGAGATAGCTTGTTTGGAAATTATGCCTCGTCTTCATCTGTGAGCCACATTCAGGCATCAAACATCAACTCTGTATTCACATATTCCAGATTGTTGGCAGACTGAAATCAGGCTCGTCAGATCACAGCTTCTGCATGAAGACGGATGATATAGGCCGGTGGATGACCTCCATGTCCTTGAGATAACACCATAGTCAAATGAAAGAGTCAAGATTTTGACTCGTAGACCGACATTGTTGTCAGAATTGTTCTACTGTATAATATAATACTGATAGCATCACATAATTGCTTCAAATAAGTTGTAGAGTATGACTGCAGGAATCTTTGAATGATATAACAAATACAGAAACAACGCATTGCACATCATTTGCCTTTTTTTATTTGGAGATTTTTTTTCATAGGGAAATTAGACCTAATCTTTTCCTTTTGAATGTTTGAATACCACTAATAACCCACAACAGTGCAATAATCCTTTTATTTTTCCTGCATCCTTAGTGAGCTTGATTAAAGGAAAATATGAATTGAAAATAATGAAAACTCACCATGAAGAGAAGATATTAATCACCCCATTAGAGTTATTGAATTAATGCACTGTGTTCTGTTAGCTATAGGAGAGACATATAAAGAGTTGTCACGGACCAATGAAAACATCTAAGTTTGAAAAAAATAAAAAATAAAAAATAAAAAATAAAAAAAAATTGACCACTGAAGTTGTTCACAACATTTGAAAATCACAACCTCAAAAGTAAATGATAAGTTTTTAGTTCAAATTTGACTTCATTGCGATTTCATTAGATAGGTACCAAATCAAATCCTCTTGATGACTAATCATATCAATTATATTTTTCCCCAAAAACACCTGTTCAATGTCCAGCTAACAAAACAGTCTTGCAAAACTCTGTAAATGTATGTAAATTTAATGAACAACATTATGATTTAATATTTCTGTTAATAGATCATGTCAATTGTGGTTTTAAGAAATGGTCTCCACGACATTTTACCATTAGTACTGTTACATGGCATTATCAATCTGCTGTAGAGATTTTGTTTCGGTTTAATTGAGGTACTGTGCTGTGAAATGAATCTGTGAGCCAGTAAAAACTGCTTATAATTTACCTGTTGGATTTTATGATGGGACGACCTTATTTACTGTCTCAATTATAATTTCATCTCTTAACAGATTGTGTGATTCCTTCTAATAAGAATCACTGACTAGACGCCACCACTAGCATTGATTCTCCTTTTATTCAAAGCAAAATAAAACACCATTTGCAACATTGCGAGACTGGGAGACGTCATCATTGAGTTCTCGTCTTTGACTGAAGCCCCCTCAGGACCACTGGTAGGGATCCGTCACTTGAAAGCCAGGGGATCAGAGCGCTCCAGCTGGGCTAAGGAGCCCACAAGCTCCTGTGCGACAGCAGGCGTAATAGCAGAGCCAGTTAGCTCTCTTCTCTGGCTAGATCCTTTGGTCCCACTGGAGCGAACCCATTGGGAAAGAGGAAGGGAGGGAGAAGGAGTGTGAGCAAGGGAGTGTAGAATAAGGAGCAGAGCTTTCAGAGTGAGACCAGACATCTTCTCATCTTGGTGTCTGGTGAAATGTTTCTGATTAGCATGGAGTAGCACTCACTCCCTCTGGTTCTGCAGTGTGTGCTCGGTATGCAGGGGAGGCTGTGGGCTTATTGAACTTGTGCTTACAGATGGCTGGCCCTGAGCTCACTGCCGGGTCCTCGAGCTCCCTTTAACTGTGCTAGTTAATGAGCGGTCCTGTTGCCCCTGGTGGAGCTCTGACCCAAGAACAAAGTTGATGGTAATTGGCTGACTCTAGAGTGCTTGCGTGCAAAATAGGATTTGATTCATAAATTAGCCTTTTGAAATCAACTTAACACAAAGTTTGTTTACAGAATTACACAAATTAAGCCTAATGAGTGTTTTCTTGGTTTCAAACTAAATATATTTCCAAAATATGTCCAGATGAAGGGTGTGAAGCAAGTATCATTAGCTGTAATAAAAAATATCCCATTTCCACTTAGCTTTTGCTGAGCTTTCAAGAAACCAATTCCCACAGCACAAATGAAATATTCAGTAATGCTTTCAACTCAATTATGGGCAGTGTGCAACTGTATCCCACACGCGTTTGGTAGCGTGATTATTTGCAGACTTTAAGGCCTGCCATCAGCTCCAGTGAAGAGAGCCATCCCACCTTGTTCTTGCCTCATTTTGACAGTAATGCCTGTCAGCACCCGTCCGCCTGTCACACGGGGGTCCACTCTGACCACCGAGCCGAGAGGATGTCTCCCTCTGCCAGGCTTTGTGGAAAGAGAGCCTCGCTTTTATCCTCCAAAGGCTCATCAGATAAGAAGTGGCTAAAGGCACCAGAGAGTCTCTCCCCTGAGGGAAGGGCTTTCAGTTTCGTTGTGCACTTTCTATTCTGCTTTCTCACCCTCTCTTTCCCTGTGTCTCTCTCCAGCTGGCTGAGGGAGAATCCAATCCTCCCAGGGGCCTATGATGGTAGGAAATCTCAGTAGTTCAGAGTATAAACAGTCGCTGTTAACATTTGAGACTGTGGGGGTTTGTGAGCTAAGGTGTTCAATGTGTGTGCTGTACGTAAAGGAAATAGTTCTCAGTTTAATACAGTTGTCAATGTCCAGTGTTCAAGGTTCACTGATATTGGTGGGATCAGAAATAGCTGTGAAGTGTTTCACTGAAGGATTATTTTGTATCTGCAGAGTCTGTGAGCTACTTTCCATTAGCACTGAATGCCTGGGGATTTTCTCAGCATGTGTTGGAGTGTTTGTTGGTGTGTTTGACAGCAGATATGACAGAATTACACTGATACATCCCCTGAAAGCTTTTACAGTGTTAACTCAAGCATTTGGTGCTTTGACAGTCCTGCTGATTGCACAGCAGTAACACGCTAGCATACCATCTTCCATTTTTTTTTATTTTTTATTTTTTTTATTTTTATTTTTTTATGTTTTTCTATATCTTATGCAATAGCTCAAGGGAGAGTTACATCAGTAACATCACAGTAGTACACATCAGTAGTACATTACTGGTAAATGTCTCATCCTCAATTGTTGTTGTTTTTTAAGAAGAGCTGACAACTTAGGGAGAGGCCATCTGACAGTTTGTAAAGACAGCAAATGGAGAGAAATTGACCCCATTGGGACGTTAAGGGCTGACACTTATGGCAACGATATCCAAGCAGATTTGCTGCACCCTTATTGATACAAATAGACAGGGAGGAAGAAGAGCCCTCGAATCTGCTACAGCCATTGTGAAAGGTGATTCACATCTAGAACATATGGAACCAGACAACAGCCTGGTCATGATAACAAATGGGATGAGCAGAGAGTAGTAAACTAGCAGATAGCAGAAGCTCGGGGTCCTCTCCTCCAGATGAGAGACAGTTTAAACTCTAAAAGGCCTAAAAAATACTCCTGATTAAAAATATGTTTTCATACTTAGAGTACCTTTAACAAACCCGCTGAAAGAAAAGATTTTGCAAAAATATCAATGATGTCTAAAAAGACCAACAGGATTAATGAGGGAATTGGAATTTAATTGAACAATGAAAACAAATGAAATCAGACATCATCAGCATTTTACCAGCATTTACAAAATATAAAGTTAACAAAATATAGATGTACAATGTTTATTTGGAAAAATGTAGGAAGGGTTACTGTAAAATCAAGGTGTGAAAGAAAGCAAACCAAAAAAGCAACTACAGGAGAAGAGATAATAGAAAGAGGAGAAGAGTCTTCAGACAGCACAAAGACAGACGCCTTCCACCGAGAACATGACAAAGAGCAGGAAGGAGTTTGATTCAATGACAGCAACACTGTTTGTCGTCTGTGTATCTCCTGACAATTAGAAGAAAGTGTGCTGGCAGGCAGGACAACGAATAACTCAAGAAGAAGACGATACTGTCGCTGTCACGTCTTCACTAAAAGCAGGTAAAGTGGATCTCTATGGCTGCTTAAAATACATAAATTCATCATGTCAAAAAAAAATACATTTTTATTTTTGGAATATCAAAATGTGATGTGGACATTGCAAATGTATTCTGCTGAACTTTTTTTTTTATATCTGCAGTCAGTTAGTGTCACCAACTTGGCTTTTATCCAAGAAAAGGAGCTACTGTTTGAAACACCAACATTTACAACAGTTTTCTGAGTGCACAGACTCTATTTTAGTATAAACTGTGCTTCCACATTGATAGCAATCATTAAGAGATTAAAATGTGTAGAGGACAGGGAAGTGCTGCTGGGTGGGCTTCGCTTTTCATAAGTGAGGTTGTACGTGGATGAAATGATAAGTAGTGAAAGCAGTGAAAAAAGCTCTCATAAAAACAATTGCTCACCAAGCAGAATTAAAAAAAAAACATGGATGGAGGTAAATTCGTGCACTTCAATGAAACTTATGCATGCAAGGAAGAGTTTTTGTTGTCAAAGAAAAAAACTAAGTAATGCTGTTTAATAGGAGATGTTACAGTTACAAGGAAGAAACATCACGACACAGTGGTGACGTCAAAGAAGTAAATCCAAAAGTTAGCACAATAATTTCACAAAACAATACATACAAAAAACACTCACTCACGATAACAGCAGGTCACGAGGATGTTGACAGCTCTGTTTTCTTTTTCCACGTACACAAAATGTACAAAAAAAAAAACGTAATTTTTGAGTGGAATCTGCCGAGAGTGAAACGGATGAGTGGCCGACTAAAGCAGGCTCAGAGACTCGGTGTCAGAGCAACCTGAGAGTCTCTCCTCCATCTGTTCAGATCAGTCTCATTAAGTCGAACAAGCGGCCCAGTGCGCCTCAACTCAGCGTGCTCTGTCTCTCGGAGCGCGCTGCTGTCCCGGGGCAGTGATTGCATGAAACCTAACCTTGTAGAAAATGACATTAGTGAGTGCAAAATGGTAATGGCTCGGCCACACGGTCCACTGACTCTCAGTTAACCCTGGCCCATATGATAGCACATGCTAACGTGTGCATTTAATGGTAGAACTTAATGGATTTTCACAACTTTTATTTCATCATTGGTTGATTGTGCATGAATTGCCAGACTGTGCATGTAAATCTTTGCCTGTTCAAAAGTGAACGGCTGAACTATAACATCAAATACTACTTATCTGTTTTTAATAATGAGAGGCAGTAAAACCACTTTGTTATGGTTTGGGGAAGATTGTGGCTTCATTAAAATATTAAAAAAAAAGTAAACATACATTTTCATAAATTTGAAACTTTGTCTTCTTTGTGCCAACATTTAATGAAGAACAATGTCTCTCCCTAATTTTGACAAAGGGCTGCTTTTGCCTAAATACAACAATAAAGTGCTACTACAAATACTACTTTGCTGCTACAAGTAAATATTATATTGTAAGAGCTTATATTATTATATTGTCCAAGAAACAAAGGCAATGTGGTGGAAGTGAGCAAATTTCAGTTCTATTGTGTGTGTAGATTTTTGGCCATTTATCATGATTAAAAACATTTCCACATTATGTTGATAAAAAAATATATATTCCTCACAAATAGTAATTGCCAATTGTAAATGAGTAGTATATGAATGTAATTTCTGTGAGACAGGGCTGGATGTGGTGAAATCAAACCGTGTGAAAGCTGGAGCTCTCCGCAAAGCAGGACTGCAGGACATCTGAGTGTTGGAACAGATGCTTGATTAAGGACAAATTGAGGCATCACATCAGGCTGTCTTGTGTTGGATGAAAAGAGTGTTTGAAGAGGTGAGCTGCAGGCGGGGATGACGACACTCCTCAGGGAATCCTTACTGAACTCTGATCAACTGTAAAATGTAGATCGGCAGCAAATGGATGTGATCTCAACATAGCTTTGTTTTTACATAATGTTTTTGAATGCTTCCCTCTAGGACAGTCCAGCAGAGGAGGAAACTCTCTCTCTCAGCATGACTCCACCCTGCTGTGTATTTTGGAGAGCTTGGTGTTTGGAGATCATTGAAACTGAGTGCAGCGTGTTGCAGGAATGACAATGAGAAAAGTAGTCTTTCTTCACAGCAGAGGACAGATTTAGCGAGCTCAGGTGTCTTCTTCGTTCCGCATCATGGTGAGAGTGAAGGGTGGGTTGTTTTAGAATATACTGAAATATAAAAAAAAATAGTGAAAGCCTGGTCACTTGGAGGTGAGGTCTCAGTCCCACTCTTCACACAGTAGTACAGCCTGTGACTTTTTGTCATAGGTTCCGGGATTAGGACTCAAATGCTCAACACAACAATAGGTAAAGTTACACACCTTTACTGGTTCCCTCAATTTAACAGGCAGAAGTTGGTACAAGGGTTTTCCAGAAGCTCATAAATGTGATTAAAAAAAAGAACATTGAAAGGAAAACAAATTCAAAAAAGTGAATAACAGGGCAAACTTAAAAAAAAACATTACATCAAGTAATGTTTTTTTTTTTTTTTGCAAGAAAGCGCAGACAACCATTTTGGAAGTAACAGTGACGATAATCTGACAGGAAACATGGAGCACACAGACTTTATCAAAACGAGAGGGCGGGGAGATAACTGAACACAGGTGAAGACAATCAGGTCAGGGGAAGACAGTCAATACAGCGGGAGGACTTGAGGACGTTAGAACAACAGAAATGAGCAGGAAAACCTTAAAGGAAAACACAGAAAGACAACTAAACATTGACAACATACTGAAACTGAACAACAAGGATGAACACTTTTATGATGTAATATTTTATCTCCTAGCGTAAAACTGTACGGAAACATTACTGTTTTTACTGTTTGGATAGATAGGTGTGTTTTTATTAACTCATTTATGTGAATACTCTCCTCAAATGAAATATCAATTAAAAGGTGGACTGATGTGTAAACATACAGTTTGCACATGTCAAAAGGTCTATTCGGTCAGCCAAACAAATAATCCAGAAATCACTGAACACCTTTCATGTATATTGAGTTTAGCCTCTGTCACGTTGCTCTCTTACCGCTTGCTTGCTCTACAATTTCCCATTTTTTCAAACACAAATGTCTATAAAACTGGTCCATAAAAAGGTCAGTTTGTTGATTGCAACTATTTGTATGAGTCGTTCCTCTGAGTTTATTAAATAGGCTGACCTATAACTTCATAGCTTCAGCAGCAGGATTTCATGTCTGGTGTTTTATTATGGAGAGATTTCCATTTCTCACAGCGAAATATTTAGGGCCCGAGCACCGATGGCGCGAAAGCCCTATGGTTTTTCGTAAAGTTATTATTATTTTTTTCCTGAAAGTTTAAATGCATTTTTGGAGGCTTTATCATATTCAAAAACTCATGAAAGTTGGTACACACATCTCTCCCGGCGAACAATTTAGTATTCTAGTGGAGTTGCGAGTGGGCGTGGCCAAATGGCTCACTAGCGCCCCCTAAAAAGATGCCCCGGCGGCCACATTTACCTACATGCATGTGTATCTTACATAGACGTACAAAAAAGTTACATTGCACCATTACATCAACTCAACAGGAAGTCCACCATTTTGAATTTAGTTGCCATTTTGGACGATTCGCACACGTTGTACTTTAACAAACTTTTTTGTCGGATTTTGTCGGACCGACTTGAAATTTTTTCTGTGCACAGTTAACATGTTTGGGATGAAAAGTTATCAAAAGAATTTGTTTTCGTCGATGCGTGTGCCCGTCATGTGGTGGCCATTTTGAGGATCTTGCCATGAAACTACAAGTTGCTTTAAATCTTATGTACATGGACCGACCTTCTCCAAACATCACAGGTATGATAACAGCCCCACCCTGAAGACCCCTGTGTGGTAATATTCGCTCATAGTCATAGCGCCCCCTCGTGGCAACTGGAAATGACACTTTTCATACTTTCACATGCTACGTCGAGCTGGTTGATCACATGAACCTAAAGTTAGGATCAGAATAGCTTAAATATATGGTTGATGATATATTGAGGAATTCGTTCGACTTTGTCAATGGGTCGCTGTGACGATGCGGCAAAGTTTGATGTCTCGTCGTGACACAGGAAGTTGATGTTTAAGGTCAAAGGATGCTTGAAACCTCACGAAACGTGTCACATACATCCGGCGTGGTGAGACGATACATCTGATATGTGTTTTGCGAGTGGGTGTGGCCAAACGGCTCACCAGCACCCCCTAAACTGCAGCCTCGGCACCTAGTTTCACCTACATGCACCAAATTTGTTGGACACGTGTATCACACCGAGATGTACCAAAAAGTCTCTCGGAATCATGAATTTGTTTTCGTCGATTGGTGTGACCGTGTTGTGGTGGCCATTTTGAGCGTCTCGCCATGAACCTACAACTGACTAACTTTTATGTACATATTCCGATCTTCCTCAAACATAGATAGCAGTCCCGCCCTGAAGACACCTGATAGTAATATTCCGTCATAGTCATAGCACCCCCTGCTGGAGACAGAAAATGAGTCAAAAATAGCAACTTTAAGCGGGGATGTACGGTCCCTCGCACGCTGCACGTCGGGGAGCCGGCTTTGGGGAGCCGGCTTCGGGGGAGCCGGCGTGTACTGTGCGAGGGCACGTATATCACTGCTTGCAGTTTTAACTGCAGTGTATTATTGTGCGTATAGATGAGCTCCCATAACTAACATGACCTCTCTGATCCGTAGCGTAAACTAACAACCAAAATGTGGAAATAAGTAGCCCAGTAACAATAAAAACATGTTATTGTAGCCTACTTTGAGTTGCTGTAGCTACAAATTTCACATTAACAGAACTGTCATCATTTAGGGTATCACAAATGAATGAGATTAATAATAAAAAAAGAAAATCATCAGCGACACAGCAGATCGGAGCTGATTAAGTTTACAAATTTATTTCAGGCTAATTGTGCTTTGGGACTTAATGAGTGAAGAAGTCCAGGTTTATACAGCCTGCATGAAACAACACGGTGATACACACGGGACAAAGTGTCTGAGATGTGCTTTTTGTAGTTCATCTTCATAACATTGTAGTTTCACCAGGCAGATCCACATCATTAACATCCGTTGTCGAATAGTTACGTAGCCTAGTGTAAGTGCAGTCGGATTCTCTGAACACTGTGTATGTCCTTTCCTAAGTCCTTCTTGACGTTTTCCACTGGGGTCAAGGAACAGAGCTTAGGAAAGGATTTAGGAGGTAATTTTTTTGACTATTCGACCGCACCCATTGTCTCAACCTTAATAGCCAATAAGTGACTCCCCTGATATTATTTTTTAAACTAATATTGCTCCAAATTTTGGGGGGTTGTGAATAATATTTTACAATGACGGGTTTCAGCCGAACCTTGATGGTCACAGATACATTCACTCAAGGCATGTTTGGTGAGCCATGTGTGATCTTATCTGATCTATGTAGCATCTGATATCATACCATAACTGAGAGGTGTGTGTGTTTGCATGTGTTTGATTGGAACATGTCTGGTGCAAAACAGCACTACAATCACACTCTCATACAAATATTATTGCCTTAATTAAGAAGACATGGGCTTTTTCTGAATGATCTGGCTGACAGTAGAGCTGTCAGAGTTGCTATGTTTTTATGACCGATGCCTATCATGAAAACACCACGTACACATTCCAGCACAACTACAACCTCCTTTCTGTCCAATACCTCACACCTTCTTCTCCGCCATCAGTAGAGCAACTTTCTAATCAAGATTTAATTAGAGAGGGGAAGCACAACATCTCCCCTCTAAATGATTGACAAAGTGGCTAAATTGTGAAGCCTGTGGAGTCTCTAATGGGAAAAGTTGAGGGGCCCTGGGTGGCAGCTCTGCCAATGAACCGCCAGCATTGAAAGAAGGATCATGAATCTTCACTCAGAAGCAATAACAAAAGCTGCCTAAAGAACATTCTCTCGCCATTTGTCCTCATGAAAGCAATGCAAAGCACCTAATTGTTATGTAATTTGACTCTGGGGTCGACTGTTTTGATAGGGGCCCAAACCTCATTGAGATGTAAAGTGGAAAATTCAGCACGGACAGGTTATAGATAGAAGGAAAAGCTGGAGGAGTCACATGAAACGACGTGACAGATGTGGCTGGAGTGGAGCTAATACCCGCTGAATGCCATTGCACTTTGGGTAATGCAAAGTAGCTTGACATTTAAGGAGCAGAGACTGCGTGTAATTGGAACTGTGGCCTTTTGGTGGCTACACTCCTCCTAGTCTGTCAGGACAAAGCCAACAGTGCATCTCTTTGTGAAAAAAATCCTGAGCTCACTAAATGAACAACTGAGAGCCAAGTTGGAGCAAATTGGTCACATCCACTATCTTTTTTTTTAATCTTTTTTTTTTAATGAAAGGAAGAAGCAAAGGACTAAGCTTAACAGACATTTCCATTTTAAGTAAGGTATGCAATCTGAACATCTCCTTTATGGTGGTGGAGAATCTTTGAAGTTCATGAAGGTTTAAAGAATTATATCCAGGGCAGATTTAGAGCAAAAACTCATTTCTGATGGTTAACCTGCTGAAAACCTCTGAAGATTGGACTTGGCTCTGTCCTGTTAAAATATGCCCCCTCCCAACTCTAAAAGTATAATTCCAATGGCATCATAAAAAGGCAATAAACTGACATTAAATGGCATATTCATATGTGATCATGCTCGTGGAATTACATAGATTAATTGCCGCTCTCCCAGTGATGAAAGGACGAGTGGCTGGAGAGGATTTACTGCCTTAATGACCACAATGAAAACACGGTCTGTCTGCACATTATCACTGCCCATATGTCATCTCTGAAAAGATGTACCACAGCCAAGTGAACAAATCAGGAGCAAGGATTATTTAACAGATAACATTAGACACACCAACACAGAGGCTCCAGGCCAGCGGAGCCCACTGGTCCATTAACCCAGTCAAAACAGAGGAATCCTTGTACTGTATCAATAATTTAAAGTGGAAATCCATAGATTCTTCATTAGAAGCTTTAGTTCCTATGAATGCACAGGAGCAGCTCTGCTCACCAATGCTGTATGAAACCACTGTGTATTTCCTTCAAGTGTCTGGGTTGAGGGTTGTTAGAGTCAATGAACCTGTAATTCCCTCTCTCGCTGTCGGAACAGCCCACCCAATTACAGTTTTACAGACCGCTCCTGACTCCCGTTGCTTGCCTCAATTTCTCTAAATTTCCCTGTCTGTCAATATGAATTGAGATCTTGCCCAGACAGCCCCATTGTGGCAGTCAAAATGATAAATTATATTCAACTGGTGTCATATCAAATTACCTGCAAGGAAACAGTTCATATAGCATGCCAATAAAACGTTGACTCTGCCCAAAAGCTGTCAGAGCAATGAGTCTGAAGGGAAGCTGGTACAGGAGGACAGAAGAACTCCGAGGACCATAATGAGATCCTCTTTGTATACACTGGAGTGATCACTGCTCTGTGTAGACTTCCAACAGCTAAACCTCTTCACTATCAAATCAAATTGCTCGGAGCTAATAAATTAAAACAACAGGGGGTGTTGTGCCCCACACACACACACACACTACATGACCAAATCAATAGTGTCCTTCTTGGCTGACAGCTTAATCGCCTGTACTGCCTGACCCAACAAAATAAAAGCCCATTATGCTGGGTCAGCACTTTTTCTCACCTCTCTCCCACTCTGACCTTGCTAAAGCCAATAAACTCCTCTCCTCCTCCTCCTCACTCTCCCCCAGTGGTGTCTGATTCAGAGGATGGAGAGCAGATAACACATGTAATAAGTGCGTCCGTCCTCTCTATCGATGGGAGTGCCGAACCAAAGCAGGTATTAATAAAGCGGGGGTGCTTGACTGAGGCAGGGCAACGATTTTGCTTGATACAGATATAGATAAGAAACTCAATAGCGGCTGTTGTCAGTAAAAATCAGGCCCGGTATTGGTCCATTGTCTGCTTAAGATCGTCTGGCATGCTTTGGCTGATAGCAGGACAGAAGTGACCCCCAGTGCAAAATCGATGCAGCCGCTGCATCCTAAGAGCACGGCTGTTTTTTCACTTGACTGCCTTTTTGGAAAACACAATTCAATCTGGATTTATTGGCTACACTGTGAGTGTTAAGCTGATTACCTCTGACCTGCTGTTCATTAATGGAGCACAAACCTTAGTGTCAAAGCTGAAATCTATAATGTTCTCTTTGTTTAAACTGGAAAGATGGCAGAGCATTAAATGTAATGTTTTCCTTGTTGTGAGATAACATGAATGTAACACAATGTTCACACACGCAGCCATCCAGTCTCCACACACCGTCTTAGTCACACCTTTTACACTAAAACTATGCTGGAAATTCAAACCATTCATTTATTACTCTGTGAAACAGCCACCATGCTAACTTGCCAGAACAGAACTAGTGTGCAGACAGCTTGCCAGAACTTGGTGAAAAGCCTGCTCTACAGAGCTGATCTCTACCCACATCCCGAGGAGGACTTTTTGTTTGAACATTGGACTGTTGTTTAAATGTAGAGAACTAAAGTTGGACTTTTGAACCGGCAAAAAGACTATTTGACTGGTAAAAAACTGTGGGGCTCAAATTGTACAATAGTAACACAAATAAAAGTAACAGGAAGTGGCTTAATTATAGTAATATCGATATATTTGATAAATACAGCTACCTTTTAAGTACAACAAAGGATATATGTCTACAAGCCCACTGTAAACAGACAACCAGACAAGAGTTTGCTGCATGGGTTAATTTAACATGCCAAGTTGCCATTGTTCCAGCAGCAGTTGTAAGTGATTTAATTACTGAGTCTAACTGAGAGAGACAAAAACACCTCCAGTGTTGTCGAATGCAGTGGGGTGCAGCTGCAGAGGAGAAACAGACAGATGTGCACGGTGGCACAGAGTCATGTTGGCAGGAAAAAGTGACTGTAAATATTATGTATGAGCTGCAGTTTGTCAGAGATTTAATGATGCAGCTTGCTGAGAATTAAGCAGAGTTGTAATGTGGCTGAATGTAGTGATGCAACGTTGAGCCTTGACGTTATCTACAACTTCACCCTGAAGATCTAAAGTTCAAGTAGGAGAAGATATCAAATCTAGCATATTTTAGTTCGATCCAGCTATTTCAGCAAATGCGTAGCTAAAATGTTACTGAAGGTTTAATAAATATTACTCTCATTTCTCCTAATCTGTTTATTTTATAAAGTGCTGAGAGCGCCACTGGAAGGACACAGAATCAATTTAAAATGTATCACATAATATTTAATTCATTAATCATGACTAATAATAATATTACAATTATTCACAATGATTTAAAGTGATACTACACTGACCTACTTTATAAGAAACTAAAATAATTTGTCCCTATTGGGGATCCTTATAAGGGACACCACAGATTCTTTATACATATGACACTATGTATTTACATGTGCTTCAGTTCAGGACACTTATTTTACAGGGCAGAACTGAATTTAGAAGTTGGTTCTATTTTTTGGCTGCCCAGGGACAAGTGAGAGGCGAGATATCGCGATACTAAAACAACAAAGGAAACCTATTTTTCCAGGTATTGGCCACATTTGATGAGCTTTTTGATTAAGCCGGTTTTTCAGAGCCATTATGCTATATTTAATATTCAAAGGCATGCGTGGATGGAGGTGTCCCCTAAAATGAAACACTGCTACTACTTTACCGTGTTTGTTTAGTTGTCCCATGAGAGACTTTGGGGTGCAATGGATTAACATGACTCGTGAATGCAGTTGGCACTTCTGAGTCCACTGATAAAAGCACAGTCTGATAAAAGATATTTACTCTCCCATGTGTGTTTGCCCGCCACACATTCTTTCGGCTTGTTCTGCTCCAATTAATACCCCGCTAATTCTATAAATATAACAACAGCTTTAATTAGGCAGCCTGTAATCTCAGCACCGTGAAACAGATTGCCACAGGTAAAGAAACACTCCAGTACAAATGACACAACATCCTGCTGCTGGGGGGGGTGGGGTGGGGTGGGGGAGGGGGGGATGGAGCGATAAAATTGAAATGTGATCCCAACGGAAATTAGCATGCTAAAATGGACCTGAAAATATTTATGATCCCATCACAGCTGTTTGTTTGTTCAGCTTTTTTAATTACTGACACTGTCTACAATACTTCATTCAGAAATATATTACACGTGTACTGTGGTGCACACGCATTCACTCAGATTAATAAATGCTAATACTACTATACTATGCTATACTATTCTATGCTATTCTATTCTATATTATACAACAAGTAATTCCGATCCAGCGATCTGATTGGTCAACAGAACATTTGGAACATGCTCAAATCACCATGATAACACATCCTGCTCATCACTAGAAATATCACTCCGCCTCCTCAATGGGAATATATAAATGTAATTGAATGTCATATAATATGTAATATAATGTTGTTTTTACTTGTTATTTGACTTATCCCACATGATCTTTGAACTGTAGATGGCCTTTAATGAACTGTAGTGAAACATCAGATAGTTTGACATGCATACAGTTTTCTACTCAGCAGAATGAAATGACACATATAGCATAAAAAAGTGTTCTCGGAGCGATTTGTGTTTTAAAGTTTAGATTCTTCAAAGTAACCATCTTTTGATACCAGCTCGTCATTCTCTCAGCCAGCTTCACGAGGTCGTCACCTGGAGTTTTTCCACTGGCCTTGAACGAGTTCCCACATATGCTGAGCAGTTGTTGGCTGGTCCTCCTTTACTCTGCGTCTAAACTCATCCAAACTTCCTCAGTCGGGTTTAGATCAGGGGATTGCGGAGGCCAGGTCATGTGATGCAGCACTCTGTCACTCATCACTATTTCTTGGTCAAACAGCCTTCCAGAGCCTGGAGATGTGTGTTTGGATTAATGTCCTGCTGAAAAACAAATGGTCTTTCCACTAAGCACAAACCAGATGGGATGGTGTGTCACTGCAGAAGGTTGTCTGGTAGCCATACTGGTTAAGTGTTGCCTTGAATTTAGAAGAAGTTTTGCCGAGTGTCACCAGGAAAGCACTCCCACACCTTCACAGCTGCTTCACCATGCTTCATGGTGGGAACTGCACAAGCAGATATCAGCCAGTCACCTTCTCTGTGTCTCACAAACACAGCTGCAATCGAAAATCTGACATTTGGAATTATTGCACCAAAGTCCAGCTTTCCACTCGTCTAATGTCTGTTTCCTGGGTTTTAAGCAGTTCTGCTCTCTTCTACTTCCTGGTCTCACTCAGTCGTGGTTTCTTTGCAGCAGCTCCACCATGACGGCCTGATTCACACTGTGTCCTCCTAACAGTTGATGTAAAGATGTGTCTGCTGCTTGGAATCTAAGAAGCATTGATGTGGGCTCAAATCTGAGGTGTTAATAGTGGATTTGTGAGGCTGGTAATCTTCCAGACTGACCTTCCTGTCAGGAAGTAGTGATGCACTGCTGTTTCTCATTACTGAGGTGAGAAGTTCTTGCCATAGTGTGGGTTATTACAGTTGTTGAACAGGACTATTTGCTGCATACCAACACTACCACTGCAAGAATTCACTTTTGACAAGGCTTACGTTTTACCACACGTCTGATATATTCTGTTTTGTTCTGTAGAAACTAGTAAAAATATAGAAACCCTGAATGTGATTGCAAATTATAATATTATTATACTCCAAAAATTTAAATCACAAGGAATACAAAAATATCTTGTGATTGTAGATGCACTTTAAAAACCCTGGAGGAGAACCTTGGTTCAGCAGTGCTGTAAAGTGGGATATGAGGTCAGTGACATGAAACATGCTGGAGAGGTAAATAAAATGAGCAGTTAGCCTGGGAGCAACTGTGGTTGGAGAATTTGTTACCGTATACATAAACTGCGAGCCATGAAACTTACCCTCCACTCTAGCTTCCTGCCTTTCAGTCAACTTAATTGACTCCTGTTTCATAACAGTTCATCAGTCATATATACAGAATGCATCCCTTGAACACTCTGGCAGATTCTCCCAAGTAGTGCTGCCCAAAGATCATCACATAAACTGCACACTGAATATTCATCGGTGTGAATTTGCCTTCACCTCTCAGGGATCTCTTCTGAATATAATGCACTCGCTCCCTCTCTCTTTCCAGCTGGGCGGCTCAGTCTCACATTGGCTGAAAACACAAGAAGGATCGTGTGCATGGCGCACTGCCCGCTGCTCTCTGCATGTTAATTCAGGAAGGTCACAGAAAGACTGTAGCATGAGCTATTTTGATCCCACAGTCCTCCAACAAGGAATGGCCATCCTTATTAGGGAGAGCACAGCTCTGGTAATCAGCTCTGGTGATTAATATTCATAAGCAGGGAGGCAAGGAAGAGCCTCCGACTGCCTCCCAGCTATTTTACCTGATCCTACATGGGTTTTATGTAAATGCCTCTGCAGCTCTGTATACATTATTGAGATCAACTGGGAAGTTAAAGGACATATGCTTACCCGCAGATGTTGTTAAGCATTAATGGGAATGGTGCTTAAGGTCCTTGCTGTCACATTAGTTTTGCCTGCATGTAACAAGCTCTTCACATCCTGCAGTCTGCAGTTCAATAATCTTTAAGCGATATTTCACTTAAGAAGAAGCTTTTCTATAATATATGTGCTGCTGTTTCGTATGTGTTCTCCAACGACCCTTTGGCTTCTCTGACTCACTGCCTCTCTGTCAGAGCGTGCGCTGCATGAACAGCAGTGAAGCCACAGTCGTAGTATGTTGGCATCACCACTGTGTGACTCATCCTGAAGCACTTTTAGTTACTAAATATTGAAAAAAAGAGAAGCTGAACATTAACAGTGACTTTACATCTCCAGGGGAGCTGCTCTCAGAGGTAAAACTGCTCAAAAATGGAGGTTTGTGACAAAAGAAAAAAAAACAAATATATAATGTCAAGGTTACTCAAGGTTTACAGTGCACTGCAAATCATTATGAGAGTGTGTATGCGCACAGGGCTACTCAAATATTAACAGGCCGTCTGAATAGTTATCTTAATTACATGAAATGTCTCACGGTTACTGTTAATAAGACTTTATTTTATATCTTAAATGGATGGTAATGGCCTTGAGGGATGGTGCGAGGAACCTGAACCTCTCAGCTGTTCATCTGCACTGAGCAGCTACGAGCTCCTGCTACGAGCTCCTGCATGATTTATACACTGACATTTATGTAGCTTTTTGATCGTTCAGAATACATTTATTACATTTTAGTTTACATCTGCTTACAGCATGTATTTACATTTACTGTAGGTGTGAACCATATTACCGTCATATTAAACTCTGAACTTCTCCACTCTATCCGTATCTTGTCTGTAAACCTTCCTCAGATGTCAGAGCATGCAGTGATATGATCAGAGCCTGAAGCAACAGTTCTGTACTTCCTGCCTCTCTCTGTACACACTGTCAAGAAGCTCATTAAGATAAGATAGATATTTGAGGAAGGAATGGAAATTCATAAAAATAACCTGATTGATTGCCAGAAACTGACCAAGAAATTTAACTCTTAAGAAAATAAAATTTGTGGCACTTGGGGTTCAGTGTCTTGCTCGTGGACACTTTGGCATGTGGACCCGAAGACTGAACTGCCAATCTTACGATGAGTGGGCAATCTGAGCACAAATTACAGTGCGTGGTTTAAATTGGGTTGCACTTAGTGCCCTAATCATAGATGTGTTTTGGAAGTAACATGCAGTAAACCAACGGCAGGTGTACTTGCACCTTGGAGGATAACAACAGATTTGCCAAGTAGTGGGAGAGAACTTACTTTACAATCAAATACATTCTTATTGTTCCCAGACCACCTGCTGCTGTTTTGGTAGCAATCATACGTAGTTATGAGAACATGTCCATATGCACAATAATGTCATTTCTCCAAATATCCTGCTGTGAGACTGTGAAACAGAAAAATCTCCATAATAAAAAATAAAAAAAACTTGAAAGGACTTTCTCCATGTCGAGGATAATTATGGCACCTGCCTGATAACTATTATGCCACTTGTGTAAATGTGGGCATCTCTCTGCCCCGGAGACGGTCACATGGATCCTGCTGCTGTATGAAGCTGCAGGTATTTTATAGAATAACTTCTTAACAGCTCGACGCAACAAACAGAACTCAAGCTCCTGGTAACACTTTGTCAAAACCCAGATCACATCCATTATTGGTGAGTCTCGTTGTTCTGACCTGATACAGAGAAGTTGTATTTCATAGATATCTGTTTGAAACCGATTCAAAATTGTTGAGCCAAGTGAATGAGGCAAAACTTATCAAGGTGTTTTGTGATGTTGGAGAGGTCTGTGTGCTAAACTAATCTGTGAAGTAGAGCTGCACGATTCTGGAAAAAGGAGAATCACGTTTTTTTGGTTAGAATTGAGATCTCGAGTCTCTCAGTATTTTTTATTCAAACTTGTAAACTTGTTTTAAACTTGTATATTTAAAAAGAATCGTATCAATGAAACTTAGTAAAATAAAACATTATTGACTCAAAATGTTAAAAAAAAATTACAGACCTCAGATGATTTAACATCATCGGTGAACCTGACAGAGAAAATTACATCGTATTTAAACAGCAGGCATTGATGCAATGTCTGGATGGTCCATCACATTCCTGTGAGGTGAAATGTAATTAGCAGCGTGCAGGCAGGACTCGGCAGGATACCTATCATAATATCTGCATATCAACTCTGGACAACAGAAAGGCAACATTCAGTTTTAAACTTAACAAATCACTCAACATAAAAACATTTAACCTCTAAACCACAATTTTTCTGAGTGTTTTCT
Organism: Embiotoca jacksoni; assembly: GCF_022577435.1. Classification (NCBI taxonomy): domain Eukaryota; kingdom Metazoa; phylum Chordata; class Actinopteri; family Embiotocidae; genus Embiotoca; species Embiotoca jacksoni. The sequence goes on from NW_027185263.1 coordinate 17,904,275, forward strand.
TCAGTTGATGTTGCTTGTTTCTGCTGCACATGGTGTAATGCTGCATTGTCATTGGTTGAGGGAGACTGGGAGCGCTTGTTTTGATGCAGCTGCTGCCCTAAATGAAAATGCTGTTATTCTAAACTGAGATTGCATAGAGGCATTTATTAAGATTGCAATTTTTTTTTAATGACTAATCGTGCAGCCCTACTGTGAAGTGATTTACAAATATTGGTGCTGAAATGTAGGAACAGCTTAATGTTTCCTGTGTGCAGAGAAAACCTGTTGAGAATTTTTTTTTTTTATAAAGGGGCTTTGAGTAAAGTTGGTCTTAGTGACAAAATTGAAGTAAAATACAGTGCAATATTTGTTGGTCACTTTGCAATTACTTCTAGCTGTCTTACGATAGAAATGTGCCAAAATATGTCTGACCACACCTTATTATAAGGCCAACACACCCATGGGTGCACATATGGGCGCAAGTACATTTGTTATTTAAACAACATTGCCTTTGGACAGATAGCATCCAGCATCTAGAGAAGAGACTTGTGTTGCGCTTGCCATCACTTTGCTCTCGGTTTAAGATGGAACTCTGCGTTTGTGTTTCATAGCTTTCTTTTTTTCTGTTGCTCTCCTTTCAGTCGTCATCTTTCATTTTGACATTCAGCACTTCAGTAGTGTTTGTCAGTTAACTCCCATTTCAATGCATTCCTAGGTGTGATTTAATCAGTCCTCTTCTATACTTTACACCATAATAATTTAAAACTCTACAGTCCAATGTCAGTTGCATTTCAGCGCAAGCCTTGACAAATTTCTGCTTTAAGAGTCTAAAGCGACAGCAAACATCTCAACTTTTTAGCGTTCAGACGACCAGCCTGTCCAGTTATTTGGTGTTATTTTGTGTTGTTTGTGTTGTGTAATTTTCTTGACCCTGAAACATGCTGTTAGACCATCAGTGCGTCATGACTGTATTTTACAGCTGTAAAATAGTCATGACGCAGGATATTCCCGGGTATAAAAAGAGTCACAGACATGCAGCTTTTCTATCTGCAGCAGTTTGACGGGCCACTGTATACAGAACACATTTATGCATCTCTGTTTAGATACGAGTCACCATGGCCCCTTCATCACCTCACATCCTCTCATTCCCACCTCCGTATCCCGCTGAGTCACCTTATTAAAATGCGATTATAGGGCCACAGGAACATGCCTTTGCTTACAATATGCTTTCCATTAGACGAAGGCTTTAAATTCAGTATGCCCCGGCGGGTCATCTCCATCGTCGTATTCCTTGGGAGTATAAGAAATAAAATGCAAAGGGATAGCATTTGGCCTCCTCTCTTCAACCTGAGCTGTTCATAACAAGGTCTTTTATTTTCTCAGGGAGTTGATCCATTGTTAGTTCATTGTTGTCTGCTGCACACTGAAAATGCCTTCATACTTATTTGCAATTGCATTTTCATGCTGGATTCTGTTTGTGAGAGTCAATGCTCTGGGAGATTGTATATTGTTCCTTTAGAGTTTCTCCCAAAAAATCTCTTGTAAATGGAGGCAATATTTATTTTTAGATTTTATGATCTAAGTTCAGCAATCTACAAAGACAATTTAACAGTGGAAATGTGGGTACATATCTCAGGATATTTTCACTTTAACTATCTAACTTCATCTCTTCATATTTCCTCCAAAGTTTATTGTTGTGTTAGTGCAATATAACCAAAAAAAAAATTTACTTTTGAATTTTATCTTCATTTTGGCTATATTTCAATTCTGCTCTTCTGCTGTCTCATAAGATGTCTTTGTTGTCATTAATTTTTCTGACAAATTGAAAGATACAATCCGGATTATAAAGAGATTATATGCATTAAAAAGAAATGTCTCTTTTCTCTCTTCATCTTGCGCAGTGACAAATCTCTTCAACTTAATAAGTAATCTTTGAAGTCAAACATGCTACTGACTCTCTGGTGGCAGCAGTCAGAGGCAGCCACAGATGAGCAGTCAGGCTGACATGTTTGGTCCATATCAGGATTCGTCTAGCAAGGCTTTTTCACTGTGTATAAATAGTGCCAAAGTCACAGCTCATTAGTTTGGATTATGGCGCTCTGCCAGGGAACAAGTCTCTTTTTCTGATGTAATATGACTGCAAATACAATACCGAGAGAAATGCCAACACTTCGAAAGAAAACTGTCCAGTCAAGATGTCTTTTTTTATCATTAAGTTATCCACACCATGGATTTTTGAATGTGTATATCCAAAGCAAATCTTGATTTATGGCTTTTATATCATTAAATGGCAAAATGTGGGGCATGTTTTTCACAAATTTACTAACTGAGAATGTGCACAGATGTGAGAGTAAAAAACAGAAGGAGAGGCGAGAGAAAAGTAAAAAAATTACAGTTAGTACATTTTTGAAGTATTATAAGCAACATTAGTCAGAACAGATGTCACGATTAAGTTTATCAATTTCAGTTAGGGAGCACAAATTGAAATCATATAGCAAGAAAATCCCCTGTGTACTGACAGTTCAGTTTTCAGTGTGTGGGTCCAGTCTGTAAGAATAAACCTACTGTCGGGTGTTTTTTCTAATATTGTTGTTAAAAATGTTACTGTATTGTGTTTTTTTCGGCTTCCAATTCTAAAGTTGCACACATACGTGTAGATGGGACGACGGTGAGTAATGGAAGACCATTTAAATAAATCGGGAAAATCCTTTACCTGGACTCTTTTTTTGTTTATAGGGGATATACGTTGTATTGGATAATAGTTTTATACAATCAGATCTTTGATGTGTTTACTCTGTTTGTTGATAAAACTCTGAGAGTAGACAGTTTTTGGGTTGTTTCATTTCCTACTGCACCTATACACTCATGGTGTCCTTCAGTGCTCTCATTCTTTTTCTAAGCTGCTGCCAACGATAAAAATACACACTTTTTGCTGTCTTTTAAACCTGTGTTAAACTTTTTGTATTTATTTTTTTCTGATGAAGAATTTCACACAGTTAATCAGCAAGTAATGTGCTTTGCTTCATTGAACCTTTCAATATTTTTAATACTTGGCGTTTTACATGCATGGAAGAGTTGGAAGAGAGATGTAAGAGTTTTCAGGGAAACCTGATGTGTTTTTATGACCCATCCCTGACATCCGGTGTTTCAACAAGTGATAGGTGGAAGCACATACTGTAAGATGCAGATTGGAGAGGCAGCTGGCGTGGCCCCGCGGGTGCTGCCGCTCCACCTGGAATCTCTATGGGGTTTCACCTGATGTTCCCGTGGAGAAACCAGAGCGTTTCCTCATATCGACTGTCGGCCAAGTGCAAAATATAAATTTTCAGCTGCAGTCTCAGAGGGTTAGACACGTAATCGTGTTCATTAGTTGTGACACACCTGGGACTGAATGACGTGGGAGCTTCATGTTTTTTCAGCAGAACTACAACATAATGTTTTTATATACAACGTGCTTTACTTCACCTTCCCTCCAAATTTCCCTGATGGCAGGCAACTGAATCACTTAAACTACAGTGAAACAGGACTGAGGAGCAGTTGTAGAGCTTCAAGGGGATGACTTTATTATTAACATGATGTTTCAAGATGATGGTACACAACCTAGGTATACTGTTTGGCAATTTGTACTATGCTGGCACTGAGAGTGGACTTCACAGAGTTTGCTCCTGCTCATTTATTGCCTAAACTGCTGCGGCGGTGAATTTCAATATTGTAACTGAATGGTTCATTCCCTTGCTTGTGCAGGCTCCATAGCTCCATGCACACCTGTAGACAGGCGGAGCGAAACCGGAGACAGGAGAACAAAATTGGTTCAATTCAGATTTTATGGAGCAGCTTTTGTTTTGTATTGTATTCCATTATCGGGGGGCTTGCTTTAGTGGCTCAGTGACCACTGATTTTCTGCCAGAGACCATCACATTCAATAGACTCCAGCTCACCCCTGCTCCCAGATAACGACAGAAAGCATTTCTCAGGGCTTTTAAACACTTCTTGGAGACTTATCTATAGCCCTGATGGCCTGTCCACAGTAATCCATTTCAGCTCTGCACCCACCTTACCTTCTTATTGATAAAGTGGTACTATTTTATTAGACTTGAAGCTGGCAGAACAGCTCTTAAGGGAAATCTCTTTTTTTTATTTTATGGATTTGGAGGATATGGAAAAGCTATTTGTATTATATGAGCTATTATTTCATAAACTCAACATCTTCCCCCAGTTTCCAAATTTCAGTCAAGGCATATAACATTTTAATAGTCCCTAATAAAATTCTTGTTTAAGTTAATGTATCATTAAATTGAAATAGAATGGTTTACACAGTGTAATGTTCTGTATTGGGCTGAAGGAACCTGAGCTGCTATCAGATCCTGTGGGTGGGTGTTGGGTGGGTTTATTGACACTTAGCCTGAAAAGAGTAATTGGAGCTCTGAGGAGAAATGAGAAAGAGGGAGACAGAGAGACAGAGGGTGAAGGCAGGAAAGAGAAAGAGATAGAGGGTCTAATCTATGGGGTGTCAGCCCAATGCCAGATGAAATCCACCACTCCTTTGATGAGGAAAGGCCTTGAGGTGTGGATCTAATAGGAGAGGCTGGGAGAGGGATGGCTCCAATCTACAGGTCAATCCTGTTCAGGGTTCTCCACCACTGAAAGGACAGAAGCATTATTAGAGCTGCAGGCTCAGGAGAAGCGTTTTGGCTGAATTTGAACTGTATTAAAACGTTATCCACACCTACTGGGCATCTGGGTGGCTATGGAGATAATTTTGAAAATTGTACCATTTCATAAAAGATGCTGCATCAATTTGTCACAAGAGGGGGGTCACAGCAAGTGGAGATGGAGGATGGATAAGGATGGAGAGCATGTCCAGGGCCGGCAGTGGGTTCCGTCTTTAAGGAGCTAATGCTGTTATCTCAGGGAGTGTACCTGTCATGAATCAGATTGTGGTCCTTTCATTCGTTCCATGGAAGATTGATGTTGAATAATGAAAGGTGGTGGTGCCCAGACAAAGCACAGGGCCACAGGGATTAGTTCCCATCCAGGAGACATTGATTTGGTTTTAATGCCCACAAATAGTGATGGACTGCAGAGTGGAGGAGCCCAAATACACGGCTGGTTTTCTCTAAGAGCTGCAGCTCTGTATTACCCCCTCTGGAATCAGTGGTGTTGTTCAACCACAGAAGAACAGTCCCAGAGCTATGAATAAAAAAAATAAAATGTGTGTTATTACAGTTCCACACAGACACGCATCTACTGTGTGCTCTGGTATGTCTAATGCCTGCTGATTGTGGGTGGCCCTGCCTGGCTCCAGAGGAGTTGGTGTGCTGCCATGTTTGCACACTAACTGGCAGAAAAGTAAGCACAGAGGGGCTAAAGATCTTTGATGATCAGTGGAGTTAAAAAAGAGACAAAGCCCTCTTGAGGAATGGCTTTCATCCTTTTCTCTCTGTATCTCTCTATCTCTATCAGTCTCTCTTGTTACAAAGATACATAGCAACCAGCAACACAGCATTCACTGAATCATAGAGGAGAGCTCTGAACTCAATTGCATGCCATACAAAAGAGGTTTTACATTCATTGAGTATGAGCAAGCTGCACATCAAAGTACTCATTCAGATCATTCATTCGCACGATTTGCCCGCAGGCAATGCCTTGTCGTTTTTTATACACTACCTGTGCGCAGTTGTGTGTGCGATCAAGAATTTGTGTGTGTGTGTGTGTGCATGTGAAGCTGAATCTCAGCTCTTGGATAGAAAAACTGCCAGTGAGACATTAAATATGGGAGCAATGCAGGTCAACATGTAGGAAAACCTGAGGCAGCCATGTCCTTGCATACCAGCATTCCTCTTAGGTCTTTCTCCTCTTCCCCAGAGTCAGTTTAACCCAGTTATCACAAAATTCATCTGGGCTAAGCCTGTGAACATTAGGCCACAGAGCAAAGACGCATTTAGCCTGTGGGAAACTGCGTGGACTTGCCTTCCTCTCTGTCCAGATAGGTTTACTGTTTAATGTTTAATGTTTATCTTGTGTTGCATCATCTCTCAGCTCCAGTGATGAGCTGATTGAGTTGTAGTTGTAATGACAGATGCCTGTCAGTCTCACTGAATCTGATGGATGGGGATAAGGTCCTTAGTCGACATGTGAAAAATTATAAAGGTACCCTCATATCCACCCACTAAACAACAGTTTGTATAACTGAATGTATCCAATTTGTCACTAACTTGCAAAGAGAATTGGCACTCAGTGTTACTTAAAAAAGATTCATCCAACTGCAGTTTTATATCGTCCAGCTGCTGCCACAGAGGTTTCTCCATTTCATAAACACTGGATTAGCATGTCTTTTTCTCAAGCTTCCTTTTGTAAATTTGGGGCTGATGAGATGAAGTGCACAAATAAATTACCTTAACCTTGATCTCAACAACTTGATTGATAACTTTGCCTGTTTGTAAAGCCATTCATGGAACCCAGAGGGTGAGTGCTAATGACTTTGGTCATCCCTTGACTTTTCCTTGGGTGCCTCCATTCTTGATATTTTTTTTTTTTTTTCTAAGTTGGCTTTATTACGGAGGGAAATTAAACTGCAGCTGTTCATTAAAGATGGCTTTAACCTATGACTCCAGTAAATCTCTCTTCTGGGCACCCTGACAGGCATACAGACAGAGCTGGTAAAAACTAGATGGAGGTTTATCCTCCGTATGTCCGATGGTCAGTGCACCACTGATCTCAGGCACACAGTGCCATTACCTCGACTTTGTGTATGGTGCCTCCATCAATTATTGATGTACAGCCCCCAGTCACTTTCAGGGCCACTGATAATGACTAGTCAGTCAATTAATCAGCTTAATCAATGAATCAGTCGACTTCTAATACAAAAATACACTATGAAGGTGTTTAATGCAAGCATTAAAAAACCCGTTTTGAGAGCATATTTTTCACAAATGTCTTCCAAGTAAAAATATATGAAGTGGAGATAAAAAAAAATTTGCATTGCAAATTTTCCTTTAATGTTTTGTCGGTTTTGGTCACAGACTTGAGAATTTGACTTGCGTCACAAAAAGTTTTAGTTGCATAACACACCTCTTCGGTTGCGAATCACAAACTTATACTTGCTAGTTAAGTTGGATTCAGTGGGCGGCACATATGAGGATGATGGATGAGACAGGAGTTTCTATTGGGTTGTTTGACTTGGATCCACACAGCACACACATCGCTCTCTCCAACATTAGAGGAGTGTGTACTGAGCTACATGGAGGTCTGTTTCGGTTACATTGCTCTTTTCTTTTGAAATGCATTAAAATGTAGCAGCACCATTTTCACCTTTGGTTTTATTTCACATTGTCAATGCCGTTGGTGCGTTGATTCCTTCAGTGGGATACATGGCTTTATTTACATCTGCACATCCCGTTTCCGAGGTAGATGAAGTTGATTAGGTTACAACACAAGTGGTGCAGATTCTCTTAGTGACATGTGCTGCTCAAACCGTTTCCCAACATTATACTGACAAGATGCTCTTCATCCAGTGGCATAGGAAATTATATGTGCCGGTGGTGATACAAACAGCACACCACTATGTATCCTGCTGAAGGGATCACCATGCCGATGTTACTTTGTTCTGGACTGTTTTGACTTTAAGCAGCGTTGTGCAGCCCCAGCGGCAGCTCACAGTTAATATTGTTGAATACCAGAGCCTCTGATGGGACCTTGTGGTTCAATGTGACTGTAAACTTCGACTTAACTGGTTTGTCTCTTGACATCTCCCTGCTCGGGATGCACTGAAATAATGAAAGCTTTATCTGACATCAAGGAGAAGAAAACGCTCTCGCGGTACTGATATCAAATTTGTTTGAAGATAAAGTTTCCCTGCGGACCTCCAAACTGTAGGAACAGAAGTATCCTTCCATTTTGCTTCAGTATGCTTTATGTCTTCTCCCTCTTCTGTGGCAGCCTTGTTCATTTTGTTTCTTACTGATAAGAGGGCATTCATCTTTTGTCTTTGTAGAGTAATAAAATGATTAAGTCAATTAAAAGCCAGCCAAGTTTCTCTGTATGGAAAAGCTTCTGTCGCATTAAATTATCAGGCCTTAGTGCTGTCTCCTTGTCTCTCTCAGGCACACACAAGCACACACTTTGTTCATTTCACTGTATTCATTTGTCAAGGCGCAAGAGGACACCGTGTCTAACACTGATAAAGTGATATGCATGAAAACAGTTGCATATTCATCAGCAGTCCATTACGACCTTTCATCTGTTCATGTTAAACACAGAACTGTCGCCTTGTATCCCATTTCAAACAAGAGAAAAATAGACTGATTATTATCAGTGTAGCTATGTTATTAAAGAAAAAAAGCACTGGAGCTACATCAGCAGACAACACCAGGGAAACAAACTGCTGCGGTCCAAAAAAGAACATGTCATTTTGTAAAGGTCATCATCAGCCTACAACTACGTAAAGGTCTTCCATCCTGTGTGTGTGTGTGTGTGTGTGTGTGTGTGTGTGTGTGTGTGTGTGTGTCTCTGTCCGTCAGCCCTGGTTCAGTGACAGAGACAAGGCTGGGAGCCATCACTCCAGATGACAACAAAAACCATCTGTCCCCCTGCTCATCATTAACCCTGCTGGCAGTGTCCTGGCCGCTGTGCTGACACAGTTAGAGGAGAGAAATGGATGAGGCTCCCCGCTGAAATAACTGGCAAAAAAGTTGACACATCCCGGCACAGACGGACAATTCCATCATAGTCTGGCACATTTTGTTGTAAGCAGCAACAGAATGATTCTTGACATTTGCTTTTTTAAAGTGTTTCAGTGCTGCTGCCTGCAGAGGATGTCTTTGGACTTTTGCGGATATGGATAATTCTGTCAGGAAGGATGAGCGTTTCTTGCTCTAGAATGAGCTGCGATACCAGATGTACAAAATGAAGTCATTCTCATACGTTTTATTTCCATATGCTGTGATTGCACATTTCTAATATACATTGCACAATGTTGCACAGCCATCATCTGTCATTGTCAATTTAAATCAGATCTAAGCCCGGCTGCCACTTATTTGTATGTCTAAAATAGTGAAGCAGATAAACAATGTGAGTCGTGCAGTATTAGGCTGCTGTATCATCCAGAAATCACATCATGTAAATTGAACAAACTAAATACAAAATCTTGATTCAACCTCTGTCCGGTGATGTTTCCATTATCAAACAGTACACAGTGGAATAAAAAAAGATCTCGATTCAGACATCAACGTGGCTCATAGATCCTGCTTGTCCTTCATGAATTCTTTATGATTGAAGGCATCTTCGAGGTCATCTTGGCTGAGGAGCAAGAGCATGTTTGTTGTGTTTGTTGATGAAACAGGAAGCTGAGACCTCACAGAAGTGCATTGCGAGAAAACAAGAAAAAAAAGTTATCAAAGAAATGCGATGAGAGACATATGAATTATTCAGGTGTGTATTGGTTTCAACTCAGCTCACACAGCAGAACACATTGACCAGTTTAGAGATGAAGCTTCACCTCTTTTATCTCACTAAAAATGCTGATATATAAATATTAATTTGTTTTTCTTTTAGCTGAGGCTGTAATGTGATATTAATGGCAAAAATGTTCCCACAGAAATATGCCTTCATCCATCATCAGAGGATGTAGTGCATGAGATGAGTAAAAAGCTTTTAATTGACCATTTCAACTCTCTGAATCTATGTGCTGATTATTGCCATTACAAATTTAATATCTGAAAAGGAACAGTGTTGTTTTTGTGGTGTCTTCGGCGAGTGAGACTCACTTGGTGCTGTTTTTTAGTCGTTGAAGATAACAGAAGTACACTAACAGTCTAATATCAAGCCCATGTACAGTATATCAACGCTACGTGCATTGTGAGAGGGGGGATCTGACTGAGAACCCGAGGGACACTGTGTCCACCCACCTTTACCAAAACCTGACTTCACCTCAGCCGTGCAGACCCCTCCACAAACACATCGCTTCTTGAGGCTTAATAGCTACTTAATTGTGGAATTATTTTCAGAGTGACCACCAGAACACTGATCTCAAGGAGTGAATTTAGAAAATGACACCATAATGACTTTGGATTTCATGAGAAGTTGGAACTTCTGCATTGGCTTCTCTTCTGTTGGATCTGATATAACGGTATAAATGTAAAAAGAAAGAAGCCTGTTTGGAGCAGGCAAAGTAGGGGTATCATTACACAGTGTGTGTCAAGTCTAGAACCAGGGAGGCAGCTTTGCGAAGGTGTACAAAGCTGCCAAATGGTAACATCAACATGCTGACAACAAGAGTCCAAATATGCTGCTTTTTTTGGGCGTAATGTTTTACTAGATTCACATCTAACACATTAGCATGCTGCTAATTAGCACTAAACACAGAACAGCAGAGGTTGGTGGGGATGTCATTAGTTTTGCAGGTATTTTATCACAAATTAGAATACTGAATAAATAAATACATTAAATTATTACATGATGAGAAAGGGAAATTACAAGTTAACACAGGTTTTCATCTTCATACGCAGTTTGATGAAAATTCATCCAGTAGGCTACTTGTTGAGACATATTCAATTCAGGGATCACTAAAGTCAGTGGGCCTCACGTGTGAGCTGCCAATGTCTTCATTTATTCCTTTATTCATTTCAAAATTCAGTCTACTCTGAGGTTGAGGTATTTTGGTCTGTACCAAAGTAGGGAAGAAGTGCACAGACTAACATTTCCATCCTTACAGCCTGTCTAAGAGTAGCTAAAAAACACTGAAATGTGATAACTGCTGTTAATTTTTTTTAAGTTATCAGCTAGAGTATATGCTTTCAGATAAGGTAATTTATTTTTTCCTTTATCCATTTGCATGGCTTGACAATAAACAGTATGAGGAGTGCTCAGGCATCTCAGGCAGATGTAAGAGAAAATGCCCTTGAGAAGAACAGCGTATCTTTTGTGGAAGAGAGTGGGTTCCAACAAATAGAGAAAGTGCTTGATAAGAGATACAATCTGCTGTTAAGAACAGATTTTTCTCAAAACGTTGTGCTGAAGCTGTACAACAAATGTCATGCCAGGACATCAGCTGCGATTAAAGACATCCAATATGTTGCCACACGTTCAGTCTGAGCAGCAGAGCCCTGTATGAACTGACTTCAGGACACCTCCAGTGCTTTTCAGGTTGAGTTATAATAAATATGATCTATCTGTAGCCAGACATGAACCATGATGTCTCAGGTCAAGGTAATATTGTGTGTATTCATACGGTTCATTAACTCATTCATAGAGGTTTTTCAAGATGCTGACAGACATCCTGCTTGTACTTTATAAGTTTTAGGACGTTTTCAAACTCGGTAGACAGAAAGTGGGAGTGTTCCGGTGAAGTATTCTTAAATCTTCTTAGTCGTACTACATTAGCAAATCCATTAAGACATCCAGCGTCGACAGGAAGATGTCTCTTACTTCTTTATACTGTTCGTCTACTGTGTGTTTCTGCCTTGAACTGCTCTTGATTTCTCTCTCTCCTTCACAGCTGCTTTTTCTCTCTCTCGCCCACGCACACATTTCAAGTAGGAAAATTTTACCTTGAATGATGAGTTATTGATGTGGCATGCTGCATCTGATTTTCTATTTGAACTGGTGTAAAAATGAGCAGTAGAAAGGATCCACCAGCGATGCCTGTCATGTGGAGTGCCCTTGATTGGCCGTCAGTGCCGTGAACAACCAGTGAAGCATTCTCATCATGTTTGCCTCTCGGACATATTGGCAGTATGTGGCAGAAAGCCAGGAGAAATTGACTTGGCAGTTAAGTGGAGTGAGGTGAAGTATGTTTGTGCGAAAGAGAGACACACATGGATATGTGTAAATTAAACAGAATTTTAAGCACCACAAGACGTGCAAGAATCTGTTATTGTAATAAACATAACATCATGATTTCCCTATGAAAGCAGCATTTTGTGTTGGTTAGAAAACCCATTCCTCAGAGAATGTAGCAAAACCCTTTAATTGTCTCAATATAAATAGGAATGCAAAATGTCAATTTGAATGAATGCATTGATAATTACCATTTCATTCAGGAAGGGATGTGTGGACTTTTGCAGTACAGAAACAAACAAACTTTACCAGTGTATAAAGACACGCATCTGTTTATCATATTTAAACCATTGTCTTTAATTAGATGTTGATTCTTGTCTGTGCTCCAACAACAGGGCAAAGAAAAAAAGGACAAGGAAAAACATCCAGCCTGCTTGTTTTTCCCTGCTCAGACCATGAGCAGATTTAATAACACCCACACCTGGTTGTTAATAGATTAATGCAGCATCTAATGGAAACAGAATATAATGTGTGAACTTCTTTTCCAATTTTCTCTTTTGGATTTCAGCACCTGTTGAAGATTAGTTCTATCATATCTTAAAACTATATTTCAAGACTTTAACGTAAAATGTAAATGAGCATCCTTTACATTAAACCCCTTATCAAATGAGTTCACATAACTTATTAAAACTGCCTGATAGATATCTCTGTATTTAACACTACACAGATATTTCAAATCTGTTGTCTGGTGAGACATTCCCGCTCTAGCATAATATATGAAAACTGGTCATCCTCTATGGGCAGAGCACATGCACCAGACTTCCACCTGCAAAGCTGGCTGACTTCCACTACAGCTCTATGCCAACTTAAGAGGGGATCAAATATTTCAATAGAACAGCTAATCTAGACTTCCTAAATATAATGGACCGAATGGATCAAATTCTATGAGTGAAACGAGTCATTTTGCAGATGGATTTTATTTTATTTTGCCACAATTTATTTTCTGTTTTCCAGATGCAGCAGATGGTATGGAGAAGGCTACACTGGAGCCCATGATGTATGCACATTCAGGGTCGACAGGCTTTTGTTATTACTCTCAGTGGCAGTAGGGGGAGATAAAAGTTCCAGAATGCAGGGTTAAAGGTGAACTCAAGAAATTTAGTCCTGCTCGTCCATGGCGTGCAAGAGGCCATGACATCCTGATTAGTATTTCATAATTCACCAGATGATCAAAATGATTGGTAATTTTGTTCTTACTTCTTATTCAGCCTGAGCTAATGTTCATGTTTGATGTTTTGTGCTTAGGTTAGGTTAGGTTAGGTTAGGTAGTTACTTTATTAATCCCAGAGGGGAAATTTTTTCAAAAGCTTCAATCAATCAGCTGTGATTGACGTATCTGTCCCGTCAAAGCATTTTTCAGTTGATATCTAAGCTGCAAAAGCAGTTGTTTAGGAACGGTTAACTTAATGGAGCATGAAAGTTCATTCTAGCACCTTATAACAATAATTTACCACCAAAATCAGAGTCTCCAGTTCTTGTTCTACAGATTTTGTGTTTCTCGTCCTGATGAGTACTGCCGTGAAAACAGCTGTGAAAAGTCTTCTGTGGATTTAAGTGGGCATTCCAAATTTGCAGACTTTGCAAGAAGTGGACATTTTGTATGCCAGCTTGGGTGTCTGTGCTTTGGAAGTCCGACTCATTCTGCAGAGCAAACGTCAGGATATATTGGCTTCTTTTGAAAAGATTTTGTCCGTTGTGAAAAAAAAACAACCAAATGTCAGAACCTTAGAGGAAGCACTTTTAGCTGTTTGTGAATTTCTGTGTTTGACCCAGTTGGTGCAGTCTTCAGCCCAGAGCTGATTGGTGTAATGACGTCAGTGGGACAGTAGAACAGAAATCAATATGATTCCCCCGGGTGTTTGCTGTGTGGGTGCACTGCAGGCCCCTTGTTTAGGGAGGCAACTACACAATTCATTCACACAACTCATTTTTATAATTGTTTGTGCAATAATGAAAAAAAAAAAGAGCTGGCATTTTTTTTTTTTTTTTTTAATTTTCAGACAGAGCCTACAGATAAACTTGATACATATGGTACAACACCACAAGAAAATTTAGTTTGTTTCAGTAATTCATTTAACAAAAGTATCAACAGATGTAATGTTCTTCAGTGGAAAAAGTAAGTACACCCTTGGCCTTGAAGATAGTCTTTGTCTGTTTAGCAGAAATAAAATCTTGTAGGTGTTTTCCAGAATTGTCCACCAGTTTCTGATCCGCCGGCTGACATTCTTGACAACTTCTCAGTGCAAAATTTCTTCAGTTGTAGGATGTTTGAGAGTTACCAAATCTCCTAACAACATTTCAAAAGGGATTAAATTCGGGCCTTTTTTTTTCTTGACTAATATATTCAATTAGTCCAGTTCTTCTTTTTGAGCCTTTGCTTGGTGGATTTTGTTTGGGTGTTCTCGAACATTACTTTGTTACAAGGTGCACTTCTTGTTCAACTTCAACTTCTGGACAGCGAGCCTCACATTATCTTACTTTTCGATACAATGCAAAATTCATAGTTGAATCAGCGACCTGAAGCTGCCCAGGCCCACAGGCTACTACAAACCATTACATTCCAATCAACATGCTTGACAGTTGGTTTCCTGACGTACTTCCCATGCAGTTCAAGTTTGTGTGACATGATTCTAGACTCGTGCACTTTGACACCAACAAAGAGTTACCTACAGATTCTGTGATGACATTTATGGTTCTTGGAGAGTTTTTGCAGTCAGCCTGCTCTTGGGCTGAATTTTGTCAAGCATTTGAAATCCTGTGTGAATTTAGTGAAGTCAATGGATTTATTCTTAATAAGTGGGTGATCCGTTACCATTGTTATATCTGTTGCCACACTCATATACTTTCAGAACGTCTTTTCTGAAGGCCTTTGAGAGCTCTTTAGATCTTAGCTGGTTCTGATCTGATGACTTTGAAAGTGGCATGTAGGTGTACTTACTTTTCTACTGATCTGTTTTTTATTTAAAAAAAAAAAAAACCTATTACACAGTATCAATTGTATGTGTCATTTGTTAAAGTACATCACCCATTTCAAACTTTCATGTTTTTTCATGTATTTGCATCATTCTCAGAAATCTTCATACACAACTTTAATATAAATGTCAGATACACTTTTTATGCAGACTGAACCCTTGGCCAGTGTATTTCTTCAGGGCTTAACATTTTGCACTGCTTTGTCTAAGACAAAACGACAGTGAACTCGGTGGAGTTGAGACATCAATCAGAGACACAGCGAGTCTGGAAAATGTTCCTCGCAAACATAAAGAGAGTGAAAAGGTCAGCAGATTGTGTGTGTGTGTGTGTGTGTGTGTGTGTGTGTGTGTGTGTGTGTGTGTGTGTGTGTGTGTGTGTGTGTGTGTGTGTGTGTGTGCGGGGGAGGGGGGGCACAATAGAAGCAATACAGTTACAGTAACAATCTTTTACTAAACATCACAATACTCATAAACGCAGAGATATCACTTAGTCAGCCCTCTTTGGCTCTTGGCTCCCTGGTCCTATCCCCTGGTGGAAAATATACAGACCTAAAGATTATGTCATGGAAAATATACCTTAAATACAGTTTATTGTTATTTTTATGATATTTTATAGTTTTACTTAGTGAATTTAAAGCACATTCTGCTGACGCTGAACAGCAGGCACTCTGTGGCGGTGCTGTCATCAACAGACAAATCCTGCAGCTGCTCCATAGACAGTAAACAATGACATTTTCCCAATTCCCTCTGACAGCACTGTGGAGATTCTTCTGGAATACAGCCACATCGTCAAGTTCACAGCTGTAAGCCTTGTATTAAAATAACACTCATTTGGATGCAACAGAAACTCCCACAGAGCCCATGCTGTTACTCACTAATTCATTTCAAATGGACCAACTCCACAACGTGTCATGAGATAGCACTGCTAGTTCAAGGTTTGAAAAACTTGTAGGGATAGTGGATGATGAGATTGCATGAGATGTCATACAAAGGGAACAATATAAACTTAGGTTTTTTTGGTGAATGTTCCCTTTAAACTGCCCTGCATGGCAGCCACCAAGAGGGAAGCATGATTAATGGAGGCCAGTGCTGGAGCCCTACCATAATACATCCTGGAGCGCTCAGGGAATGTAGACTGTGTGTGTGTCAAAGTGTTAGTTATTGGGTGGTGAGGCTGGCAGAGATTTCATTCTCCATCAGTCCCATCTCAAAGTTCATGTCTGCCCCGGTTGGTTCTGTGATCGCTCAAGTGCAAATGGAAGCACAGTAAATTCAGTGCTTTGCCTTCAGTATGGTTCTACAAACACAGTGTCTAACAACAAATGAATAATATTCCTCATGATCCATTTTTTATATCTACGGAAA
This sequence comes from Embiotoca jacksoni, assembly GCF_022577435.1. Classification (NCBI taxonomy): domain Eukaryota; kingdom Metazoa; phylum Chordata; class Actinopteri; family Embiotocidae; genus Embiotoca; species Embiotoca jacksoni. The sequence continues at coordinate 17,920,426 of NW_027185263.1, forward strand.
CAGTATGTGATGTTTGACTGCACTTACCAGAGGGAAGGCCGATCTATTGTGCCTTTCTGGCATAAACCAAAAATCTATCTCCCGCCTCCAACTAGTCCAGAATGCAGCAGCTCTGCTTCTTACTGGTTTTAACAGACGACATCACATTACTTCAGTTCTGGCTCCCGGTTGGTTTTAGAATTGATTTTAAGATTTTGTTGATCACTTTTAAGGCCCGCCTGGGTCTGGCCCCGAGCTACATTATTGAAATGTTAGCCCCATATGAGCCAACTTGCAGCCTTAGATCCTCCGGTGGAGCCCTTCTGGCCGTTTCAAAGTTGAGACTTAAATCAAAGGGTGACCGTGCTGTTGCCATTAGAGCCCTCGACTTTGGAACGACCTACCTGAGGAGATAAGGCTCGCAGAATCATTAACTTCTTTTAAATCACTTCTTAAAACCCATTTTTCTAGAATTGCTTTTAAGTGATGTCGTCCTTTTATGTCCTTTTATGCAGTTCTTTTGTTTCCCTGTTTTTGTTTGTTTATTTTATTCATTTGTTTATTTGTTTTTTTTCTATTCCATTTGTTTGGTTTTGTTGTATTCATTACCTTAATGGTATGGTCTTTTTTGCCTCCTGTTTTCTTAAATGTTTACCGGTATTGACGGTATTGACCAGTTGCCCTCACATCTCATGTGATGAAGGTGCTGGAGAGGCTGGTCTTGGCCCACCTCAGGCCGCTGGTGAAATCTTCACTGGACCCTCTGCAATTTGCGTACCAGCCTCATGTGGAAGTGGACGACGCCATCATCTACCTGCTGCAACGAGCTCAGTCGCACCTGGACGGAACCGGTGGCTCTGTGAGAATCACTTTCTTTGATTTCTCCAGTGCATTTAACACCATCCAACCACTGCTACTGAGTGAGAAGGTGCGGGTGGTGGGGGTGGACGCGTCCACCGTCTCCTGGATCACTGACTACCTGACAGGCAGACCACAGTTTGTCCGTCTGGGCAGTGTGCTGTCTGATACGGTGGTCAGTGGTACTGGAGCTCCACAGGGAACTGTTCTGTCTCCCCTCCTGTTCACCTTCTACACCACTGACTTCCAGAACAACTCAGAGTCCTGCCATCTGCAGAAGTTCTCTGATGACTCTGCAGTGGTAGGATGTATAAGGGATGAACGGGAGGACGAGTACAGGGCAGTCATGGAGGACTTTGTGGAGTGGGCGGGAAGAAATTACCTGCTTCTGAACGTGGCCAAGACCAGAGAGATGGTGGTCGACTTCAGGAGGAAGACGACGGCTCCACAACCGCTGAGAGTTCTGGGAGAGGAGGTGGACATGGTTGAGGAGTACATGTACCTGGTGTCTCCATGACAACAGACTGAACTGAAAGACCAACATCAACGCTGTCTCCAAGAAGGGGATGAGTCGACGCTTTTTCTTGAGGAGACTTCGATCCTTTGACGTGTGCAGCGAGATGTTGGAGATGTTCTACCAGTCTACTTCTCCGTAGTCTGCTGGGAGAGCAGCATTGGAGCCGGCGACACCAACAGACTTAACAAACTGGTTAAGAAGGCCGGCTCCATCATTGGCTGCAAACTGGACAGTCTGGAAAAGGTGGTGGAGAGGAGGACGCTGAGGAAACTATTATCCATATTGGATAATCCTGACCACCCTCTCCACCACCTGCTGCAGGGACAGTGGAGCACTTTCTCCAATAGACTCCTCCAGCTCCGCTGTCACAAGGACAGATACAGGAGATCATTCCTGCCCACTGCAATAAGACTGTACAATAACTCACCTCTGGCAAAATCCATCACACAACAATGACACCCTTGCACTGCTGTCTTGTAGGTTGTTTTGTTCTAATCCATTGCACTGTTGTTTAGGTTTAGGTTAGTTTTGTTTAGTTTAGTTTATTTAATATTATTTTATTGTATAGAATGTGCATTTTTTTTTAAAATTATATTCAATTTTTTTGCCCTGTACATGCTGTTGTGACATAAAAATTTACCTCTGAGGGATTAATAAAGTATCTATCTATCTATCTATCTATCTATCTATCTATCTATCTATCTATCTATCTATCTATCTATCTATCTATCTATCTATCTATCTATCTATCTATCTATCTATCTATCTATCTATCTATCTATCTATCTATCTATCTATCTATCTATCTATCTATCTATCTATCTATCTATCTATCTATCTATCTATCTATCTATCTATCTGTCTGTCTGTCTGTCTGTCTGTCTGTCTGTCTATCTATCTATCTATCTATCTATCTATGTATGACTATGCTTTGCTTCCCTGTAGAGCACTTTGTAAACTCTGTTTTTAAAGGTGCTATACAAATAAAGTTATTATTATTATTATTATTATTGTTATTATTATTATTGTTGTTGTTATTGGTGAGGTTTGATTTTCTGTGGGTGAATGTTTATTCTGTTGAACTGGACAATATTGTATATATTATAAATTGTAACGTTATTTTTATTTACACCCGTGGGACTTTTCATGGAAAAACTGCATTAACATTTCAGACTCATGGTGGTTAAAAAATTATAATAATATTATGTTGAACAGTATGTTATGGAGATGTTTTCCCTTCAACTATTTCAAAGCTCATACAGATAATTTCTTCTGTATATGATACACAATCAATAAAATACTTCCTATTCAATTTTCTTGTGTATCATAGTCTTATAATTTTGTTAATCATGTACAGATGATTCTGAAATATAAATCTTTACAGTCAGCAGATAAGAACATATGGTTATCATGAATAACGATAAAACATAATCTTATTGCTAAGTTTACTTTAACTGAGTTTTGGCTAATGCAGTGGGACATACTGTACTTCCTTATTTTGACTAGTTTGTAAAAAAAAAAAAAATTGCAGATATTATGATTTCCATAGTTGAAATATGTTCTAATAATAACTATTACATCTGTGTGCCAGAAGATTTTTCAGGGAACAATCTCCCAGACTCTGACTGGTTCAAACAGCATATGTAAAACTCTGATGTCAATACAGACAAGCAGAGCAGAAGTTAATTCAAATAGTTTTCCAGATTCATAGTTTAATTAGTTTTTTGTTCAATTTGCGTTGACGTACTGTGTCACATTGTTCTTTTATTACGTTTTTAAATGTGTACAGCCACTCTTTTCAGCAAACAGAAAAACACATGCATTCTGTTTCTTTGTACAACAGTTTATTTTGATTTGTGTGATAGTGTGTCATTATTGTTTCAGTGACAAAATCCACTCGAACACCGGCTCCCCGTGGTAATGTAACAATTGATGCAAATAATGCCTGTCCTCCGTCTGAACTTCCTCATGTTCACACTGGAGGTTGTCAATCATCTTCAGACTCTACAAAATATGAAACACTGTAGGGAGATAAAAACTCCCTGAGAAAAAAAAAGACAAACTGCATGACTGGAAAGCCTCCTTAAAAGGATTGCATTATAAACACAGCCATTTCCCTCAGCAAGAAAAATCTTATACTGAGCCAGAATTGCATAATAAGGCAAACAGACTGCAGGCTACATATTTACACAAACAGGGGTCATAAAACCAGCCCTCCTGAGTAATTTTTGCTCAGGGCAAAGTGCTCTCAAGGAAAAAGATGTATTTGGCTTCATTATGCTTGCATGGCGAGGCTGGTGCAGCCATCATTTCTATTAGACACTTTTCTGGCCCATTAAACCTCATTACATATTGATCCTGTTCCTCAGGATGATAATGTACCATTTATTTCCATTCGTTCTACTTCTACGTCTTTATACTTTCATTGTTCATAAAGTGCCACTGAGCGCCAGTTGAGATTTAAATGGTTATTTTTACAGAACACAACATTTCTTCATCCTTCCTGTGACAATTAACTAAATTTGGTTAATTTGTGACGTATGAGCAAACATCTGCGTGTGCTGATGACCTGTGTCAACTTGTGATATGTTGACTTTACCTTTACTGACTCTTCAGACAAACTATAAAATGAATCAATACCGCCATAGTTTTTCTGCCCACAAAGCGACTGATAGTAATGCTCACTGTTAGCTGCACTGGACTTCGTCACATTAAACAAAGACCTCTCTTTCTGTCTTCTTTCAACAGGATCGGTGGTTTTCTGGTGTTTCTAAAGATCACACCAGTAGTCAGCATTAAAGTGTTCAAATGAGTGCGTTAGTATAATGTCCTGTTTTTTGTCTAAGGCTTAAACACTCATGTATATCACTGAGCTTAATGCAAGAACATTTTCTTTTTTTTAATTGTAAACCTCTCTCAGTGTGAGGTTTATTCGTTATTGAGTGGCAGTGAGGATGTATACGATTTCATCACAGGTATTATCAACACCTCCAGACTGCTTTTTAAAAGCTACCTATTTTGTTCAGCGTGTGCACAAGGTCAAGTTACATAAAAGTTCCTATACAGTGAAAAGAGAAGAACAAAAAACAAAACTGTAGCTTTGCGAGTAGTTGTATGAGATGACCCAAAACAGTAAGTGTTGATTGTAAAGCTGGAAAATACTTGTCATCACAGCAGCTCCTCAGTGACAGAGCTAAAGAGGAAGTCAGAAAGTGGTACATGACATACAGTAGATGGGAAGCGATTGGAGGGACATGGCAGTCATGAATGTACCAGACAAAAATGAGAAAAAGTTAGACTATAGAGCAGGTGGTGCCGCATATTTTGGCACAGAAAAGGGGATTTCCACCCAACGATGACCTTTATACCTTTACATACAACCACTAGCCACAAAGCAATTAGCATATGGTATAGAAGTAAACACAATGCAACACTCCTTTCTTGGTCGTTTTGAATTTTGGTGAAAGTCATGTAACCTACACATTTTTTTTTTCTCATATGTTGACTCACCTTGTAGCTAACGGAGTTAATTTAGAGTTGTAAAACTCAGGTGGAGACAAAGCACCAGAAATGACCCTTTACCTTACTGTTGTAGAGATTGTATACCAAGGCCTATAGTAATTCATTTGCACATTGAAAACTTAATAATGTAATGATTGGGGAATGTCCTCTCTGATAACCTGTTGTGAGACCAATGTGAGCTGATAAAAGGGAAATCTGGTGACTAGCTTCTGAAGTCATGTTTCAAAGTGTGAAACGCGTGATTAAAAGTGGTCAGTAGTTGGACGGATTGTCCTACATGTCACAATCGCGTATTATTAATAATGTCTGCCTTCTTCTTTCTCATTTTAAAGTGTTTTTTTTGTAAAGGAGAAGTTATTCAATCTTCAGATGTCTGGAACGAAAAGTGCAGATGATGAAATCCCGCTCTTTTCAGTCGTCGCCTCGTCCTCAGCAACACGTTGAGTCCAACATGCTTCGTCTTCACCGTCGACGTCTCCACTCGGACGGAACTGCAGTAAACGACAAAAATTAAACACAACCGCACTTTCAAGTGATTTAAGTCACGTTCATAAAACCTTGTAAATAGATGAAGATCGAGTTCAGTGCAGACGTGCTAGCAGCTAACGGGTATATTGTTTACCATGTTCACCTCCTTAGTTTAACTGTTAGCATGCTAATATTTACCATTTTGACCTGATGGTGTACAACAAAAGTGAAAAATCACTGCAGTCACAAGAATTCATTATTCACGAGGACCATGATTCATCTGTTTCCTGACAATTTTTAATAATATAATTGAAAAAAGAAGAAGAAAAAACAAACAAATGATGAACCTAAGCAATCTATCAAGCAATGATGCCGTTTAATTGATTTCTGTATACAGAAAGAGATCTAGTTAGAGATGTATTTAAACACCAGATTCATTCAGATTAAAACATTTCCATCTGCAGTCTATCAACTGTTTTTCCTGAAAATGTTGTTGCTGCAAATATCACACACTCTCTCAAATCTCTGAGCTTCTCATGATGAATCTGTTTCACACGAGTGGTTCCTCCATGAGGCCGCATATGACATATCTATAAAACTGTATGTGACATATCTATAAGACTGTATGTGACATATCTATAAGACTTTATGTGACATATCTATAAGACTGTATGTGACATATCTATAAGACTTTATGTGACATATCTATAAGACTTTATGTGACATATCTATAAGACTGTATGTGACATATCTATAAGACTTTATGTGACATATCTATAAGACTGTATGTGACATATCTATAAGACTGTATGTGACATCTATAAGACTGTATATGACATATCTATAGGACTGTGTGACATATCTATAGGACAGTACATGACATATCTATGAGACTGTATGTGACATATCTATAATACTGTATGTGACATATCTATAAGATTGTATATGACATCTATAAGACTGTATATGACATATCTATAGGACTGTGTGTGACATATCTATAGGACAGTACATGACATATCTATAGGACTGTACGTGACATATCCATGGGACTGTATATGACATATCTACACGACTGTATGTTACATTTTTAAAGTAGGACTTCTCTGTATTGCAAACATCTGCTGCTTAGTCTCTAATTGCACATTGGATCTTATTTCTATGTGAACACCTGAGCTGTTCATAATCATACTCATCTGTCCTCTTGGTGTAAATTGCTTTACAGATCATTATATTCTATATATTTGGAGCTGTAGATGATTTACATTTTCCCACCATGATGGCCCGATAGTAAGCACCCTTCCACCAGTAAAATTATCGGAACATGTGTAAACTCTCATATTTACTGTATTGCTATCTGCATCTTGCCATCACTGTCTAGATCACAGTCTTTGATTTATTTGATCGTCTTTCCTTTGCACTTCTGCTGCTGCAACCATGCAATTGCCCTGCAGGGATCATTAAAGTTTCATCTCATTCCCTCTTACATAAACTAGTTTTACTCCCTCCCTCACATTGCACTGGATCACCGGCATCCTTTAGAAACTTTACCTTTTACAGAGATTTCAGGAGATCAACACTATCTTTCATTTTCAGTGACTTGGAATTATTTTAAAAAGAAAATGTGTTTTCTGTGCTGCTTGGTAACTGCATGTAAAAAAAGGCCCCTGAATAACATGTAAAAACTGGATGTTGAAGAACAAAAACACTACATGCAGTCACCAATATCTGTATTGATTCACTTTTCTTCTATTTGCTAAAGAAAAGCACTAAACCTCAGTTTTAACTGTGAAAAAGACTTGAAGACAGTTTTTGGGTTTGTGTCGCATGAGCTCTGTCCCATTTGTACCAGCAGAGTAGTTTCCTTCTATGCTGTCAACTCACTTCACCTTCAGCCTTTGTTGTTTGCCGCTGCATGATAAGCTGCCTATGAAACAGCATGCAATGATTTTTGTGTGCATGGCAGGGACATGAGCACAGTGACAACCCCTCAGTGGCCGTTCTTGCTGTCACAAGGGTGAGGTCTCTGTCTGAGGCCACCTGGCTTCCCTCGGGGGACATAATTTATGATGCTAATGAAATGTGAACATGCATAGACCATTGGAAAGCAAGTGATGAATCTGCTGCACTGAGCTCGTCATCCATCACAGAGGTCCCCCCGCCTGTAGAAGCCTAGAGGAAGCCCAAGCCTGTTCTTCTCTGATTAATGTTTAGACTGATGCACCTCCAAGATTATCTCTTTTGATCGTGTCATCTCTTTGTTATTGCTGCTGCAGGCTTTCTCCGATTAGATCATGGGCTCAGTGTTCTGTTTTAATAAAAATTCTTGAGAGATATTTGACTTTTCCTAAAGAGGAATTAAATCATCGAGTAGAATAACACATCTATATCTGCATTGTAAGACTGTTCTGCAAAACAGATTTGGCTGCTGCTCCTTATTTAACCTTCCTTATTTTCCACTGAGAAAAGTTTAGTTACATGTCAATTGTAGCAGATAAGTTCTATTGTTTATGTGTAGATTGGATTCATTTATTTTCACTCAAAGACAGAACATTTGAACAGACAGTGGGGATTTTTGCAATTACATTTATCAGAGGATGTCTGTTTCTTTGTACACTGAAAAGTAATTTTGGTCAGCAGAGATTTGCAACCAACTGCTACAGCTGCTGAATTTCAACAGTATTTCAGGCATGTTTATTAAATCCCAGCAGTGTTTATCTGTGGGAAAGAAGTTTTACTCTCCAGTATGGCTGCTTCAATAAAAGGTGCTTCAAATATATGCAAATGTATCCCTCTCCTGCTCTCTCTGTCCTTGTCTATCAGTCTGTGGACAAATTAAATTTTTCATGCAAGAAAACATGTACGCAGAGATTCCAGATAGCTCCGTGGTGCAGGGTTAGTTTACGACTTTGACTGCTGCCATGTATCATTTTTACATGACTGAGTGACTAAGCTTTGTTTTTATTATTTTGATTATATAACCTAACACAGTTTCTTAGAGCACAAAGTGATATCTTCCAACTACATGTTCTAAGTCATGGCAGAAGCATGGCTCCATAGAGACAGGTTGGTTTATTAGCTGTATTATTGTTTTCTGGTCAAAAACAATGAGCTGCTGACAAAAGTCTGGTAAAAAAACAAGACAGAATGTGACTTCCCCTTTTTCCATAAAGTCCACTTTAAAGCAGTGAGACAATCGCAGTTAAAAAAAAAAACATCCATAAATCTCTCACGAAATAACCACAGTAGACATCCTTATAATGTTCTGTTCATGTATGTCTCCATCCCTCAGTTAATCAACCAAGTGATGAAGAGCACAAACCTTTAGCTAAGAACTAATATATAAATTCTTACTCAGTCAAATCCACTCACAATTTTTATCCCTTCATGTCTGGAGACATTATTTTATTTTTCAGGTTGTCTGCCCGTACATCTGTCCCATTCTTGTGACCGTGATATCTTAGGAAATACCATGAGGGAATTTCTTTCAAATGCAGCAAATGCTTCAGGATCAACTGATGCTGGAGGTTAAAGGTCATGGTGACCTCACAAAACACATTTATGGCCATAACTTGATACTCATTATGATACATTTTCACACAAATCTAATAATAATAAAATCAAATTGTGATGACATTTTATATCCAAAAGGTCAACGACAATTTCACTGTGACATTATATTTTCATGGCTAATATTCAGCATCATGACTGAGGAACAGAAAGGGAGATTGTGACCATATTTCACGATTGATCAGCTACTGAGTTAATGATTTTAATATTTGGTGTCCACCTTGAAACTTTGCTGATTGTGTAAATCTTCTGCCTTGCCAAGTTGAAGATGTGTGTGAAACATCCATGTTTCATAATGTGTTGCTTCTTTGCAGCAACATCCATATTTGAAGCTTTGTCATCTGTCATTGCTACAACTTTGTGTTCAATTAGAATAATCTTTATTGATTTAATCCTTTAAAGTCTTCACCACATCTATTATATGAGTGGCAACAGACATGGATGTAAACTGCAACTGGAATGTTTGGCCAAGGAGATAACTTATTCATATAAGCATGATGCCTTTTTATAAATTTGCTTGAAAAGATGAGCGGTTGATTATAAATAAAATGTGGAAAAAAAAAATCAAAAGCTAAGCAGCCATATTGATATTTTAGTGCTGTTACCTGCTGAGCCACCAACATGACTCCTTTAACACTGTCAACCTTTGCATGTCAGCGTGCATGTAGGTATGTATTAGGACCAGTGTTCGCACAATTAGATCGGAGCGGTGAACTAGTCAGATTTGTATTGGACCATCGTCCTCCTCACATCGCCGGTTATCTGGGCAGCTCTGTTGCAGCTCCCCTCAGCACACAGCGCTCTCTGTAGTGAGTCTGCATGAAACAACCCTGCCAAGACGGGCTCCTCCACCCCCGCCCCTCCCCCGCCGCTGTCATCTCCAATAGCTTCCCACCTTGCCATGATGGAGTGTTGGGCTCTGCCCCCGTTGCCCTCCCCTCATGCATGCAGACTGGTGAGCCAGCAGAGTAGAGAAAACAGGCACAGCTGGTGTGAGACATGAGGCAACACTTTCTGCACCCGCTATGGATGATGTGTTTCTGGGCCGCACAGCATAAAAAGTAAACCACTTCTAAATTAATTAGCTGCAGTCAGAATGGTAATTAGTTTGAAAGTGCCAGGGATTTTCTTTGTGTGAGATAAATAGGAAGGGAAGGGGAGCAGGACAAAAATTTCAATCAGTGAAGAAACACAGGGAGTTAAAAAAAAAAAAAGAGCAGTTGACAAGTACCTCTGCGGATTCTCTCTCGGGCGATGCTGTACATGTTTGTCCTTTAAAATCACCCATACGTTATCGCATCATCCTCTTTATCACGGTTGTTTTTATATTAGATTCTTTGTATTTGCTTACATATGCTAATAGTTTCTGAAGATAAAACGACCTTGAGCCTGACACTAATTAAAGAGAGTGAGAAGAAAACCCAACACCCTTTCTCTTGTAAACACATTTTAATGAATTCCTGTGGAAATGAGACGTGAAGGGGGGAAAACCCTCATCGTTAAGTGCTCCAGGTTTTCTTGTTCTTTGAGTGGCTTGTTTGTTGATAATGAAAGCGTGCACGGTGTAAATGGACAGTTGTGATGCAGAAGGAGGAAATATTTGAACATGAGGTATTCAGAGTTATGATCCTGTTGTTGGAATCAAAGAAAAGATCATCACAGGAATCTACATCTTATTATTTTTTTGGCATAAACCCTGGGCTCTCCAGGTTGTGTACAGCTGAATAAAACATCACTTCTTTGGGTTGTACTACACATAAAAGCTGCATGTACACAATATTGTGAACTAACAAGCCATGTCGACTGGGAGACACTTTTTAGATGTGTTGTTTTACTGCTGTTGTACCAGCCTTGCATTTGTCAGACAAGGCTGTTTTCTCCCCTTCCTCTCTCACCCTGCTGCAGGGGCTCACGCTGTCTGTCAGCCAGCTCGCTATTCACAAATGTACATTTCTGCTGGCTGTGTGCTTACAGAGAGATTTTACACACAATGACTTGTAGCATAACTCAATTTTACAGCAGTCAACCCCAGTCTGTCACCTTGTACAGAAGGAAATTGTAAATGTGAAAAGTATGGTCCATGCTGACACATTCATAACCTCTCCAGATTTGAATAGCTGTTGCAAAAGACGTGATTTAACAGCTACTCTACAGCTTAGGCATCCAGGTTTATTCTCATTCCCACCATCCCCCATGCCTTTCTTATAGCAGCCAAAACTGTACTGTAATCATTGTGGTAGTTTTAAATCTGTGCATCTGTCAGAGTTTTTTTTTATGAAGAGAGAACTGCTTGCCAATGTGTCACGTATGTGTGCAAATACACAAACTGAGGGTGTTTATAGCAGCAAGGAAATTCAAGAATCATGTAAAAAAGCACATCTCCAAACTTCAAATCTTGTCTCATCGTCACCATATTCAGATTTTTTGTCATAAATGATGCAGGTGATTATTGTCTGTGCAGTGTAGACAGGACTGCTTGTAGCCAAAGAAGCACCATTTTTTGTTTTGCAGATTTGTCAGAATGTAAACACAACAAGTTATAAAATCCCACAGGCATAGTTAGATTTAAGTCTGATCCACTCAGTGAGGTTCATCTCTTTTCGTCAGTTTTTACAATTAATCTTGTGGTGCTGATAGCCAGCCCCTGGTTTTAAAGCAAGCCTTGCTTGATGAAAACTCATCACACATTATTAACCAACATGCTGTGAAGTTTCTGTTTTAGTGGACAGAAACAGTAAAAGAGACTGTTTTAAAATGGTTCTTTTTTGCAGGGACTGACTCCAGTGACCCCTTTAATCCTTTTTTCACTCTAAACTACTTTTGTTATATTGTATCAACATTTAACTTTATAACATTTAACTATGAACTATATTTGCAAAATATACAATACTTGACCTCCACCTCCATCTTGCCCGTATGAAACCAGGCAGAAAACAGCTTCCATGTGACAGAGCGCCAGCTCAGACCTCCTAGTGACAAATGATCACGGCAGTTAATGACATTACAATATAATACCGCCATGTCAAAATATTATTTTTCACTGCTCATTTGCATCAACTGTTTTCCGTCATGCTCTGGGTCAGGTAGGGGTTGTGTAACGGAAACAGAGCTTTGTGGATGCTCACCCTACAAGGCTTAGGGGCTGTAAACTACATTGCAGAGCACCTGCGTCCTGAAATCCACTCAACGCTAAGCAGCTCGCCCTCATGTGGTCAGCGTCATTACACTAATACAATTAGCTCTCGGTTTCCTATCCGGTCTGGATCAGAATATTGGACAGCTGAGTAGAGAGAAACATACACACACACACACACACACACACACACACACACACACACACACACACACACACACACACACACACACACACACACACACACACACACACACACACACACAGACATGGGGGCATTTGCAGAATGCATGCAGACCAGTATAATGTACCAGTATAATGTGCTTGCTGTGTAACCCTGATGGATGACAGAGAATAGAGGCATCATATCTTTCCATCAGTCACTGACTTCATGCTATCTGTCAAATACTTTTTGAAGCCTCGCTCTGCTTACTTTGCTTTTAATAGTTTTAGAAATGCTCTCTGTGGTAAGAAGTTATCAGTTTAGGTATCTACTACAGTAAGGACATACGTAACACCCTTTTCAATCTTGTTGTTATTGCATAGCTGCTTATTTGTATTCTGTACTAATAATGTGTTGTTTCTTAACTATGTATCACATTTTGTTCATTTCATAGGTGTTCGAAACAACACGTACATTATAAAAGATGACATCAGAGATATTTACAGTTGTATTTTACCAAAGACAAATAAAATATGTAAATTTGATCATTTTAGAAGCTGGAACCATCAATTTAGCTTGAAAAAGGATATGATTATCAAAATATTTGCTGAATATTTTTCTTAGTCAATTTATTTTTGAGTTGAATTGACCGACTAATTATATCAGCTTTTATAGATAATTTCATAAATCACAAATCTGTGATTCTAACATTTTTCTGTATCAAAATGTATTTCTATTTTTACTGTATTTGCTTTAAAATGTTTTTGTATAGAAGTTTGCTTCAATAAATTGTGAATTATTGTATTTTTCTATACATCATACATTCTTCATTGTCCAAGTTTGTATATAGCCTTTACACATACTTTACACATACTGTAGTTAAGAGCCTCTTACGCGTCCAACTTCCTCCCTGCTCTTGGTCTTCTGCAGTGATGTGTCCTCCCTCATCCTCGCTGCCTCGAAGCAGCCGAGTACAAACCTGCTGATTATTGACTTGGGTTGTGTTTAAGAGGAAGCGACGTGCGTGAGTGCGATGAGTTGTAGACAACATACAGCATTGTGGGTTAATGTCTATATTTGTAGCCCAGTGGGCCGAGCCATAACACTTACCATTTAATAAGCAACAGCCTGCAGGGAGCCGTGGGCTTATTCATCCTCCAGTAGCTTTCTGCTGAACACACGGCACTCTGCTGGGAGCTCGAACGGCCAGTCAGCTGTGAGCTTCCCCTGGCTGAGGACACAATAAATGCACTGGACTAGCCTGGCTGTAGCATCACCTCTGTGGCTTATAGTGTGTCTGTGTGTTCAGTCATGTGTGCTGTACATTTGACACCTGAGACCAACTCATATTTGCTTCAGTCATAAATGCCCCAGAGGTTACATTTACCCATACAGACTTTTGGCCAGACTCCAGTTCAGGTTATATACAGTAGGTTCAGCTATTTACCAGGTTATCTGACCTCTGATCTTCCTTTTTGCATGAATAAACTCAACATGACATGTTGTTCTCTTGTGTGTCCTGCCCAAAGACAAAATGGCCCATCAGAAATATACAAATCTGAAATGCAGGAATTGTCTACAGCTCTGACTGTGTTGTCTGACAATGAAGAAGATTACTTAAAATATAGAAAGAAAATATGAAAAATGTAAATTATAATTTTTTTTTTTAAAAAGTAAAAAAAAAAGACAAAAGACAAAGAATGATACAGTGCATGTAAAAAAAAGTGTCTATAAGATCTGGACTTTTGACATCAATATTGGGTTTTTTTTAGGCCTTAGTAAACACCCATTTTTCCTGCACTGTCATTGCTTGATGCCGCCTATCTCCTTCCTTCCATCTTGTGTTCATTTACCCCGGGCAGCACCTTTCCTCCTCATGATGGCTTGTGCTTGTGCAGTGAAAAATGATGGAGCTTTTGTGACACAGCAGATATAAAGTAAAAGCAGCTTGTCACACGAGATACTTTTTCCCTCTCTAACAGATGGCAGATTTCCTATCAGGAGCCTTTATCTTCATATCTGAAGGAGAAATGACTCTTGTCAAACACCACGTAAAGGTTACAGCGTACTATTGTCTATTTTCTCATCGGTGACATGACAAGAAATCAAATTTCATGTCATAATTGTAATCATCTGTTACAGAAGTGCATGTATTGTACGGCGTGCTGACAGTGAAGACTTTGTCATCCATTTATTGTCATTTATCCTCCCATTTTCTTTATTTAACTTCACGGGTAGATAAATGCTTTCCTCTTCCATCCAAGCTAAAACTTGTTATATAAAAGCTGTTCTCTTTCACTCTCCCAAAGGCCCATTTCATCTTCTTTTCTGAGGCTATTAGCAAGGATAAAGAACTACAGGAAAAAAAAAATCCTGCACCACCATGACTTATGGGCCATAATCCTCCACTTATGCATTGACAAGGCATCCCAAATACTCTAAGTATATCCCTCTCTGTACACACACAATCTAAAAGGATGAAGAAGGTGGGACTGAATTTCCTAATGGCTTTTATCCTCACTTCTCTATCAGTCTCTTTTTTTCTTCTCTACAGACGCTGGCATGCAGTCCTGTTACATTTGTCGCTGGAATTAGATTAGCTTCTTATCAAATGACAGCGTAAGTCCCACTGAGTTTCACCTTCCGCATAGGTGATGTCAGGGTTGAGGCAGCAAAGCTTGCGGCTGCTAAAAGCTGCAAGATTTGTTTGACCCAAGTTTATCATTGCAGGTATAGGTCAAATCAGGGGAGCATCGACGACAGGCTTTCTCTGACTACCTTTACCTGTAAGCCTGGTGTTCCTTTAATAGGCACGACTGAAACCACAATGAAACAATGACATATACTTCACTGAGGTTCGAGTAACTGGAGCTGAGATTTCCTTTAAATGTGTCCTTATGCCGGAGGATCGGAGAGCTTCTTGGTTCTTAAAGGTCTCGATACAGTCTTTTCTCATGCGCCCATGGATCACTGACAAAATCTGCCTAAGCTGAGAAAGACTGGAGCTGAAAAGAGATATTGTCTGGGCACAGCGTTGATGAACAGATACAGTGGTTGCCTGGTAGATTCAAAGACGCACTGAGGAGACTGGAAAGTTGAAGCTCGTATTATTCTGAATAGCAGCGTTTTGACTTTGCTAGATGAATCCTTTTTTTTTTTTTTTTTTTTTTTTTTTTACCATCAATGGCAGTTTCCACCAACTGACACTAGTTACTGCTTGCCACTGCACTTCACCAAAGGTCTGCGCTCGTGCTTTACAACCGGGTGGAATCCCATCATAGAGAGATGGGCTGACACACATAGGAGGCTTTGCTTGGATTAGACAACCACAGTGCATCTCAGCCTCTGTGACATCATTGGGTTTGTTTACACCAACACGGTTTACTATAAGTCCACTGGCTTAGAGACCCCAATCATGTTGTCAGCAGCCAATAGCACGAAGATGACAGAACCAAACAGGATAATGAAATATGACCAAACATATACACATAGGAAGGACAATATGAAGGAGACTTTTAAGTTGGGACTGCAGTGATTTAGTATTGCACGTCAATATTGGAAGTAACACGTTCCATTAGACCCTGTCTGCCTCTAGATGTCCAGTTCTGTTATATCCCAAACTCCCACGCTGGAGGGGTTCTGTTCAAAATTTTTAAAAAAGGGGTTCAAGGCAGAGGCCAGGAAAACTCTCATGACACCATTAGGGTTATTCATTCAAATGAAGAGCTACAGAAGATGATATAAACCTGTTTGACTTGTACATTTGTTAAACTATGTGCTGAGAAACCCACTTTAACACTTGTGTTTCAGGTATCCTTGGTGCCTGCTCAGTAATGCATCTGTATTTCTTTATCCTATAAGTCAAGTCGGAAATAAAAGCCACCACCTCCCATGTTCTTATCCAGATTTTCTTTTATGTGGCTTCAATCTCTGTTCTTGCTCAAAGTCTACCACATACATGAGAATAGATCACTGTAGCAGCTGATCTACATTCATAGATCTGTGTGTGAATTATCATGAAAAAGGTTTTTGCATGGCGTTGCATCATACCATACAGTATGTAGCTGTGAGGTTATTTCCTCACTTTGTGGTTTCTTCCACTCATTGAACTATTTAATGCTTGAAGAATAACTGAGTAATGTTGCACCACAGCTTGTGTCCTTCATCTTACACATGTTGTCCATCGCGATGAGAACACTGGTGATCAAAGTCTAGACTACAATAACTACTGTATGTAGTTCAACTATGGAAAACGGGCTCTAGAAAATTAAACACCCTTGTTTCATTCAGCTTTTCTCAGACTTGATTAGTAAAACCCATTTTCTGTCTTTATGCTCCTTTGAATCTGGTGCTTTATCATTGGGATCTGTTGAGCTAGAGGTTTTAAGACCAACAAACAGAGCTCAGTCCTGCACTATAAATGACTGGCTCACAAACAGTAAAGTGTTGGTGATCATGTAAGGAGTCAATGGGAGCAGGTGGGACGAGCTGTGAGTTGGAGAGAAACATGTGAAGGGGCAGTGAGGGAAATTTGGATGTTGGGCTAGACTCAGAGTAGCTCTGAAGAACAGAAGTGTGTCTGAGCTGCAGACAGAATTGTGCAAATGTGTTACAACACGTTTACTCACATTTATGAGTCATGTTGAAGTCACACAGCAATATGCAAATTTTTGTCCATGTTAATATGTTTTCATTCACATTTGACAACTTTAATCTATTCAGGAAATATTTCCTTTTACTAGTCTGATACATGAAAAGCCACAGGCAGGAGTCAGCCCCCCTTCACTCAGGATTAAATGAATCTTTAGATGGTGGGAAACGAACATGAAGACTATTTCAGTGGGTCATGATTGGAGTTTTTAAATCTGCAGTAGTTGATTTTTTTTGCCTGATTGGGGGCAGAGGAAACAAATTGTGAAATGGCAAACTAGTTAGCGAACAGTTTCTGGGTACCTGGCAAACCTAAATCCAACATTCACTCTCTTTTCAATGAGTATTTTTCTCTGTTGGACTCCTCTAAAGGATAAAATATCTTATCTGTGGTTTTAAGACATAATCTGGTTTTAAATGCTCAGGATTTCTCTTTTTACCGACTAAATCAAAAGATCTTTTTGAGTATTTTATATCACAACCCTCTCTTTTCCTTTTTAAATTCTCCTTTATGTTTTTGAACAAGATGGCTGAAATTTGATGTATTAATTTCCCCCTTTTCCCCTCTGCCTATTATAATAATGTAGATTAGAGACATTCACATGACTTCTCACAGTACTCTGCAGCTCCTAAAGTCCGATCTCCATGTTGTGCTTAATTTGACAAACTACACACAATCTGTAACTTCTATTTTACTGTGACTGCATTCAAGCAATAATCAATCATCAATCAATCAATCAATCAAGAAAGGAGGGAAGGAAGGAAGCAATCAATCAATCAATCAATCAATCAAGCAAGCAAGCAATCAAGCCATCAAGCCATCAATCAAGCCATCAATCAATCAATCAAACAATATTTATATAAATATATATATATGAGTACATGAGTTACTAAATTAAATAAACTGTTAATTGATTTGTCCAAATGCTGACATTAATGCCAACCTGGAGAAGAAACTATGTATGTAAACTGCACTCTTTACATCCCAGTGCTCACAGGTTTATTAGGCCAGGAGGAATTCTTCCATTAGGAATAAAGGTGAACGAGTGAGTAGAAAGCTTCCTGAAATGTGCTGCTTTACTGGACAAATGACCGTGAGACACATCTGACTGAAATGCAAACAGAGAGTAAACACTGATAAAGCAAAGCTGCAGTTTTAAGTAAAAAAAAAAAGAGATGGCATGAGGAGCCTCTTGGACAAAACTTTGGTGTAACTGCAGGTGTGTTCAGCCACTTTCAGTATTCAGTCATTTCTTCATTCAGATAACAGAAGAACAGACAGATATGATCAGGCTGTACTGCAGTCATTCACTTTTAGATTCTAACAGACAATAGTTACAACATGCAGGAAGAGCTACACAAGTATGGACGCACACATGCAGACACAAAAACACATACACATACATGCCCTCAGTAGCTGATTAATAAGAGCGCAGCCCAAGGCATTTACCACCACTCTATTATTCAGTTTGATTATCTGGAGGAAATGATAGAGTATTAGAGCTTTTAATGACTTTGGCATCCCCTCGTGAATTACTTGCTGATGAGGACGGTTTTAATCATTGTGCTGCGCTAACTTGCTCCAGAATCACAGCAGCATATTAATGCAATGTGTTGCAAACTGTACACAAACACAGGTTAACGGGCCTCATAAGCAGAAAAAAGAGCAACATGGGGCCTCTGACAAATTAAAATACATGATTAATACGCCGATACTTCAGAGGAGCTGGGAGTCTGTTCTATTGGACCTCTGACACTGTCAGTGGGGACAATTATCCCGCCTGCAAAGGTAAATAAGATAACAAATGCTGATGGTGGATGCACAGATCATTTCCAATTCCCAAGTTCTGACAATTTATATTATACGCAAGAGTGTAAAAAAACAACACAGCGGTCTGGGAGATGAGTCACCGAGACGAGCGGGAGCTGTGCTTTCTGTCGCTGCATGACAGATTAAGATGTTTTTTCATGTTGTTTTTATCTGTGTTATTTACTCTCTGTGTAAACTGTCCAGTAGCTTGTTGCTCTAAACAGTGGAGGAAGGATGATGTAGAGTGAAATTCAATACTTTTTCTATTTAGTGTGATGATGAGAGTTTTAACCCATTCTAGAGTCATCTAAGTTAATTGATTTATTAAATTTACATAGTCTGCAGTATTATATCTGTTAGAATAAATATCAGCAGTACTGTTAAATTATTGATACATTTTATGAACCAGCTCATTTGAAATGCAAAACTATTTGATCCCAGATGAAGTGGCAGTGAAATCTCCATTTTCTGCAGCCGAACATTCTAATAACCAAAAGTGTCTTGTTAGCTATTACTTATATTGGTGTTATAAAAGCGATCACGAGCTCTTCTATATGCTGCCTGCTGTAAAACGCTGGTCAGAGGCCTGATCTGTAGAAAGTGTCTTGTCGGAAGAAGACTTAGTGGTAATGGCTGCGGGGTCACGAGGCCTGGTGTAAAATAAGTTGGAGGGGATGTCGGCAAAAGAAAAATCTCCACTCAGCTCATTTGAATCCAGAGTGAATGACTTCAACAGATTCATTCGGCCTCAGTGGGAATCAAACGCCATGCTGTCACAGTACTGTATGTGTCGTCTACATAACCTCAGACATTGTGTTTATTGCACTTATTTGAGCGTTAAAAGATTGTGGATGGATGTTTGCTTGCAGATTTTGGCACAATAACATTTATAATCTGTCACTCAGGATAAACAGGTCGGGCTCAGACTCTCAGACGCAAATCACTGTTTTATTTTCCTCCTGATACAGTTCATGAATGCAATCAAACCTTGAACCACTGTGTTATTAACATTATATGAGTTTCACTATTCCATTATTATTATTATTATACACTTGAACATGAAGTAACTGCTCAATGGTTTTCCACTCACTAGTATAATATGACTCTATGGCTCTCTTGTCATTCTCCAGCACATAAAAGACACTCACCTCAGGCATATCTGCCATCATCATAAATATATGTGAGCAGTAGCAGAATACTAATGAAGTCTCATACTGTAACCATACACTGCATTTCCCTCCGGCTGTAAGAATGACCAGTATGATCTCTGACTACAACAGTGATGGAAACCTCCTATAATTGACTGAAGGATTGTTTGATTGCCTGAATGTGACATTCATTTACACAGCAGAAGTGACATAGAAGGTCATTTTCACAGTTCAGTCAGGTGGATGTGTCAGCGCACTGACAGCGGAGCCGCGTGAGGTTAATCCCAGCGTCGCTCTCCAGGACGGCACGGCAGGAATTATTATGACACCTAAATGACAGTGGTTTCCTAAAAAGGGGTGAGAATCAATTTTCAATCTGCCCGGTCTGACCCACACTGGCAGGAGCTACCTTCCCTCCCTCCCTCCCCCCCTCCTGCTCCCAGCAGAGTGTGTTAAATCCAGTCCAAGCACAGGGCTTGAATAAATCTGCATTCAATTAACGGATTAGCTACTGTTTAAACATGGCTTCCTCTATTTGCCACTAATCCGCCAAGTGGGTGTCTGTGAATGACACAACGCCGAATTTCAACACGTTTGTACAGTATTCGAAACGGTTGGAGGATGATTTGAGGAAAGCATCCCGTGTGTGTGAAGGGGGGAGCTGGGTGGGAAATGAAGATCTTTACCAGAAATGCAATCAGGCAAAAAAACAGATGCAATGTTTTCAATACTGTATTCTGACAGGAAAGGAATGAAACCCAAATGTGTAGAATTTGTGAGGTAGTAAATCATTTTAGACGATTTGGATTTTGTGATGTGAAAGAGCTGGTGGCGTTTAGCGTGAGTGTCAGAATACATACAGGTTATAAATAGAGATGTCAGGATAATTTTGGATTGTTTTATATATGCTCCCTCATTATTTCTCTACGCTGACATATTTTCTCTATGTATCTCTTTATTTTCGGCTCTTTTACATAAACTCAAGCAGTTTTTGACCGCACACGCACTGATCCTATTTAAACATCCTGGTAGGATGACATTTCCACAGGACATTAGTTCACTATCATTAATATCTGTTCCGGGGTCATCTGTTCCATCTTGCCGTCCTCACCCCTGACCTCACCCTTCCATGGCTGACGAGGACTACGGCCACTTAAACTCAGCCTTTCTTTTTACCCCACATTCATCCATCCCTCTGTTCCCCCCGGCTGCTACTTCATTGAGTATTGCAGCGAGCCATGATATCATTGATTCCTCTTTTCAAGGGAAATATTGCAAATACAATTAAGGAATCAGTTATTTTAAATAAATACAAATGATGAATACGATTAAGACACTGTGTCGGTATTTGGACTTTGTTGAAGAAAGTCCTGTTTTACCACTGACTGAATATTAACATGAAGTGGTCAGTACCATCAAACATGGTCTTTATTACAGATAAGTGTTGCAGGGGTTTTAAAGATTCCTTCTTCTCTTTGTTTTCAGTCTTTTCTTTAGATAATGTTTTTCTCAGTCAAACAGATGTCTTTATTTTACTGATCTTTTATTTAATTTTAGTATTTCTTACTTTGAAGATGTTAGTGTCTTACACATTTCTTAGTGTATCACGTGTTTGTAGAGATGGAAATGTCAGTGACTTGGTGTGTCGGCCCACCACTTTGTCCAAATGTCTCAGCTTCTGGATGAATTCCCATGAAATGCTACTCCAATCATGGCCTCCTCACAATGAGTCGTAATGACTTAACTTGACCTCTGACCTTTGTTCCACTGACTTCTCCTGTGGAGCCGACAGTAGGTGATTTTTAAACATCTGAGAAGAAGACTGGCACAAACGTTGGTATGGGCTTGTGCCGATTGACGATTCAAAGTAGCTGACTGAAGAGAAGATTCCCAACTTAAATTTTTCACTGCTGAAATTACAGACATAAATGGTTATAGGAGCTGAAATCAAAAGATCTGCTCCCCAGAGTGCATTTAGAGAAGGTGTTTTGGTGAAGTGACACATTTGCATGCAGTGATGATGATCTCTGTTAATTAGCACAAATGACTCTGCTCCTTAATTTAAAGCAACCCAAATGTGATTCTTGTTCCATCTGCTAATTCTGACAAGTGCGCTGTGCAGTCTGACAACATCCTGCATCTCCATTCCCATCAAAGCTCTGTGCACCAGTGGCATCCAGATGTGCCTATTTCGGCAGACTGCCTGTCTTCTCTCTCAAGCATGAAATTCACTTATGATTGAATATAAAGGGTTGTGAGTATTGACACGTGATATGTGGTCTTGGTCAAGGTCAGATTTAGATATTTAAAGTACAGACTGAAATAAAAATAAAAACTACTGGAGTCTTTAAGATGATGAGGTTCTCCTCCGTGTCAGCTGTAGTTTGTGTTCAGTGCTAATTAGCAAATGGTAGCATGTTAGCATGCTGAAATAGCAAGTTGTTTAGTTTGGTAAACATCACACCTGCATACATCATGTTAGAAGTGTCACTGTGATTATGTTTATAGGCGGACATTAGCAGTTAGCTCAAAGCTACTATGTGGGTCAGATGTCTACTAATCACAGGGTTGGTGGTTCACCGTTACTGTGGAAGAAACTGACAAGAAAAATGTATCTGAAAAAGCAGAGAAAGGGTCAGACAAAGTCAAAAGTTTATGCTCATTTCAGGGCTCTACCAGTCTGACATACGTCCAGAGATGAGAGATAAAAGGAGAGACTCCTAAACGACACAGTCCATGTGCTGACTTAACCAGCATTCAGCACATGGACTGTGTCGTTTAGGAGATATGTTGGTTGAGTGCAGATAAACACATGAGGTCAAGTAATCAAATTCACTCCAGTGACACGAGAGAAAAATGTGCTTTGTTTTCACAGCCAACACACTTTCAGTGTTGTTACAAACCAACTGCTGTTGCTGCTTTAACAACTGTACAACAAGCAAATCACTCCTTTCTAAAACAGCTATACGACAAACACATCACCTCGTCTGTAAACAACTATACAACAAACACATCTCCGTAAATGGTAAATGGTCTGTACTTGTATAGCGCTTTATCACCTTTCGGTCTCAAAGCGCTTTAACATGGTTTTTCCCATTCACACACTAATGAGACAGATCACCATGCAAGGTGCTGCCATCAGGAGTACATTCACACACTGATGGTACACCATCGGGAGAAACTTAGGGTTCAGTGTCTTGCTCAAGGACACTTAGGCATGTGGACAGGAGGAGCTGGGGATTGAACCACCAACCTTCTGATTAGTGTACCGTCTGAGCCACAGCCTCCCTGTAAACAACTATAAAACAAACACATCACTTCCTCTGTAAACAACTATACAACAAACACTTCCTCTGTAAACAACTATAAAACAAACACATCACCTCATCTGTAAACAACTATAAAACAAACACATCACTTCCTCTGTAAACAACTATACAACAAACACTTCCTCTGTAAACAACTATAAAACAAACACATCACCTCATCTGTAAACAACTATACAACAAACACATCACCTCATCTGTAAACAAATATAAAACAAATACATCAGCTCCTCTGTAAACAACTATACAAAAAACACATGACTTCCTCTGTAAACAACTGTACAACAAACACATCACTTCCTCTGTAAACAACTATAAAACAAACACATCACCTGTGTAAACAACTATACAACAAACACATCACCTCCTCTGTAAACAACTGTACAACAAACACATCACTTCCTCTGTAAACAACTATAAAACAAACACATCACCTGTGTAAACAACTATAAAACAAACACATCACCTCATCTGTAAAGAACTATACAACAAACACATCACCTGCTCTGTAAACAACTATACAACAAACACATCAGCTCATCTGTAAACAACTATAAAATAAACACATCACCTCTTCTGTAACTGGGGATTGTTGATACGTTCCAAAAAAAATATTGTTTTGCAACTGGCAACAATTCATATCACGATTGTGTAACATCAGATTGTGATGAAGAGGACAAGAGGCATCATTTACTTGAATGTAAATGTTATGGATTTTATTGCTTAGTTAAAACGGCTGCGATGTGAGTGTACGTGAGGGTATAATGGAAACGATTGGAAAATAAGAATCCTTTAATCACCACACCAATATTAATGGTGGCTGCTGCTTTAGCCTCCTCACTACAACAGCTAGTTAATAGAGCCCCTATCTGCACCTCAGAATGAAGTACAGTGTGTCACACTCAATTTATTTCTATAACACAACACCCTATAGGAACAAGGCAGGATGAACAGAGCCTGCACACACTGAGCACATACACATTCACATCGTCAAACTCTTCCACTCTGACAGCCTCAAACAACCACTGAAACATGCAGTTCATGGACACACACTCGCATATGGTACAGCACACACACACAGAGACTGCCCATCCTCAGTGAGAAGACAGATCTCTTGAGCTGTAGCCGACATCATGTACTTAGCGTGTCATACAGATGTCACAGTGATGCAGCTCAGACAGCCGGAGAGAGCAGTCAAGTATGAATTGTAGAGCCTGCAACGAATCCCTCCGTCTGCCACAGTCAGTGGACCGTCTCACACCCCCCTCCCCCCCAATAAATTACTGAGATAAGTGGCTTTCACAGGCCTTGTACGCCACTTTGTGTGTGTATGTGTATGTGTGTGTGTGTGTGTGTGTGTAACTCCTTGGCTGATAAAAGGCTATATCACATATCTGCTGATAAAAGATGTTACATCCTCCATTCTAAACAAACATGAATCACGAAAAAGAGGAATGCCTCATAACGTCCTGTTGGTTAACCTATGTGCCTAATTTATTCAAGTGTGTGAGAGACAGAATGACTGAGTGAGACCGGAAAATAGCAAAGCCGAGAAACATTTTTCACTCCTCCTAAGTGGTTTGAAGATCTCCCGAGCACTCAAATTCACCACCAAAATTCATCTGTATTCAGATGAACTTCTTAAACCTATTAACTTATTCATGTTGTAGAGCTGCCATGAGGTTCACTCTCATTTCCCTGGCATTTGCAGGCAGGCATCCTTCTTTAAAAAACAATTTTAAAAATTCTGATAAATGATTGCTCTAACAGTGGCAGACAGATTACTCAGTGACTCAGTGTAAAAACAAAATAATAACACAAATAATGCTCGAAGTAAGTCAAAGAGTAAAAAAAATTCCTCGGAGTAAGTGTCAGGCTGAAGGCAGGAAAAACACTTCCTTCCCTGCTATAGTTCTTGGCATGCAGACAAGTGCGGTGCAATGACAGTGTAATAGGAGCTAATGAACCATTCATCAAGGGAGGTGATGGGCTGCCTAGATGGGGTTGTAATATTGATGACAGAGGCGAAGGTAGCCACAACAACACATCAGACCACCCATCACATCCTACTGCCCCCAAAGGGAGGAAGAGACCAATTAATTACTGACTGTTAGTTCAATGGCAATTAGACTGATTGTAAGCTTGTATCCACTCCACGCCACTAGTTTCTACCGCTCAGTGCCTCCATACAACATGATCCAAGCTGGACTTGGATGAACGGAAAAATAATGTAAGCTGAAATTCGAGAACAGAAAATGGGGGAAAAGGAAGAAACTACGTGCAGTGAGACATATGGAGTCCCAAAGGAAATGAAAATGGATCTGTAGGTGGAAAAAAAAGCAAAGACAGCTTTCTAGTCAGCACTTGGCAGAACAGAACAGAACAGAACAGTGGAGATGATGCCATAGAAGTCTGCTTTAACACTTAGATATATCAGGAGGAATGTGTCTGCATAATTACATCATACTTTTGTTGTCTTTTCTGTTTGTTCTAAAACCTATCCTGTGTTGATGTGAGAGATTATGACTAGTAAAGTATTGGCTTCCAAAAGCAGAGACAAAGAAGCAGCTCAAGCAGACTTTTGGCTCCAGGAACTTTGACTTGTTGCACCTTAACTCTTACCTGGATCTCAGCAAGCATTAAAATGTCCAGGAGCAGTTTCTGGGAGCCTCAGGTAGAAACACAATATATGATTTACTGCAGGATGTCCACAGCTACTGGTACAGTCCCTAATGCAGATCATATTAGATTAAATGTACCATATTTCACAATTTTTGAAGTGTTTTATTTACAGTCTTGATATCCAGAAGAACATATTTTGAGTATCAAAAAACATCCTGATATAGTTTTACATTTCCTCTCATGTCCAGGCCAACCACAGGTTTTCTTCAGTCTTGTAACTTGCTTGCTCCATGAAGGGAATGACTTGAATGACCACACAAAAGGTTGGACAGTGGGCCGTGATGAGGGCGGATAAATGAGCGGAGGTTTGTGACATCTCAAATTCAATCTGACATCATAAATTTACCCAAATCCAACCAGCTCATCTGAACAGCACAGTTGCTAAAGACAGCTGTGTGCATTTTTCTGTGCATTGAGCATTTTGACATTTTCACAGTATTTATAGAGCATGTAGACTTGTTTTATAATGAAAAGAGAAATTGAATTCATAAAATATGAAATTCAATTTGAAGTCATTTAAAAAGAAAGGTTAGTAATACATTTGTTTGCAGTAATAAAATGTTCTACCAGCAACATGCTGAAGCAGTGGTTTAATAAACCAACCAATAGTCTGTTGATAGTTGAGATATTTCAGTCTGGATGAAAGTGCAACTTAAAGACAGACATACAGAACAACATTGCCATCCCTACTTAGCAAAGGGTAACTTTAATGAAAACCCAATTTAAATGAAAATTGGGTCTAGTGCATCAAAATAATAATGTCTATTAAAACTGCAAAGTTAGTGTCTAAGGTCGGTATAATTTTTTAGATAAACAGTACAAACAAAAGATGAATAGTGCTTCCAACAGACTAATTAGTGTGTCCTCCATTAATGTGTGAGAATGCAAACTATTTTTTTTTCATTAAAGTCAGTTTAAAACCAGTGTCATCTCTAAATATTTTGTTCTTCTTGTGCAAGTCCTGCAGAGTTGGAGTCACTACAAAGTCTTTCAAAGTCCTACTGGACCTGAGACCAAGTGAGTCCAGTAACACTGAGCCAGATGTTGGATCTGACCTGTCCCCACTGAATGTTTTTGGATGCAGTTATTGGACAGCATGACGAGCCCCTCCAGGTGGATGTAATACCTGCAAATCAATCGATTGATCCATTCTCCAAACCGCAGACATGCTGTCCAGCTGAATGCACTTTTTCTGCACATGCATGAATAAATAAATATATCAAGTATATTTATTATGTCACTCTATTACTGATTTACTAATATGTTGTGTATTGTAA
The DNA here is from genome assembly GCF_022577435.1 of Embiotoca jacksoni. Taxonomy (NCBI): domain Eukaryota; kingdom Metazoa; phylum Chordata; class Actinopteri; family Embiotocidae; genus Embiotoca; species Embiotoca jacksoni. The sequence continues at coordinate 17,947,529 of NW_027185263.1, forward strand.
ACAGTAGTAATAAACTGTATACGACACTATGTAAATGTAATATTGGCTCTCACCTCTGGGTTGTTACTATGGGTTACATCTTTCTGCCTGAAGCAGAAGCTACTGAGTACTGCAGATGGTCTATAATCTACATCTCCTGACATCACAGACTTGTTTGATCCTTCTCTCCTGTGGATGCAGTTTTAACTTTGAGGCTCCAACAACCCAACCACTTATCATGCGCTTGAGTCAGAGCATGAAGGACTTCATTAATCCTCCACGGAGAGCTCCCAGGTGTTGGTTTCTACAGGATGAGGTGAAACACGAGCTGTTCCCGGCACAGAGGGACGATCTCTGTGGCTCACAGGTGTTCGGAGAGCAAAGTGCTGGAACGTGGAGTAACGACTACCAAAATCCACACAAAGAAAAGGAATGTACATCAGATTTATTTTTGGTAAAACACATGCTGCTGGACTGCAGATACTGCGACACAGGCTGCACTATTTTATCAGCTCTCGAGAGGACCTTACATCATACAAATCCGCACTAACATCTACGTTTCTCTTTCAAGATGGGAGTCAGAGTGTGTTTGATTGTAGATATTGGACTTGTTGTGTAAAGTCTAGACAGTAAGTGGATACTGCAGTGATCCCCTCTTCCAGGGGTGTGACCGACAGAGTGTGAGGAATCTTCAGTGATAAAAGCAATCATTCCTTTGAATTGGTTGGCTAAAACACACAACTCTATTTTACTGCCATCCATTGAATTGAACTGAGGCAGCAATTTTTAATTCACAGCAGAACCATGGCTGTTTGATATTGGCTGAATGAACATTCAGAAAGCTTTGATAGTCTAAGGCTGCATTCACACAAAATCAGGCAACGCTGCCAAAATGTCCTCCCATTCATTTGAATGGAGTCGTGTTTTTAAGATGCAGGAGTAGCAAAATAATCAACATTTGCCGAAATGCAACCCAACGTGTTGCTGCGGAGGCCAATCACATAAGCCAGTCATCAGACCAGAAGACACCAACAGAGAAATGAACCTTATTTACCAGAGCAGCCCAAGTTAGGGCCCGTGGGCCAAGTTTGGCCTGCACCTTCTTTGTTTTGGCCCAACACAGCATTTGACAAGTCCGTGTTTATTCTCCTTAGTCTTAAGTGCTATAAAATCCTAACTGCCATGACTACAAACCGTAAATTTTATGCAGCTAAAAAGTGCATAACATGAGTTTTATGGCAATATAGTACTGGTAAGCTTTTCTATTACATTACGTTGGCCTACATCTTCTCCATAAAGAATGATGGTATTCTCTCTCCTGTTGATGCTCATGTGCTGTTAGTGGGTCCTATGTCACTGACTTTGGGCTGCCAGTCAAGAGAAGAGATGTAGATACTAATGTACATTTTGTGTAAAATATATTTCATATGAATTAAATGCAATTTCAGAGAACATAAACCTTTATTTTTTGGCAAGAATTTGGGCACATCTGTTGCTTATCATGTAACAAATGCTGCTAGCATGAAATGACCAAAACACAATGGAGTGTAAAGTTATCTTTTACCTGTGCCCTTTCAATTTTAAAAACCCACTGTAACGATCGGCCCAGTGGTGGCCCAGTGGTTGTTTTTTTTTATCTGTCTGTTCAGTCAGACTATAACTCGAAGCACTCCTGGTAGCAGTATGGCTTGTAAATGCTGACCACAACAACACTGGGGACTTCCATGTGAGTTCCACTTTGGATTTACATCCAGGATGCACTTACAGAACAGTTTAACTCAGGGACACGTGTTAAAGTCCACAACATAACATCGCACAAATGGGCCATGTAGTGACATGACCCCTGCACAAACCCGCAGGGAGATGCTGCATTGGCTGATTTGATGTGAACAACCTAAAGGAGGAAGAAAGAGTTTGGAGAAATGGAGAAAAACATGTTGTTTGCTTGAACATGAACTCAGCTTCAGTCCTGTTTTTAATGTAGTAGATGCTCGAAAAGGGAACTAACTATGGAGAAAGAGAAAATATAGACCCTCTACACATGTAAGAGGTTTATTAGATCTGTCATAACCTGCTCCTAAACTAAATGCAGCAGAGTGTAATTACCATGTCAATGACTCTACTGTATGTGTTAATTTACTGTGTAATGTGTTCATCTTTAGTGTTGTGGAAAGCGGTGCAGTAAAGGTGCTTTCATACTGAATATCTGCAGCTTTGGAGCTATGACTGTGTATATATGAGTGGCTTCATGATGCATCTGGGCAGGCCGCCTGTCTGAGCAGCTGACAGGGGCGTCTTCTAATCTGACAGATAATCTGCCCGGTGGACACAGTGACAAACGACTCTCAGTGACACCCCCCTCCCACCAATTCCCTCCAACACTGAATCAGTCACACGATCAACTCAGCTCACAGCTATGCAAAACTAGAAGACAGCATGGATGTCTTCACTCGGACTGTACAGCCTGGTAGACCTACTTCCTGTGTATTTACAGTAAATAGCCCTCCTAATAACAGGCTGATTAAGAGATGCAGATCCAATATGTTTGATTTATATTCCTCTGCTCTTTAACAGAGGGAGACTAGTGGGGGGAAATAATCTCTTGGGGCCTTTGATGTAATCTCTAATTGGATATTTACAGGCAATACATTTGTGATATAAAAATGAACAGCTCAACAGGATTCCTTTTCACTTGGGAGTTCATCCCGATATTCTCTTTCAATCCATCTTAATGAGGTCACCTCAGCTAGTCCTACAAGCTGTACTTCTGCCTTTAATTTTTTATTGAGAAACAATGATCTACCTCAGCTGTGTGACTGATGACCAGGATCCTTGGAGAACAAACAGCATATCCTCACAGCGCATAACTGAGTACTTGTGAATAGCCTTGGTGGGACTCCTTGGGGAAAAGGGAGGCTGTCTCATGTAAAGCAAATGGAATGAGGAAGCTAGCATTTCTAAATTTACACTGCGAAGGTAAATTGCCCAGGGGGCCAAGCACCAGCTTCATTCTCCCAATTATAAAGAGGCTCAGTTACTTTCAAGAAACTGCTAAATATTGTGGTTTTCCTGAAGCCCTCCAGGGTCAAGCCAAGACTCTGATTAATGATAAATATATCGGTTGGGTGTTAGAGTATTTTCTATTATGTGGACCACAAAAAAAAAAATCGTATAATGAACTGAATGTAAAGAAGCATATCCAATGAGACTACGGAGCATTGGGGCTGATTCAACAGTCTTTTTGTCATGATATTGTCTGTGGTTACATTTTACAAAACAGGGTCTGTATGCTTTCCCTTCATCTCACTGTGTTAAATTCCAAGACTACAAACCAAGACTACACCATTCAGTAATTCAACAGGCACAAGAAGCAAAAAGTAGGTTGCTGACTATTTAATCCAAATTATGCCATTGTTGGTTGCAAGGTTGTTGTTTAACTTTTTCTTTTGAACATTTTATTCCAGACCAATAAAACAAAAATCAGCAGCTTTCTTGATAATTTACAAAGAATATAAATACTGTTCAGAACTTCCATCGTCCTACTGACAAGTTAAATATCCGTACTGAAAAATACTCGTGATAGAAGCATCAGGTTACGACTGCAGAACAAAGTAGAGCGTACTTGACAAGGTAAAGATATTCTTTTTAATCTGGTGTAAGTGGTGCACGTGGTGTTCAGACCATCCATTATGACCTCCTCAGAAACGTGTTTTTATTGCAGTTTATGTGACCTGCTCAGAACCATGACCTCTGACTCGTGTTTATTACAGCCAGAAATAGTTACGAGACAAAGCAGGAAACAGAAGAAGTGTGTGGTTCGGCTGCACATAGTGCAGAGCTAACAGGTGTTTAAGAATATCGAGTTTAGCACTAGTTCCAGTCATTTTTTTATTTAAATTGTTTTGTTTTTTTAAAAACAAAACTGTATTAAACATTCTTATCCATTCCCTCACATAACCCGTTCATGGTGGGGTCAGTGCATACTTTGCAGTTCAAAGTAAAACATTATTTAATGGGACTCAGCTGAACTGTCCAGAATATATATATACCAAATATGAAGTCAGGAAAACAGCAGCAATGCACTGCTAACATATTTTTCCTGCCATTGACATGTATGGTGACAAAAAATTCTTCCAGCGTAAACAGCACTGACACATGCAAATGAAAAGTGATTTCTATGCTTCAGAATACATCAGACTTGAACATATAGCATCTCCTGTCCAGCATGCAGAATGTCAGTCTGCAGTTTCTGCTGTCAGTCTTCCTTCTCCTGCTGCTGTGTGTGTTTCATGGTGAAGCAGCTGCACAGACAGACAGCTTTAATCCATCAGTTCATTGATGAAGAAGCCACTACTAAATGTGGGCATGCTGCAGCAGTTCATCCTCCCTCTCGCCTCAATTTCTTCTTCAGCTTTGCTCTGTAAAGGCTTCTCATTTCAGAGTGCTTTGCTCTGTCCTTCTCTGTCAGCGCACAAGTGGCACAAGGAAAAATGGGATTGGTGACTATCTAATGTGGCAACGGTGCTGGTCTGAATTAGCAGACACTATGATAAAACAGACTCCTTTCCCGGTGTTACAAGTGTTTGGGCAGGATCGGCTCCCTTATCTGTGGAAAAGCCTTAAATATTCCTCCCTACTCTATTGGCTCTGTCAGATTGGTTATTTTCATTTACATATATAGCGAAAATATGCAAGCAAATGAGGCAGGGAAATTGGAAGAAAGGGAAGCCAAAGTGGTTCCAGGTGGTGCACTATGATTTTAACAGGGCTGGAATAATTGGATGTATTATGAAATCATAAAAGATTCATTACAGCCGCGATGCAGGAAATGGGATGAGAGTGAGGCTGTTTGTTCTGTGCAGTGAAGATCAGGTGGCATGGACAGCGGGATGCACAACTCAAATGGAAGAGTGCTAAGTGGTTATGTGACAGTTTGTTTTGAGGGGAGCTGGAAATAAAGGTTTCATCTGACTTCATCATAACTCTCATTGCAATCATTGTGTTATGATGTTTATGATTCTGTGGGCATTTTAAACCATCATCAGGTTTAAAATGGACTGTATCTGAAAAGTAAAAAAAATAAAATTCAGATACAGTATATATCCAGTTGTGTGAGAGATGAACCACTTCAGCTGCAAAATAAATAAACATGTTTTGTCCAACAGTGCACATGACCAGAAGTCCTTGTTCCACCAGTAATTCAAGAGGTTCACGAGAGCAAGCACTGGTTGGAAATATGCACTTATCAGAGCCATGCGAGTCTGTAGTACTCGTCTGTGTGGGGTCAGTGCTGGGGTCAACTGTATTGGGTATCTGCCTGATTCACTTGTCAAAATCACTCAGATGGATATGCAGTAGATTCCAGGTTTCTGTCGTCACTGAAATTTTTGGAAAGGGAAGGAAATTTGAAAAACAGGCATCCCTCATCATTACAGCTAGAAAAGACTTCAGTTCTAGTGTAAAAAGAAGAGTGTGCAGTGTGTCAGAAAGTTGTGCTTTGCTTTATAACGATGTTTGGTTAGATTCAACACACTTTCCTCTCTGTGATCGTCGCTAGTAGCTGAACACATACACTGAACAAGATTAGGCTACTATATAAATATCCAGCATCTGTGGATTGTGAAGAATTTATGAAACCTAATTAAGTCTTGTCGGTTTAATGGGCGCGGGGTATGTTCATCATTAGGAGACTCATCACATATTAATTATCGACCTAATTGTGTGTCTTCCTTCCAGCTTTGGTCCAAAAAAAGCTTTTTTATATTAAAAAGAATTGCACTGCTTTCATCTGTACGGTAGGTTAGGACATATCTTTAGGTTGGATGTTGAAATGGCTGCTTAATGGTGTACTGTTCCTTTAGGCACTGAACGTTGAGCTCGGCCTTGTTTGTTCCGACTGCAGGCCTGAACCCTGAACAAACAGGGGGTGAAACTGAGTGAATATGTTATGTTGTGTTTGTGTATTGTGCACATGGTAACATCAGCGTCGCTGAATATCTTTGGAGCTCATAGTTAACTGTTATTTCACTCCTCAAGTTGTTTGTTTACGCAGTCATTTAATTTCTGACCGTTTAAATTAATAACGGCTTCTGTACAAACACAATGCAACAGTCATCACTGTGCTGCCCACAGTATTCAAATTGACAACAGGCCAATAGCTGTGTTCTCACCGTGGGCTGAAACAAACGAATGGTTATGAATAAAAGCGCTGATCCCTGAAGAGGTGGGGGTTGATGTGGGATTTTATTCGTGTGAAGCAACCTTTAAATCTTGCCTCCAAGGCCAGTTAAAGCCGTACACATGCAGGGCCCTAGTCTCCCTTGTGGCCCATTGATTTCCCAAGTTCCCTTGAGCTAGGCTGCATTCAAAGCTTCGCTTAAACATGTTGCTAAATTATACAACAAGAAGCTTCTTCTATATGTAACATCACTTCTTTGAGCAGTACCTGTGCCTGAATAAATCTATACTTATGAATATATGTGTTTATCGAGTTGAGACACTTTCACGAACTGGTCAGTTTTGAGATTTTAGGCTTTTATAACATGTCTTCTTTCAGACTAGTGGTAAGAAAACATCCACAATACACATTTAGGTGTTTACATTTTGTGTAATTGCGTCGGTAGATTTCTCCTAAAAGTTAGCACATATGACATGTAATACAAATCTGGATAGGAATGATAGATGAACAAACCCCTTTGTAAAAACCTTCAGAATATAGATGGGAATAAAACTGGAGAGTTTGATGTATGTTAAATCTTCTGAAGTGGTTGAGAGTACGAGACAAAACTCACCTTGACAAAACGTTCTTTCATTTTATAGTACATCTGTATCTGCCATTTTTGTCAAGATTGGTTTTTTTCTTATACTCTGAACCAGAAATCTCCACCTCAGTAGCACTAACATACACCAAACTTTTTTGACAAAGAGGTTGTTCACATATCATTCATAACTTGTTTTATATAGTGTAACATTTTATTGCTAAAAATGCATTGAAGATGGACTTATGAGGGCTGTTGACAGTATTTTCTGAATTATGGAGCAATAAAAAGAGATCTCACAATCTCCTCTGTAAGAACCTTTGACTCTAATAGGTCAACGAAATGAACCAAGAATTTTTAACCTGGCCTCATCCAATGTTCAGATTTCTGTTCTGGAAATGTATGAACATTTTTATATTTAATTAGATAATTCCTCATTTGCATTTTTAAAAACAAGATTTCAGAAAATGTGTAAAACAACACATAATCATCCTAATACAGACAATCCAATGGAGAAGTGGTGAAAAATATAAGTTAACATTTTTATCTTATTTACTTGCAGTGCCTTGCCTTGAAATACAGTTATGTATGAGACAAATCAGTGTAGTGATATTAATAAATGACTCTTATTTGTTATCTTATCGGATCGGAGAGTAAGCTCTATTTTCAAAAGGCAGAGTTCATATTTGAGGTTTTGTCAGTTTGAAGAGTTTTTCAGTGTTTTCATTTGGACTATCTCAGTGTTTGATTTTGATTTGAAAAGGCAAAATGTTTCCAGGAGGTACAATTAGACAAAGTGCACCGTCATCTCTATTTAAACCTTGTTTGCATCAAATGAACTAGTTCCTCTCTATTTCAACGTACCTGAAGTCATACACCTGAATTTATAATTGGGTCATGTATTATTAGAACAGACTGAACCACGTTAGTGCCTTTTTAACTATTACCTACAGAAGCACATTCAAAAAAGAAAAAAAAAAAATCTATCTCATGATTACAAGAAAAAAAAACTTTTAATAATGCAGAAATGGTTATCAATCATTCATTCTTGAGAGGACAAGAGCGATGGTGTTACTTGATGTAATGCAATGATTATGAGCTTGAATATTAATATTCAAAAGTGTTTTTGAACAAATTATTTTGGAGGGTGTCACATTAAGAGTCTTTCACAACTAACAGAAGGTGACTTCACCATGTGCACATTGAGCTGCACTATTGGCTGCAATGTCAGCCCCTTTTTTTTTTTTTTTAGCTTATATTTGTTTTCCTTTTGAAAATTAAGGACACTGAATCAGTTATTAACAGTTCCTTTTTGCTTTGTAATGTAGAATGTACTGTAATTTACTTTGATACTAAAGAAATCCTAAAAACGATGATTCTCAGGCAAGTTCAGGCAAATTCTAAGAGTTCCAGTTCCTGACCTAACTGAGATTTTAAGTCATAATTTTCTCTTTTTTTTCTTCTTTTGTGCTTCTGTAATTACCTCTATCATGAATGTACAACATCAGACAAAGTAAAATGATTAATCAAAGGCAATTTTCTCATATTAAGACAGCGTGGCTGAAGAATCTGTGAAGTGTCTGACGTTGTAGATCTAATTAGATTGCCACTGCTATTATCCTGCAGGGTTTGTCTCTCAAAGTTAAACGCCATGAATCAAGCAAGTGAAAAGTTCCATGCATTACGAGTTACTCTCCCTCAAAACATCAAAAGATTTCTACATACACATCTTTTAGTATTTACAGATTGGTTACCACACACAGACGAGCATTTAACATGTGAAAGAAGCGGCCGTTGTTTTCCCGGAGATGTGTGTGTGTAAATCCTGTTCATTTAGAGGATGGTGTTATGCTGCTATGTATCAAAGCAGAATCCCTCCGGCACTCCGATCATATAGATGTATTGTTGTTTGTTCTACGGTGAATGTTGTTTGGATATCACTCACATGACATTCATTGTCATCCCTTCCATATGCTTTTATTGCTGGAGTTGAAGAACAACACAGGAACCTTTAGCTTCAGCTTGACAGCACGCTCCATGATTTTACAGCCTAATGTAAACAATAATTTTGATGTGGCAGTGGGAGTATAAATAATGCATTTCATGAATGAATGCGCAGGGGATTGCGAAAGGTCAGGGAAAGTTTACACAGCAATATGTGGCAGATGGAGGGCAACAACCAAGAGTGAATAATTTAAAAGGAAAACTGACAGAAGGACAATTCAGAATTAATTTAGTTTACCGTCGTCGTGTGCCAACGTATCTCACATGTCTCTTATGGACCCAAGAGCAAAACTCGATTTGATTTAACCTTCTGTTAACTTTTTAAATTCACTGTACTTCGGTGTATATCAGACACAGCAGCTGATTTACTGAATAGTGTGCATAATAGCTTTATAGCGAGCCACAAAGTGACCAAAGCAAATGCCACATCAATAGCACTAAATGTGATAATTGAACCAGCCAGTCATTGAGCCGGCAAACAGTTCTTAGACAAGCACAATCACAACTTGAATTGTAACACCAAATTCCCCATTGATTTCCACTGACATAGCATGCATACTGTAGCACTGAGAAGAAACAAAGCTGTCTGTCACGCAATTAAATCTATAGCCGCTCATCGATTCTCCTCACTAGCAGAGAGGCTGCACAAGAATAACCGACTCCTTTTCTCCTCTCACATGAAGCAGTATAACAAAACCCAGCAATACATTCAATATGCCAATCTCCTAATGTGAGCCCAGAGTCTTAATTTTCTTCAGGCAGGTGCCTTGTAATGCGAAGTTAAAAACCTGTGTGTTATGTGTCCACATGAGGTTGTAGCTGTGTGTCCGCTCCGGGCTGCCGCTGTGCGCCTGTAACGCCGTTGTAGAATTCTGGACACATGTCAAGTCCTTTCATGTTTTATGAGGGTGGTGGCCGAGGGCTTGTTCACAGTGTGAGCTAAAGGCACAACAAGGGCACCTGTCACTTGATAGCACACCTATTGTGCTCTCCTTTCTCCCAGCCCTGTTTCAAAGAGAAGCCCTTAAGAGATGGAAGGGGAAAGGAGAGGAGGAGGAGGAGGAGGAGGGTGGGGGGAGAAAAGAGGAACAGCCTTTTATCTCCTACCTCTGCTCACTGCTGCCTCGATAATGACCAGAGGTAATAATCGACAGTAAAAGCTCACCAAAACAAGAGGTGGAATAATTTGGCTCTACAGTGACTACAGTGTTAATTGTTGAGTCCACTGGCATATCATATACAAAGTGAACCAAGACATCCATAGTCTAACTGCTCAATTTTAATAGTAGGCAATCATTTGCAAGGTCTTATTGTATGAGAATGTCTGAATGTATGGAATAAATGCCACATTGTGTTGGTATAAAAACATACAATATGGCTGCTGTTTGAAACGATAACCCCTGCAGTGCATGTGAACCTTTAATTTGACACTCAAGAAGAAAAGTGCAGTCCCCACACTCCAAGGCAGCAAGAAGTAGTTTATTTCACCTCTGTGTTGTTTACATATTTTTGGTACTTTTTGGTTTAGAGAGAGTGCCTATTAACTTTACCTTGAACGCAGGTTACAAACGCTGATAAATAAGCAGCTTGCGAGTGTGTTACGGCTGCTGTTTTGATGAAGTGTCCAATGTAGACATTAAATGAACCCAATTTTAGAAAACCAGACTGAAACTCCTCTTAGCGGGATTAACATTAAAGAGGAAGGTGGGGAATCAAATATTCTTTGTGCTCCTGGGTAATTGTTCCAGATGGCATTGTAACCCCCAAAACACAGGATGTAGTCTGTAACAGACATAGGCAGAACCATTCAAAAGAAAACACCAGTACGTACTAGTCATTACATTACATTACTGCTCTCCTGATGGCTTTATTTTTTCTGTCTTTGTATTGGTTCCTTCGAAGGTCTGTATATTGTTAACATTTTCCCCTCTAGAGTCAAATTTCCTAATGAGCTGATGAAGACAACATAAAATGGAGACATGCAGCTCCGTCCTGCAGAAAAAAGAAGTCAGATCTACTAAATGTTATGCAGGTATTATGTTTGTCATGTTCACCTTCTTTGTTTGTTGGCATTCAGTTCGCAATAGCTACAAAGTAAAGGTGAGATTGATGAGAGTGTCAGGAGTTTTTTCAGGATGTTGGTTGTAAAGTATTGGACAAATGCTAATTTTTCTCTGATAATTTCACTAAATGAAGATAAATCCAACTGAAATTAGTTAAAATGTTTTGCCAAAAAGTTTAGGGAGAAGTAGAGTCAGTGGGGCCAAAGTGGTGGACACAACGACTGACCAACAGACAGATATTCGCATCTCTTGAGCTAAGCAGCCCAAGATAATTACAATTGTTTCAAAAGAGTAATCATCTCAGTTAATTTGCAGCTGTTTATTTTTGTGAAAGCCTGTCCATGTTTCTCTCATTTATAGCATCTTTCAGCAGAGCCTGTCAGTTCTTCAGAGATCATCAATGAGAGACTCCACAAGGCCACTGTCAGTATTTGAAAAGTAAAACTCTCACAACTTAATGACATTTCTTTCTCTTAATGACAGAGCACAAAGACCTGGTTTGGATTCAGCGTGGGTAAAAACAACACCCACCCAGAAGTTCCGAGCCTGACTTCAGGGCAGAGACAATGAGATGATGTACATCTCTTTTTGTGCAAATGAACTGATTGGCTGTCATCCTCCATTTCTGGAGGACAGTGGAAGCTCCTTAGGCAAAGACACAACACTCATTAGGGAAAGAAGTGGATGACATTGATAAGACTTTTTAAAGAAGCACTCGAAGGGACTTTTAAAATCCCCTGACATGTGTTCTTGTTCGTGCATTAAACACTAACAGCTCTGTGTTATCTGGTAGCCAGAGAGCAACTACGGTGGTGGGAGCTCATTTCCACGCTTTTCCAGCAGTACATTACAGTGCCTGAAATATAATATGTGAGTGCTGCAGCCGGCTCCTGTTTCTCTTGTGAATGCAGATCTCTCCCTATTGTAATTTAATCCAGAGTGCTTTAAAGCCTTTATTGCAAATCATCTGCTTACTGTAGCTATTAGGCTGTGCTGTAACTGCGGCATTTATGGGTCATAAACAGTGTTTTGCTTTCATACACTAATGATTATTATACACTGTTAAAATCAAGTGTCAGAACACATCTTGGCACTGCACAGCGCCGACAATAAATGCTTTGTCAGACTGGTTTATGCAGAAACATGCACTTCACATCCTCACTTCTCATTTAATTTATGGTGAAATAGTATGATTAAAGTAAGGATTTTAATGTTTTCTGGGTTGAAAATATTGTATTGAACTCATTGAAGGTTTCTCTCTTTGGTCAGTTGTTATTCTATAACATCAATAAAAAAAAGAATTCCAGAAATGTGCTTTAAATAAACACGTTTTTTTCTCAGCCTTTGTGTGTTAAGTATGATAATAGCAGCGCGTGAGCGTGCTCACTTTATTTTGATCTGTTTTGATGTGTGCTTCAGCATATAGTGACAGCGATCTCTTAATAGATGTTGTCCTGCAGTGTTAAAGAAATCCGTTAAACAACACACCAGCGGTATAAGTACCATCATTCACCCACTTCAAACTGTGCTTTTAAATCCTCCTTAACCCAGTCAGTCTGACAGGCAGAGTGGAGTTCCTACTTAGATGTGTGACGAGTGTGACACTGACACACTTTGGCTTAACGCATAATACAATGGGGGAAATATGACAGGGAGCATTGTACATGAATTATTTCTGTGCACATCCCCGACAACACATAAGCACATGACTTTAAACTTTTAGGCACAAGTTAGAGAAGGCAAATGGGTTCTCGACTTTCTCTTTCAACCAGCGAAGAGGTTTTATTTACACTGACAGCAGCGTGTCTCTCAGCCTCTCATTTTCTCTCAGCTGTTTGTCGGGCTTGGTGCACCGTCAGCTCGCTGCTGTATTGTGGGAAAAGCCTAGCGGCACGGGGATCTGTGCAAAGCTTCACAGGCCTCGGCAGGGAGCTCCGAGTGATCTCCTGGAAGAGGATTTAAACTCTGAGCTCTTTAATGTGTTTCTGGGGAGGCAGGCAGGTGGGTACACAGGCCCCATCGTCTCCCCCTGGAGATGGTGTGGATGGTGCCTGAAATGTGAATAAATTAGGAGTGAGGCGCTGTGTTGATGCTTCAGGAGATAACCTGGGAAAGTGGTGAGAGATTCTTCTCCAAATAGTTCCCTGAGGTGGGAACCTTGTGAGCGATAGCAAACTATTCATCTTTGCACTTTTAAGCAAGGCATGGCTGTGGTCTGAGCCTAAGGTGGTGTGGTGATGATTTATTTTCATCGTCTCCGCTTTGGGCCATGTCTCCATTCCTTTTTGTTTTTTTTCTTCCAGGTAAATTACATCCCTGTAAAGGGAGCCCAAAATGTCCTCTGTCAATACAAGAGCTTTGAAGTTGATACAATTAAACAAAAATGCATAGAAAGAATGTTGACCTATCATCCATCTACGAGAATAAAAGCCCAAATGTCTCATTAAACGACAACTAAAATGCAAATAACCATGAGGCAGGAGTCCTTTTTAATAATTCATGAATTGTTCCCATCAGCAATATCAAATCAATATTATTCCCCATCCACACTGTGATATCAGCACAGTTTTCCGCAGCACGGTTGAACAACAAACACAATTTTATTTTGCAGCTAGAATAACTGAAGAAACAAAATAAATCGAACAAGTGTCCTTTTCCCACGAGGATCTTCTAACCAATGTCCAGATTATGCAACAAGGTTGTGAAGAGGAGGACAATAGAGTTCAGTTCAGAACACCATCCAGAGGCTAGAATATACAATAGTTTTCATACTGTACATCCTGGCGTATTCATCTTCCCCTGCAATGTCACTGGACTAGCTTTCAGTGTCATCATCGTGGTCATCATCACCGCCAGCGTCCTCTCCTCAAAGTCAGTAGCATTTTGATTCTAGATCAGCAGTAAAACAGCAGCCTAATATTAACAGGGTGATGCTGTCAGAGCCATATGCTTCAATGCCTCACCTAGAGCCGTGCAGATGTTTAGTATGCATGAGCTCGCAGTGGAAGACTGATAGACGTCTGCCTCGGGCCTTTTAGCTTTTACAGCCTCCTCCTCCTCTGCGTGTCCCTATCATCCCTAATGATTCTCTCAGAACCTGATCTGAAAATCAAATCCCAATGGCACGCTTGGAATATGCTATTAAACAAGCAACAACACATTATGCCCAGGGTCAGTCAAAGCCATTAGCGGAATTGCATACGTTTTTAGGTTCATTACCTCTGTATGAATTGGATGGCCTCATTGGAGCATTTTCCTCTCCAGGCTGGTCCTGTTTAGGCTGCACAGGTTATTTTGCCCTGTTATACTACACTATAAAAATTATTCACTCAGAGCCTAATAATTAATTAGATAGTGGTCTTCAGTTCTTCTGAGAGTGAAAAGCCTCAGAGGACTTTTTTTTACAGAGCACTAGATAATAACTTTAGATTAATTACACAATATCATTAAAAATATTGAAATAAGGATATAAATAATTGCCCAAATCCTGAATTTAGCTATTTGTAACTTCTATGAACAACACCAATACAAAAGGACTAATACCACCCTTACTGAATATATTGGACTGTATCCAGTATGTAGAGGGTGTTCAAGGTTTCTCCTTGTTTTTGGAGGGCTTAGGTACTGTGGTAGCAGTGAGTGTGGGTCCTGTGAAAAAAAAATCCTGCAGCACCTACGTGTTATAATGGTGTAAAAAAAAAAAACAGTGTAATCCAAAAGTTCTGAGACTGTGCCTGTTGCAGCCCAACATTGAACCTGATTTAAATCTGGCCATCATTTCCTTCAAAGTAGTCCCCTTGTGCAGACATTCACCGCTCCCAGTGCTCCTGTCATTTACGATTTGCGCTCCCCAACTTTGTGAAAACAGCGACGCCTCAGCTTGAACTTCATTTTGAGGAACAGAAAGATGTCACAGGGAGCCAAATCTGGAGAGTAGGGGGGTCGTGGTGGGAAGCAACAATTGTGTTGTTATAATGTTGAAGAACCAAATTGCCATCGCGCCACAGTTGAGGTCATTTGGAGCCAAATGTTTTCCCTCAGACGCCTCAGACTGTCACATTAGAACTCTGTCAACAGATTAACCCATAGACTGTATTTAAAAGTGAACGTAGCTCCTGGGTCTGAATGAGGCCACAGTAGAAGTGCCTTAAGCTGCAATACCACTGAGTGCGCTAGAGGTTGGCTCCCAAAAATCTCCAACTCCATACACTCCCGCTCTACTTCTCTCATGACATTCAAAGTCAATAAAAAAAATGTTCCGTTATTTTGTTAAAGTCACTTCTTCTTATTGGTTTTTTGGCGGTCTATCTGAAAATAATGCCATCATTAATGAGATAATAAACCATTTTTGGGGGCATGTCTCTTTTGATTGAGAGGCCGCTTGGTGGCCGCTTGGTTGCTGCTTGGTCAGACCTCACAGTGCACAACGCCACAAGTGCACACGTACAGTACCAGTGGTCAGAAAACCGTGTGTAACTCAGGTACTGATGTTGATCAAGCTGTGACTGGGTACACTTACTTTGGAAATTAAAAAAATAATAATGACTTCCCTCAACTCCATGTGCATTACTGTGCTACTCTCTGTTTGTGCATAACAGTCTCTGAAGATGTTGATCAAATATTGCATTTGACTCTACTGTTAACAGCCAGTTAACTTTGAAACATGAAGAAAATCGCTAGCCTGACTCTTACCAAAGGTTAAATCCAGTGTCGTATATATCTTTATATTTAACTTGACAAGAAAATAAATACACTTATTTCCCAAAATGTCAAACTATTCCTTTGAGTTTTTAACAGCACTGTTGCCGAACCCATCACAGTTTGTTCTGTGAACCTCGCCAATACATGATTGTCTGTGAGACATCTGTGACATCAGTGGTTTGGAGCTTTCAAGTTGATGAAGGCAATTTCACATTCTACACACTGGTTCATAAAGCAGCCGTCTCACTCGGTCCAAGATTGAAAATGGTATTGCTTACAGAGCACTCTTGTTATGAGCCTCAAGAGTCTGGAGTATTTCATCTTTGTTTAAAAAATGCAGTTCAAGAATAGACACAGAAAATATCCATCTTTCTCTGTCATGTCCTTGTGCTTACCATTATTAACACCGTTATGACATTCATGGCAGTGCTCTCATCGCTGTGTGCTGGGTATTCCTCCGGCCAGGATTTACAATAGATACGTCTTCATTGTTGCAGTTACTAAAATCCCTGTGCATCCTGAAAATAAGTGAAATGTATACTGTGACATAAACAAAATGCATCATGTAGAGGATCCTTGCTTAAGTCAGCCTACTGTCTCTGCAGAACACATTTAATGATGATGATAAGATATAACAGTTACATGCACCTAAAAAGCTGTATCTCAGAAAATAACTATGTAACTGAAAAAAATATAAAGCCACTGACACTGCAGGCCTTATGGGGCTTTATTCAAGCACACTGTTGCACCCTTAGGTTGTGCAGTTTGCTTGTTTCAGGCATATTGCATCACATGTTCTATATATCAAACAGAGTTGTTTCCTTTATATGCACTCAGCTGTACTGTAGATCTGTGCATACTTCTGCTGGGAGAAAAAAGTACCGGGAAACCTGTACAGGCAGCCAAAAGCAAAAACGCACCAGTGGCGAGAAAGAAGGATCGGTTCCCAGCTCCAAAACAAGATTAAGATGTTACATTGCAGCATTTTGCACCCAACAAATCCCACTGATATGATACAGGTAGATTGTACCCTGTTGCAGGTTGTATTTAGAAATAATCCCACAGGACTCCTTTTTTTGGAAACTTTTTTCTTTCTTTTTTTGCATGAGTAAAGATGGAGAACAGGGAAAAGAGTGAGATTGGTGAATGCAGCTACACAGGATAACTCTCTTGTCACAGTAAATGTATGCAAAGCTATTCATGCACTGCAGCTCCACACAGATGCAAAGACACTCACAGACACATCAGTCTGGAAATACCAGCTCAAAATGCTTGCATGAGATGTTTATTGATTGCACTTGAGATGAAACTGATCACTTTCAAAAGAGTTAATTCTATCAGTTACACCATCAGAGGTTCACTGATGCATTCTAGGTTTATTTGTAGTTTTCCTGCATTCGAGCGGAGAAATAAAATAATGTATATGTATAAAAAAAATTGCATAAAGGAATGTCTGCTGGAGATTTCACAGGCTGATTTTACTGTTACAGTTTAGCTCTATGAGGATAACAGTTGAGGCTGCAGCATCATAAGGTGATTTCTGTGTCTGACTCAGGTACCATTTGGCAGGTTTTTTAACATGATGGTATGATTTCACAGTGAACAGTGAACTTCACAAGCACAGATGTTCCTGGTGGGGTTTTCTTTTTAGTTCCATCTGTTCTCTCCGTGGGGAAATCGTTTCAGAATCTGTTCTCTGTGACAGGTTTTTGCTCAGATGTTGCCAAAGGTCTTTGTACCTAAACTGTGGGATGGATTACCATGAAATTTCATACAAACTGTCATGGTGCCCAGAAAATGAATCATTCAAACTTTGGTGATCCCCTGACTTTTCCTCTGGCACCCTTGTGAAGATGACAAGTTTGGGTTTAAGGAAAATGTCTTTGTAGCTATTGCAATTGTTATGAAATTTATTACAGGCATACTGCACACACTGCTGGCTGATTTCCAATAGACATGCATGCATGATTTATATATATGGCTTGCCCAATCTTTTTTAAATTCATTTGACTGATTGACTAAAATTTGTCTTCTCAGAAAAATGTATCCTCATTTGACCATGTTTATGAAAAGAGAAACGTCTTACTGGAATTCTGACTGTGGCCACCAAAGCGACCACACAGCCGAGCACAGTTCCAGACGGCCTGGTTTGGATCCAGATATCATCAGACGCATGCTTGGAAATGTGCTCATCAGTGACAGATCACCAGAAAATGATGTCAACACATTTTCTGCACACTCCATTCACTCAGTAATCAGTGATGCTATTTTTAAAGCAAATTGCTTTATAGCACATGACATAAATAGTTGTATGAACACTGACGTTTTTGAGCTCAGATATTTAGCTCAGTGCATCACAGGTGTTCAGAATTTGTTTTCAACCCAGTCTTCCATCAAAATGTGTGATAGCTACATTGGTTCACAGAGTGAGTAGCTTTTTCTTGGCCCTTTTCGTACAAGGTGGTTTAGGTTTATCCACCAAAACCAGGTGATTATGTTTCGAAACAGATCATAGCTTGGGTTAAAATCAGTGAGCTACCTACATAAATTACATTTATATATTACATTATCAGACATCGCTCTCCTGGGTGGAAGTCCAGTGTTTGGTCATCCAACTACCATCATCCACCTATCTCTGTGGACACTGTCACTCATTCTGGTCCATCACATCACCTTCTTCTGCAACAACACAGATCAGACGTAGGCATCTCATAACTTTAGAGCTGCTAAACTCATAAATGTTGCACTGTAGAACTTCTCCCATCTCCTTTGACCACTGCATGTTGAAGAAGGCTGTTACACACTGACATTTACCTGTGGTTTGCTGCTTCGCAGGAGGCTACATAGAACACATCAAGATAAAACAATGTGATGAGTTGTCACTGGTGTGTGTGTGTGTGTTGCTCAGCTGTATGCTAACCTCGTCTTTTATCTTGCTGAGATCTTCTTTAATTGTTGACATTTATCTGGAGTTTATCTTTCACTCTGGAGCGCTTGTATTGTCGGGGTTCAACATCTTCTTCATTTTCTGCCTTGATCGCAGGCAGACAGTGTTGTCAGCTTCATCCTATCAAAGCAGAGGTCACTACACAGAACAGACAAGGGCAACAGCCACCTTTTCATTCAGCTCCCCGCAGGTCGATGACATGAATCAGAGCACGGCTCAGCAAAAAAGGACAGGCAGTACTTGACACATGGTTAACTTGGCAGGGATGTACACAGCGGTGGTCCATTTCTATCACTGCTCAGATGTGTTGTGAGAGGTGTTTATGAAACGTATGATATCAGTGTTGGACTGCCAAAATGACATGCCATGTAACACTGACTTATAAAATAAATGGTTCTCTGTAAAGCACATTAAAGTGATGTTAAAAGAATCTCTTTTTGCCTGTGTGTCGTGTTGAAACGCCCCTATTGTGCTCTGAAGAAAAGATTTTTGGAAGCCTTCAATTCCCAAATAAAACTTTTTGAAGCTTTGACATGTCTAAAGATTCTATTCTTCTTCTTTTGTTGCATAGTGATGCAACATTTACCAACAAAATGCCTGAGTATACTAATGCTGAGGAACCTGGTCTCCTTCCTGCTGCGTCTTTGTTTCCTCCTCTGTCACTCCTCCCACCTTTGTCCTGCTTTCTTCCTCTGACATAGCTCATTACATTAGCAGGTCTGCGTTGCCAACACACACACACACACACACACACACACACACACACACACACACACACACACACCTGGCTCATTGGTCCATAGCTGTGGCGCTGTCACACACAAGGGGGGTGGGCAAAGGTTTGACAGGAGACAGCGGGCTGTTGCTTAACAGACAAGTGGTGAAACGCATGGCAGTATAATTGCAATGAAAGGATAATTTGACAGCCGCTTGGTTATGATAGCTTACAATTTTCTCATTCTCCCAGAATCCTTACACTGACACATCTGCACACAGACACACACACACACACACACACACACACACACACACACACACACACACACACACACACATACACACACACCGCATAAAAACAAGCTGCAGAAGCCAAAAAGTGGACAGCATTACCCATGACCCCTGTCATGTGTTTTTGTTCGTTCTCACATTTCTTCTTCTATTACAATCATCTGTGTTTAGATGTATATTACCAGACATTTCAGCGCAGGACTTTGATGCGCTCCAGGTTATTTTTCAGAGAAAGGTTTCAGTTCTTATTTCATTGCAGCTGACAGCGCAGTTCATCACTCGCAGGTGTATGTGAATGCCTCCTTTAAACAATGCGAGTGCATCATTGCTCAAGGACTAAAAGAGTGAGCGCTGTATACCAGCCAAACATTTCATCTTGCCCTTTTTCTCTCTGTTTTGTTGCTAAAATGAAGCTGTCTCAGTTGTGTTTCTCTCTGCTCTGTCTCCTGCTTTGCTCAAGGACATGGATGAAACTGAATAAAACATGACAGACATCTTGTCATCAGAGAGGACGGGCTGAGAAGGGGAAGGGAAATAGAAAATTGCATATGTTCACATAGAGAATGTATGAACCTTTATTTCTGGCTGTGTGTGCTGTTACATGTGGAATGATTTAGAAACTACAGATTGCATGTTGCAGTGCAACCTAGTATCAAGGCAAGGCGTGAAATAGACACGGCGGTTCACTACAGCAAAATGTGAGATAGCCATGTTTGGTGCTGTCTATGCGTGAAAGTTACAAGTTTTATAAGCGTGAAACTTACATGCACATAAATGTCATGTGACGTTGGATCATGTGACCAAGGTCCGGTAACAGAGGTTTTTAGACTAAGTACAAAGGACATTTTTGGGCAGTATTTGGAATCAGAAGGGAAGGCTTGGTGGCTTTAGTCACAGACTGCCAGCGATACGACGAGGTGTGAATCCAGGAGCTGACAGCGTTTTTCTTGAGTTGTTTTATTTTCCCAAACCCCAACCATGTTCTTTTTTTCTCTTGCCCCAACCATATTTTTATTTTCCCTAACCCCAACCATGTTCTTTCTCATCACCCTAACCATGTGCTTATTTAGTAACAACCACCTCTAAGCATGCAGTAGGTTTCATTTTTCATCCACTACAGGAAAACGTGTAGCACAGAGCATGGCTATCTCACGTTTTGCTATACTGGACCGGCGTGTCTATTTGATGCTTTGCCGTGATACTGGGTTGTGCAGTGAGTGAAAAGAGTGCACTTCTGCAAGCTACCACTCCTTTATCAGTGGCTTCTTAAGCGTATACATTAAAACTGTGCATCTGTTGATTACACAGACTATTGCCCTGCCTTGCCAGGGCTCCATTAATGATAATGCTTGATGTCTCAGTAATCACACTGTAATCTTCTTCTGATCTTAATCCAACACTGATCTTATCCCCTGTTGATCATTCTCTTCCTTCCATCCCCAACTCTTCTATCACTAATGTCCTCCAGCTCTCTGCTCTTATTCTTCACGCGTTGTTTTTTCTCTCTTTCCTACAGACACATCAGACAGAAAGGCTTTCACACACTTCATCTGCACACCCCTCCCCCTCAGCTGAATGATGTATGGCTTTACAACGGGCCTTGTGACCCTATCGCCGTCACTGCAGTCACATGGAGCTCAAGTAATAAACGAGACGGGAGAAATAGACAGTACGGGTAGATGTATATAAGACCTACTCAGAGTGAAAAAAGACGTACTTTTACTAGACAGCAGAGCAGAGCATTTATCAAAAGACATTTCAGTGTTAGGTTTTTAGATCTATTGCCTGTAAAATTACGAACTGCATGTTTCTCTTGATTTCCTGAAACTGTCACACTCATGATTAGCTGTCAAGACAACTGCAGCAACATGTGGGACATTTGAATTGTGGAGAAAACACACTGAAACACTGAATTTAAACTGAATGTAATGATTTTTTTTACAGCTATAAATTGTCTGTTATCTGTCTATTACCAGTGACGTGTTTCATCTCAACTTCATAGTTCTCTGAGCTACTTATGTTGATTAATGATGATGCTCTGTAATGCTTGATGCGCTCCAGGTTGTGTAAAAATTGTAGCTCTATTGATACATACCAACCAATGGGTTAAATTTCTTCATTGTTAACCAAGTGTGACCAATACGCTCCCACTGCTAAATGTCAGCAAGAAAAAAGATATAAGTTTATATGAGTAATCCTATAATCAATATTTTTTTTTTAAAGTAGGCTAACTAAAAGAAAAGTAATTTTTTTGGCTAGGCTGAAATTAGTGATGCATCAAAGTTGCAATCTCAAATAACTTTTGTAGTCTTTGGTGACACCTAAGTGGTAATCACAGTTGTGCTTTTGGACTTGACTTGCCGAAGATCATTCAGGTTATGTGGAGTAGAGAATACATGCATTGTACTCAAATACAGTACTTAAGTGTGCTCAGTGACATCACATCTGTAAACTCTAAATTCCTTAAATAAACAGATGAACTCTGTCACAATTTACCTGGAAATTTTGAAGCCTAAAAAGAAATCAGTTCCCAAATCTGAAAAAAATGTCCCTTCCTTCAAACAGATAATTTAACAGTTGCAGATTCATTGTTTTACATACACTTATTATGAGCCCGGGGGTGAATACACCACACATTTTGCTTCCCTCAGTGGGTAATGACAGGATCATCACAGGCAGCTTGTTATTAGAGCCAGCGTGTATGCAGGAGCTGCTGACACTGAAATTGTTCCACATGCTGCTCATGCTCAGCGAAGTCGTGGAGTTAACATGTGTTTCTGTTGCGGTAACACTTCATATGTTGTTTTCGAATTACACACATCTTGATTTAAATGATAAAACCCTCTACTTTCTCGGCGGCTTGGCTCTGAAATGTGATTTCCTCGAGTCACTTTAATTCTCTCCAGCAGCTGTGCCGCTGACCTTACAAGTGAGTTGGAGGGATCTCTTCGACTGGAGCAATTAAAAGAACAGCGGGATATAGATTTCCGTTGGCTGCGATAAATGTGGTTGGGAGAATTATAATGTGTGTGACTAATGGTATGCTCACAGTATTTAAGCATGGTTCTCATTAATATGCTTAGCATCCCGCGCCAGCTTTGTCTTCGACACCCCTCCTTAGATCCATTGTTCAAGGCTCAAATGATACACCCTGCCTATTTTACATCTGGGTGGACATACCCATTGAGATTTCACACAGTTCAGATGACTTTTAAAGGATATCAAATGGTTATAGAACAGTCTTTCAGGCTGCAGGCTACTACACAGCGTCCCTGGATGATATTTAGTGCTGCAACAAAGGTAGGAGAGCTGGATGTGGAACTGTAAGGTAAGAGATTAGATGGAATCTAATAACTCACAACATGATTCCTGGAAATATCAAACAGACTTGGTTAATGATGGATGTCTTATTGATCATACACAGAGTTTGTCATCCACATCAGGGCTTACATCTGCACTACTGAAGACCTGAACTGTTCCATGAGTCTGGCAGGCAAAATACAACCTGCAGTATTTCTACTCGAGTTGCCAGATTGGACCACTTTGCTCCCCATCTGTCACAAGCAGTCTATCAATTTGTTTTGTAGCTTGCCATTCAGAGCGCAGTGCTGTTTCCAGCACTCCTGTCAAACAGCGTGCCAATGTAAGTGTCAAGATATAGCAGGCCCACAATCAATGCCCTTGCCTTCCTCGATGTATTTATTATGCCATATGGGCCCATCAAAGCCTTCAGAAGTGTCCCATTACGTCTGGGCCTGCGAGACGCCTGCATGTAATTACAAGCTGTGATCACAACCTGCAAGCTCGGAGATAAAGAGAAAAAAGACATACTCTATACTTTATATAAGATCTGAGGAAGATTGCCATGGCAACCTCACTATGTTTTAAGGACTAAGAACTGGTTAATAGACCTTAATTTGCCTCGGTAATATAATTTTCAAATTTGCCATGTGTACATTTAAAAAGCCAGACTTTGGGCTAGATGTTAATAGAATTCATTAGAATCATTTGTTTCCTAGCAGCTTACCAAGTGCTCTGCTATTTTGAGACACAGTATATTATTGCTTTGAAAGAAGAAAGCTGACAAGAGGTTTATATAAGCAAACACTTAAAGTAAAACAAAATACTGCTGCCATGATACAACACCAAAGCAAAAAAAGCCTTTATATTTTTTTTTTGTATTGGTTGATTATTTTTCTTTTTAACTGAATTATGTAGCACATTGTCAACAGATCCCAAACACAATTAATAATCCTCTGAATACAACATGTGTTTGACTTTGATCACAACATTGTGTCTGTATTTCACGAGAATTAAATTGCCTCCGTAAAATGGACTTTCAACTTACTCTGTTTTCCTGTCACAGAGTCTTAGTGTGTTGGAGTTAGACAAAAATGGTGGTCCGCAATGTCAGACAAAGGAGAGGCCAGTGATGATGAATTACACTTTTTGCTTTCCTCAAGGTCAGTCACAGACACAAGCCACACTGTTTCTCTGTCAATCGTACTTGAACTAAAGGCTTCTGTAATTGATCGTCTTCTCTAAATAAGATGATTTATTTATATCAGCTCAATATATCATCTCAGGAAAAGAGTCAGATAAATTGAAATAAACAATAAATAATTGGCGAGCTCTTGATAGTGGATAGGTCATGCAAATATAGTCACTCCTAATTTACTTATAAGATGAATTGAAAGGTTTCTTCTTTTGATTGACATTAGAAGGTATCCACCCAAAGATGGATTCTTAATAATTAATTTCAAGTACCGCGTGCATTTGATCTTTTGCCAGCGGCAGTTGACATGTAAACACACGTTGTCAGATCAGCATTCATGCCCTTGAGATCATTAATTTACATATCCAATTATTAATAATGTAAAAATGTATTCTCAAAACAAATATTGGTAAAAAAAATTTAAAAAAATCACTTAGATCAACAGACATCTGATTTGTATTGAACTGTCTTTTCTTGCTTTGCTTGTGTGGCTGTCACTGACATGCCTTATTCTCTCAAGACTTGGGCCATTACCATGTGAACCACTCACTGTGAGGGAAAGTAAAGCTGGTCAAGAGTCTCGAGCAGGAGACTGCAGCTGCACTGTCAGCTGTTTTACCTCGCATGGTGCATTTGAGCAGATGACGCCGCGGTTATGAGAGTAATTTTTCATCTGATTTGAGAATTCCATGCTTGGTTCAGCACATAGAGGTATTTGAAGCGTTACAGCATCCACCTAGGCAGCAGAAACAAAGCTTGTGAACCGTGTACCGGTTTACTCAGACAGACAGGAAGGTCAAAGGAACTTGCCTCCATTACAGCGTGCCTGTAAGGTGCCTCACCTTCAGAATAAACAACTCCTTTCTGCCATATGAAGGTGGATCAAAGTAGCTGTTGTCTTTCTCACATCAGTAGAGTTGGTGTGAAGTAAAATTACAGCTGTCTGAGTGCACTGATTGATCCCCAATGATATGGATTTGTGATCACTTGAGTTTGAAGTATTCATGACTATTTTATGTTGCTCTCACAGCCCTGTGTGCAACAGTTTTACTGTTTATGAAGGTTTTCTCTGTCATGAAGGATTTAACAGGATTTATGTTACAGGATGTCTTTAGCAATTTTTCAGTAATCACTTGGCAACGCATCAGTGTCGAACAGTTTGAGCAAATGTTCAAGTTAGAGTGGGAGAGCAGAAGTGTGTGTGTGTGCGCGTATGTTTGCTTTTTTATGAATATCCACCACTGTGTCTGGAGTGTGTCAGCTTTTCGATGTGTCAGCTTTTCGATGTCTCAGCGACAGTGACAGACATATGTTTTAAGATTGCCTGTCCATCTGTCCTCACTATTATTGTGAACTTGTTATCTCAGGAATGCCTCGATGGCATTTCTTCAAATTTGGCACAAACATTCACCTGGAAACAAGGATGAACTGATTAGATTTTGGTGGTCAGAGGTCACTGTGACTTCACAAAACATGTTTGTGGCCACAAATCAAGAGTTTCTACGGTAATGATGACACAAATATTTTATAAAATTAAATCAATTGTATATCCAAAAGGTCAAAGGTTTTCTGGCTTTTTTTCAACACTATAACTCAGGGACTCAAGTCCCCATATTTCACATTTGATCAGACACTGAACTGGTGACAGCATGCCATTGTGCTGATTGTAAAGATCTTCGGTGCCCTTGGGTTGAAGATGTGTTTAATATCTCCATATTTTAAAATGTTTAGCTTCTTTGCAGCAACATCTATATTTAAAACTGTCTGCTGTCTTGGCTACAAGTTTGTGTTCAATCAGAATCAGCTTTTTACAGGTGAACACGAGGATTATTTCAAAGTCTTCAGTACATATATAATATTAGTCTGGACAGATATGTTTGGCAGAAGCATACAACCACAAGGCATTAATTCTAGTTGTCTTTTGTTTTGGGTTGTATTTGCTTGTTCAGATGGTGATTGATGCTTTTGTAGTGTAATAAAATTGTGAGACAACAGTACAGTATGTCTGTAAAGTGACATTCCTAATCAGCCCTCTCCAGTCTAACAGTTGGCTTGAACCAGTCAGCCTCATCTGACCTCCATCCCACACAGTCCGAATGTAATTTGTGTGGAAAACAGGTCGGTCCATTCATATTAGCCAAATGTAATTTTAGAATTTAGATTGAAATTAATTTGTTCTGCAGACAACCACAGATTCCTCAGTACCTTCCCCCACACTGGCTATCAGCCAGTGACATCCTGCAGCATCAGAATGGAGCTGAAGTTGTAAATACATCACGGGGTTGTCATTTATCTCAATAAAAAAGAAAGTGTGCCTTGAGAGTAACTCATCTAAACTGCAGCACGCAGCAAACCGGCTCTGTCGAGACCAAGATATTTTCAGCAGCTTGCATACGGACGAGATCGAGACTGAGACAGGCTGAGACAGTACAGATGGAGCTCCTCGTTGTTCACCACCAGCACGTACAGTCTGCACAGTCTCGTGGGAATCTGAGTGAAGAGAAACGGCTTGGCGTATAATAAAAATTACGCTTGAACCAGACAAGTGTCACCCTTAATAATCCGCTTTTAATTGCAGGGATTTTAGTTATGCTGTCAGGAATGAGTGCGAGGATGAAGATTTGGGATTTTAAATCACTTGCGTTTTGCTTTGCAATTTTGATGATTTAAAATTGGCAAGCAATAGTTAGACATCGCTCTGAAGCTCTGTGCATTTAAACGTGGAAAAAAATCAGATAAGATCAACTGTTTAGATGGACCACTGAAAGCATATTGTTACAAATGTATTATAAACTGGAGGCTATTTTCTTTATTAATCATAGAAAAGTGAATATTGTTACATTATTACAAGTGGCCAGCATATAGCCGTGTATGTATGACTTTTTGTAGGGCTGTTGGTTTTCAATTGTGACACAAATACATGGGTTTTCTTGGAAATCAAAGAAATCTGTAATGCGAGATTGCACATCGCCGTTGTGTGAATATATGCTGATGTACATCATTGTTTCACATTGAATCTATTTACATTATTTCTTTGTTTGATATTTGGTGTCCTTTTAATGGCAGACCATATCATCCTGGCACCAAATAAAACCCTCAGAAGAATACTGGAGTGAGATCATCCTTCTGATCCTCATAATCTGTCCAAATCCATGGGAACAATGCCTCTCCATTATGAAAATAGAAAATATGAACATTACAACTTTTATCCCTGGGGGCTCCCTGCCAGTCTGCAATACTCAGGAATCCACAGTTGTTGCATGGACCAAAGTTGTTTTTTCTTTTTCTTTTTTTTTTATCACAGCTAACAGTTTCCATATTTCTATTACAGTGTGTTTATGGGCACCTAATGAAACACGTGTCGTAAAAGCACAGTCACCCCTGAAGTTCCATTCTGATGACGCCAGCTCCCTCCATAATGGGCTGCTCCACTGGGTGGGCCAGTAAATTAATGACTGCAAAACGACTCGTCTCCAATAATGCAAGCCGGCAAATCATTGCAGGAGGAGAGAGACGAGAATCAAATGGAGTCGCGGTGTACTCGCTGTTATTTTACCACCTCCTCTCATCCTGTGCTCCCTACAAGAAACCTCCCCAACTCCCCATCCACCCCATCCCCCCAACCAAAATGAGGAAAAAAAAAAAAATTCTCAAGTCATTTTGTCTTTTACAATCCACTTCATTTGGAGGCTTACAAATTCTATTAGGGTGATTTCGTGCGCATTGCATTGTTGCTGTAGGGGAGAGAGTGGGTGAGGGGGAGGCTGCCTGTGAAGGAGGGGGGAACAAGCCCCTAATACTAATAAACGAGCTTGACTTTGCTTCCCCTGCCCTGAGAGATGGGAGGGTGAAGGGGCATAGTAATTGGAAAATATCCCTGCCTCCCATTCCAGAAAGACCCCCCTCCACACACACACACACACACACACACACACACACACACACACACACACACACACACACACACACACACACACACACACACTACCATCCCCTCTCTGTGACTACACCAACAACACTCTCCAGCACGATGGACTGCACAGGTTTTTGTTTTTTTATTTGAACACTTTAAAAAGGAGAACAACAAAATTAGTTTGGTTTACCCATTCTGTCTCTGTCTGTGGGCAGGTGTAGGGGGTCGGAGGGGGTGGAGTTGGAGGTGGGGGCTTCAAGGTTAACAAAAGGACAGGAAGTATTATGTGAGGCTGTCTGCCTCATTCAATCTTCAAAGTGGGACTGGGGAAGAAGGTGGAAAGTTTCAGTGGATGCTGGTTGCTCTTCAGGAGTCACACATAGCTGATGTTTAAAGGAACCTCAGACAAATCAAGAAAAAGGGAATTATTACTTTCTTGCTTTTAGTGATCTTCATGGAAAAACTGAACGCGTAATGCAGGAACATACGGCAGGACAAGTGATCCATGTCCAAGGATTACTTGACACACCAGGCTGTGCCAGAATGAGACTCCAGCTTTAATTTGAAATCTTCATTATTTATGAATTTGACATTGTAATAGCAGAAATATGGCAACACATTCCCAACCTCACAGTCCCTCTGAAGACTCTCCATGACTTCATTATATTGGAATTGAAAACACATGCTTCCATCAGGCCTCAGTTTTACTCAACATGAGCAAAGCAGGCTGAAATCATCTCTTTTATCTCAAGTGGCTGAACTTGATGTTGAACTTGTCGTCTCATGAATTAGTTAGCGCTGAATGTTTCTGTAATTGAGCTGTAGATGTGCTTTTCAGATGAGAGATTGCTTTGTTTTGTTTGCAGTACATACATATCTGACAAGATCTCAAATTTAAGATACTGTATGTTGTTGTTGTTTTAGTAGGTCAGCTATCGTTTTCAATATTCCTAGTTGTCATTCAAGGCACTCATCAGCAGCTTTTCAGTTTGCTTCCCCGGTGCTGAAGGTAAACATAGCAGCATGTTGGCTTTGTGTTATTTTCTGTTTCTATCTCCTTTTTATATTTCTTCCATGAGGTTATATTTGGAAGTGATTTTGGTTTATTTGAACAGATGAGAGATACAGAAAATTACAGTGTTGGAGTATGGGAATAAAATTAATAACTGTTTAAGTGCACAACTCATCCACTGAAATAAAGAATACATGTGTAAATAATCTTGTCTTTGAGCTGAAACATCCAGTAAAAGGTCATCCTTGGCATTTCAAATAAGAAGGAGCTCATAGAGTAGTCTGACATCAAACACACTCGCTTATATTTAAAACTGAACAGTTCAGCTCTTGAGCAGAATGAATTAAATACTCTGGCGTAAGCTGCATTCGAAGGCTCAAAAGACCTTGTGAGAGCTGAGTGGATGTTTATTTGTTCACTTCTTCAATAGGCCTTTTTCACAGCAGATATGGTGTTACTAATAACACCAGCAATAAGACAGTGAGGCAGCATGTACAGCTCCAGGTCCCTGAATGTGAAGTAGCCACACACAGTTCAGACGCCTTTGCTTTTTCCTGTGGTGAAAAAAAGAAAATAGCCAGTAGCCAGTAGCCAGATCCCAAACAACAGGGTCTGTACAACACCATCAAAATAATCTATTAAAAGTAAAAGTATATGTGTGTGACTTTTACATGCAAATAGATGTCCTTTACATTCAAGCCAAACGAGTTCACACCATGCTGATTAAGCTAATCCCCACCTGATGAATCTCCCTGTATTTTACAATATACACAGTTTTGAAATCTGGTGTCTAATTCCCGCGCTGGCCGGATGCATGAATACTGGATGCTCCGTGAGCACCAAATATGTCCACCAACCGAACCAGCCAACTCCCTGTGCTAACTTGAATGTTGATGCTAAAAACGGTTTATCCACCAACACAGCAGGCTATGGTGGACCTTATGACATAAGCACATGTGGACAGGGTTTTTGTAACTACTCACAATTGCAGAAGGGGGAGATACTGCAGGTTAAAATAAGACTATTCATTTAGTAAGAAAACAGCTTCTGTGACTGATCAAGTATTATGTATGACATTGTTAGCTTAATACTGACGCATCAATGTGTAACAAGCATTTTACTGTTGGTTCTGGTTGAGGTGATTGTAGTTTTAACAACTTTGTGGGGTATAAGAAAAAATAGCTATAGGCATATATGTCAGTAGGTAGAAACTACACATCACTATAAACATAAACATTATATAATTTAGAAGCAATGTTAGCATTTGTAGGTTTGTCGTCAACAATCCAAATACTTCATATAGAGTTAAAATTAGAAGATACATTTGGGGGGTATGGGAATTAATAAAGAAAGAATATTAGGAATCTACTAACGGTTTGTGTTTGTATTTGATCAAATTTCTTTATATTAAAAAAATTATTGAAATTCTAACATATGAGGATTTTAAAGAAAATATCTCTTTGTTGGAGCTGCTTACACCTCACAGACATCTGAAACGTGACGGGACCCCAGGCAAACAATGCTGCTCTGTATTGCAAGACAAAAATGGCAAGGAGCCATCGGTTTAATCTTCAGCAATGTATTACTATTTTATTTTTGTATCATTTTTATGCCAAATCTTACATAAAATGTAAAAACCTACATACAAAACTGTACATAATTACATTATTTCAGTAAATACTACTAGAGTTAATTCTGAAGTCAGCCTGATGTGTCCTCATATAAAACAATCATTGAATAGATGTTATCACACATATACATCCCCATAGCAACTGGTGTGAACATAAATAATCAGTAAAGAATTAGACATGAATGTCCTTTCCTCGTTTCTCTGATGTTAAATGTGGGTCTTATCCAAAGCCCAAATAGTCAAGAGTGATTGATGGTGTGAGCCAGCTGAGGAACCACGAGCTAAGAGGATTTTGACAGCCTCCATATATTAAGACCAAAGAGGCTTTTTAGTCCATGCTGTCATTATTACAGGTGCAAGCCTCACTCATACTGATCTTGTATAATCGATCATTGTAATTCCCATTTCTGCTTTAAGAAAGGTTTCATCTTTCCAGCAAAACATATTCTCACATTAGTCTGTGGCGCTGTGTTTGCTGCTTCTTCCTTTAATCTGACAGTGGAGACACGTTGACACTATTCATAATTTAGGTCAGCTTTTGAACAGCAGGTCATGTGCCACTATTTAACAGTGAATATGTCATGCACTTGTCATGTATTACGTGCACTTTAAGGGCATTAACCACTTGTAAGGCCTTCAGGGACAAGTCATTAGTGATGAATATTAAACCTCCCACACACAGAGTGTTAGAGACACTGAAGTCCCCACTACCTTTGATGAATAGCATCAACAAATCATATTTGCCAAGGGAACATAACAGGAAAGAACAAAGTGAGAAAGATACATAATGCTTTATCTATCTCTGCGCAGCTACAGAGGGTAATATCCAGCAAGGACTATTGTTCTGCACTCATAGTGCAAGTAATAAGGGCTATTACAGGGCTGGTAGGCAGCCATGTAAGGTGAGGAAAATGAGAGTATTGAGAATCTCTTTGTTGTTATAAGTACCCAGCAATTCAAGTTGATTTACACCCATAGTGTCATTACATCACACTTGAGTCTCTTTACTTACAAGCAGAGATAATAAGTAAGAAGATACACAAATGAGATAAAGGTAAAGGTTTGAAACAGGCAGGTGTGATGATGTGGGGATAGGTATGAGTCTTTTTTTGTCAATTGGATTCTCTAATTTCCACTATCTGCTGTCTGAGGAGGAAAAGGGGGAATAAAGTGTTGCGTTCCGACTCGGCAATTAAAAAGAAACAAGTGCTGTAAAGGGAAAGACCCATTTTGTGTGTTTTCAAGGTAACACAAGTGGCAGACTATTTGGTCTCTGACGACTGTTGCCAATGTAGGCTTGCATGGCATGGAAAACACCTGCAATGTAAAAGAACTGATATATTTGGTCTATTTATCAGGGACTGTAAGTGTATTTTCTAACACCTTGACATGTTATCCTTTGTTCTTTAGTTCATTTTCCTCCAGCAGTTTTTGTTTTCCTTTGCCAAAAGCTGGTGATTGACCTTTAACCCGGTCACTAATGGGGTGCAAGGGATCGTTATTATAGCTAGTTGGAATTTGTAAAGGATTAGCTTTGACCTTTTTGTGAGGCTGGAAAGCATGGTCAGTTCTTTTCATGATGACCTGATAGCTCCATCTGCATTATTAAAGCTTAATACAAGGTTGGTATTGTCAAAACAGACTAGAATTGAATGGAACGAGTGTTTCTCTTGTTGCCAAAATACTACTCCTATTTCCAGTTTATCATTCTTCAAATCCCCGGATCCAGCTTGTTGCGTGACAATGAATGAAGCCGTGGAGGCAGAGAAAGTTTGGGAGGAGATGTAATTAAAGCTGATTATGGCGAGGCAGAGGGGAGGGCAGAGTGTCACATTTGTCTTCCCCACCTAATGAGCGGAGACCGGGAGAGCTGTATTAGCTGCCTTGCTGTTGCCTCTCCCCTGCCATGCCACTTTGTCACAAGGACACTCCTCCTGGAAGATGAGGCGGGGTCAAGTGCATATGTATCCCCGGGCATTATTCTTACAAGCCACCGGGGTCCCCGTTCCACTGGGCTCTGGGAATTGAGGCACTTTAGCGAGCTCTGAGCCTCACCACTCAGCCTCTGCATCATTAAACCAGGCTAAAAATACACAGCCCACCCATGACCCCCTGTTCACAACGGACCAGTTCGCTGGCACTCTGAAACAATCCCTGACATGGGAGGTGTGACACCATTATTTTTCACTCCCTTTTTAAATTTAATCAGTGTTATGAGGCTATGGTAATACAGTAACACCATATCCAATTGTAATTAAGTACCCTTGTATTTACCCACTAATTCATATGATGATTACTGATACCACTGCTGCTGTAGAAATCCTCACTGTTGTGTTCCCACTGTTATTAATGCTCATCCCATGGGCCTGCAAATCAATATGTGTTGGTGTAATGCTGGAGTGACATGTGCTACAAGCCATTCACTCTCTACTGATGACAAAGCCCTCGTTCTTTATGATAGGAAGCTCTGCTGCATGTAAAGCTGCAACTAATGAATATTCTTAGTATCAATTAATCTGCTAATGCCTTAATTCGTTTTTGATTGATAATTTAGTCTATTAAAAATATCAGAGAATAGTGAACAATACCCATTACAATTTGCAGTTGTCCCATAATACCTTTTTTGTGCCCTATAGGCGACAGCCCAAAACCTGATAAACTGAATGTCAAAATTATTGTCAATTTCTTGGATCAATTAACTGATTAATCTAATAACAGTTCAAATACAAGCAAGTTACTCACATTCAAAGCTAAATATACAATTCATCAACCATCTTTGCATAAGAAAACACATGCAATTGACACCCAACAGTATTTATGGTAATCTTAATCTGATGCTTTACTGCTTTTCATGAATGACACTGAACAGCCTGAGTAAAGTGACCTCTTTCAAGGAGGCTAAGTAAGCAGGTGTGAATAAATGTATCCCTGGCAAATGATGCGTTGCATTGATTTTGAATGACTGCACTCCTACACCATCATGTTTCTCTCTCAAAGGCCTTACAATATATATACAGTACATCATACAGACGGTATTGAATCAGCCACAAAACCTGCACTTCATGATCATTTATTGGCAGAAACTATCGAATAAAAGTAGCATGAATTTCTTTGACATCCACCCAGCATGCTGCAGTGTAAGGGCTCAGCACAGCTGAATACTGAGGGCCCACAGTTGCAGGTAATTGTCCGATTGCCAGTGCTGGAAAGATGAACACCTGAGCACGAGCCATCCAGGTAAATGCTTTCTTCAAATGTCGAAGGGATACACTGAAAATATGCGATGTTTATTTAGTGTTTTATTATTCATTGCTGCTGTACTCTTAAGGTCAGACTACTCTGTGAGTGTTGTTGGGTGGGGAGATGAGTTATTTGGCCCCGGGTGTCCCTGAAGCGAAAGCTTATAGTCGCTTTCATGGACCAAATGATAATGCGTCACCTGTGAGAGCGCGTCCGCAGGGGGAGAGATTTGTTTTTAGACGCATGGATAACTTCATACATTATTTGGATACTATAAGTATACAGTGACTGGCGCAGTTCGTCAATATATTAAAGGACAGGCACGCTTTTTTTGCTCAATTGTTGCTTCCTCCCGATATAGGCTATACAAAAACAGTCAGTGCAATGCCTTGTTCGGCAGCTTTGTGGCTGTTAGCGTGGGCTACTGTTAATTCAGTATTCGTGCAATTATGCTAATGAGTGCATATTGTTTTTAATCTAAACCTTGAAACAGCTTTTCTGATACAGCTGAGGTCCATAAAGTAAAGCCTGGCCACTACCTTCGAGTATTTATTTATTTTTTTAATTTACAGCATTATCGTACATTAGTATAGTTCTTGCACACTTGTATTCAAAATGATTTCTTTGGCATTTAAAAAACACGCACAAAAGGCTGATGGAATTAATTCCGAAGTTAAAATAGGAGTGTATAAACTGCCTCCATGTGATTTGAGATTCCGATATTCTCCTTGTGATATCGCATCTTTATTGTAACTCAGACTAAATGTCCAGAGACAGCACTATTTGCTCCGAGGAGGGAGCGTGCAGCCTGTAAAGCGGCACTGCGGCATCGCCGTATCACTGCGCCCCGGTCTCCCTTCTCCGGGATCCTGACGCTCGGATCGGGGGAGAGGAGGTGGAGATACCCTATGGTTTTCCTTTGCGGGATTTATTTTGTCAGCTCCAAACCTTCTTGTGCTTTATCTTTTTTTTTGAGTGACCGAAGGCCTTCAACTTGTCCGGACGGTCCCTCCCCACTCGCAAGGGTTTGCATTTCTTGGTTTTGCATGACGTGTCTTGGAGCAAAAAAAAAAAAAAAAGAGGCTTGCTTTTGTTGTGTGTCTTATAGTGGAAAATGAAGCTTGGAGAGAGCCGGAGCAGGAGGCAGTGCCAGTCCGCTGCTGCTGTTGTGGGCTGGACCGGATTACAGAGCCTGAGATCCCTACTGACAGCACAGGCAGACAAAAAGGGACTGTGAGCGAAGACAAGAGAAAGAGTCTTCACTGAGCCAGAAAAGCCAGGGCGAGTGCTGGAACACAGTTTGTTTTTTTTTGTTTTTTCAAATAAGCGATATTCTGGTAGCTATTTATGCAGTGTGTGTAATTAAAGGAGTGTTGGCACGGGGCACCAGGTTAAAGGCATAGGTACTGGAGAAAAAAAAGGTTTAAGACCAATATTATATTATATGTGGATTTGGCTTTTTGGAGGTTGTTAGAAGGCAGAACATCTGCATGAAGGAATATCTTTGAATAATTGCTGCATACTTAAATGTTGGCATGCTGGCTTGTTGGATGTGCCTTTGTTATGTATCCTAAACCATCTTTTTCAAATGGTTGTAATTGTGCATGTTGTAAAAAAAAAAGATTTGCCACTTTGCAAAGCATTTGGGGAGTGCATGTCTGCTGCAGAATCCAGATGAGCTACATTACATGACAGCCTGTGTCCAGGGAGACAATGTAAAGTTGAAGATGGTGGTTGACTGTGACAGATTGGTTTTGGTTTGTGTGGTGATGCAGAAAAGGTGTGATTCCTCGGTGTCTGAAATGTCCACCAGTATGTGGAGGTATGATTATTGTGAAGAAGGCTCTATAACAGTCTGCAGTTTGTTAATTCAGTTTTCTTCCACATAGAATACCATTTCTGTGATGTAATGGGTGAGAATCATTATTCTGGACACATTGAGAAACCATATGTGTTTTGGACTACAAAGCCAGAGTGACTTTCAGTGGCTTTAGGCCTAGACTGTAGGCTATTCCTTGAGAATGATCCAGAATAAGACTGCAAGCTGTTGAATGTTGAAACACCATAAAGCAGCCAGATGCCTTCAGTGTCAGACAGTGAAGGTATGCCCTGCTAAGCTTGATAGTTAAGTGCACCACGGCATTATTAAAGGGTCATAATATTTGTCTTGTTCTCTTAACAGTGTGTGTAAAACCTCAAGGACATCTCCCTGTTTAATTAGACCTAGTGTCATTCTTAAAAGAGAGAAATCTTGTCCTTTTTGTGTTTGCAATATGAGTGAGATGTGATTTGGGGAAAGAAATGAACGGTGAACTGAGACAGGTTGTCACGAAGAATTTGTTAATGTGAGTGTTTTTGATGGATGTCTACAAGTCGGATGTGGATTATTCAAGAAGAGCTTTTAAATCACTACTACTCGTAGTTGATAATTGACCCACGACAGAAGTCTTTGAAATGATCAGGCAACTTTGATAATGAGGATGTTACACCATGTGTCAATGAAATGAAATTCACTAAAACTTAACTTCTGATGTCATTATCTGTGTACCTTCTGAAAATATATTTTAATGTAAAAAAATCAATTAGTAGACAGACAAGAGAAACAAAAGTGGAAGTGCTGATTATAGTGACAGCTACTGTAGTGTGACATTTTATTTAATTAAGGCGACCAGTTAAATTATCGTTGTAGAATCAGTGTACTGTATGTTACACACAGATCGTCACACATTGTGTTTGCATTTGTACTAGTGTAAACATGTCACCTAAAATTAGCAGTAAACATACCAAAAACA
Organism: Embiotoca jacksoni; assembly: GCF_022577435.1. Lineage (NCBI taxonomy): Eukaryota > Metazoa > Chordata > Actinopteri > Embiotocidae > Embiotoca > Embiotoca jacksoni. The sequence goes on from NW_027185263.1 coordinate 17,984,071, forward strand.
ACTGCAAGCTCATGTCGAGTTAATTAAGCAAAAATAATTATTATATTACCTTATTTATTCAAGGAATTAAATAATTAAAAACACAGTTTAGGTGTCAAGCTTGGCAAAAGCTTCAGAGATACAAGTAAAAGAGCACTTACAACACATAATCATCTCATCTCAGAGCTTAATGACCTGGCAGTGTGAGAAAGAACACTATACTTAGCAGACGGACTGTAGCCACCCTAATAAAACATTTATCTTAGATTATGTACAATAGCAAGAACCGTTTGTGTAGAATTCTTCACTTTTTGGAAAAGAGCTTATTGACTAAATGCACTGTTGAACTTTCTGAATGAACATGTTGCAAATGCATGCTCTCCCTCTCTTTCTGTCTGTCTGTCTGTCTTTGTTTTGCAGGAGAGGGAGTTTGCTGACCTTGAGTAAGAGGAGTCAATTCCAGCAGAAGAAAGATGTGGCTTCACCTGCTCAACTCACCATGGCGGGACATGTTCACTGAGCAGACATTTGCTTTAACTTGAAAAGCCTTTCCTCAGGCGGAATTGACAGCTTGGTGATAACGTGTTTAATAGATCATTTTACACCTCTGTCGTAGGATTTGATGGACTGCCTTTGGGGATCTTTGCTGGAACTTAGCTTGGTTCAGTGACTCAATGCAGTTTTGCATTCCCTGTAAAAGGCTTCATCTGTTGGATATTACATGACTGCCTTGGATCTAACACACTGATAACGTGCACTTGGGTATTGCTGAGATTCTCCTTGGGGGGGGGGGTTCACACAAGTGGAGGCTGAGCAGTTCCAGTGTTCGGCCCTCGAAGAGTTTGATTCTCTGTGACAGGAGGGTTTATCTGGATGTTTCCTATGAAGGACATGGATGGCCCTCGTTCCAGTGGCCTGCGGAAGAAGAGGAAGTCAAGGACAGAAAGGGATCGGGAGAGGAGATCAAATGGGATAAAGAACAACCATGTTAAGGGGTCCGTGTTTCGCTTCTCCTCTGACTCGGAGCGGGAGGGCGACAGGGGGCTCTCTTCATCCCGCCCTCGACCCCCGCGAAGGAAGCGAAAGGAGTCTACTTCTGCTGAAGAAGACATCATTGATGGCTTCTCCATCACAGGCTTCGTGACCCTGGAGGCTCTGGAGGTGAGTACTTAAACACCCGGCGGATGGCCCTTCAGTTGTCTTCTGCCTTTTGTGTCTGTGTGCGTGTAGAACCTCTACATTTACACATAGTTGCAAGTCTCTGTAACGTGGTTGGAAGATGTGCCTCGCTGACTGGGCTGGCCCAGCGTTTTGGCTCCTACACGCATATTTGGCTGTGGTGTGAGCTGGTGCTCAACAGATGTAGCTTTAAATGCAGTGCTGTAGCCAGAGATTACTATCTGTGTGACCAAGAGGCTGTTATTGTTGTTGTGTGCGCTGCTCTGGATTTGTTTTCACAAGAGTTTTCCAGCAAAGCCTTACACCAGATGAGGGGTGTTCAGCTATGGTTGTAGTGGCTGTTGTGCCTTTTGGTCACTTCAAAGTGAAAAAGCAATTCGATCCACGTTACAACAGTTTATTCAGAGTGGAAGTAATTTATTGTGTGCTGGCTATCCATTTTCCTTGGAATATGAACCAAGCACAGGCTTTCTTTCAATGATATCGTTCTGAATTATGACCTACACAAGCAGGCATTTAATATGTACAGCACCACTGCAACATTTTTCTATAATGAGAACTTACAGATGTGTGACATATATAACTCAACGTGTCATTGTAAGGTGTTGGGCCACCATAAGCCTCCAGAGCAGGTTGACTGGCCCTTGACGGAGGTTCACCATGTTTTATGAAACATCCCCAGTATTTCTTTGGTGTTTTGATGAGGGTGGTGCTCCACCGGGAGATCCACTGGGAGATTTTGTGCATCCCCCGCTCCGGGGGATGCACAAAATCTCCCAGTTGCTCATTTGGTGACTGCAAAGGCCGTACCATATGATTTTCATAATGTCCCACTTATCACACCATTGAGTTACACCTGGCTCCTGTATAGAAGTACTAATTATGCCAGCTGTCTGTATGTGTCAGTTTTAGATATTGTTAATTTAATGAAATGGTATTTTTTCGAATTGCAATTGGATTGAATTGGAATTGCAAGACCAGTGATTGAGAGGAAGACATTTACTGGACATGACAAAAGCAACATCATATGCAGACGTTTATGTATCATCCCAAATTTCAGCAAAATTGTTAGTTACAATTTTTACAGTTTCCCCTGGTTCTGTTTAAACTGTTTGAGAAAAATAATTTGTCTTCACAAGGTCAGACTCAGAGGCGTCCTGGTAGAACACAGTCTGACTCGCACTTACTAATATATTCAGTGAGATACCGATCTCTTGTTCACTGGTGTGACCCATATCAAGGATATACACAGTATCACTGCTTTCCTTTGTTAGTCAGATCCACTCTTTTCCCAGCTCAAGAATGTTTTACTGTCATTTTTTTTTTCGATCTCTGTACTCAGAATTACTCTATTGAACAGTCATGGGCTCTTGTGCCTGTGCGTCCTTTCTCATTCTTCTTGTTCTGCTTGACCTTTATTCCGTTGTTCTTTCCATCAATGATTTCTGCGTCAGTCTGCTAAAGCTCTGCAACTCACAGTTGGGTTGTGTCAGAAAATGGCAACTCGCTTTATGTACAATCCATAGGCAAAAAAATACCTGTACTTAATCCAGTGTATTTTCATTTTTCAACTGTGTCATTTGCTTTACGACACATTTTTAACATTGCACTTTGTTAATCATAATCTCCCCAGTTTAAATCAATTGTAAGCCGCACTTTGGCTAAAATTTGTAGACGCTTGTTTCTGTCAAGCCCCGAACACTGATTAAAGTGAACTGAAAATGGATTTGACACTGTAGCTTTAGAAAGCCTGATTGTAACAGCTTTCTGAATTCATGTACGTCACAAGAAAATGTTTTCACATTTCATTACCCCAAACAACATTGTTTCAACCTTTCAGTGCAGTCAACTAAATGAAAAACAGACCAATAAATCAAAAATATATTTCAGTATCAGATTAAATTAATATCCAATCACAGTGATTTAGAAAACACTTCTTACAAAACAATCTTGTCAGAGTGGTTTACCGAGTAATAAAAATGCAGCGAGTTCAAGCAAGAGCAAGAGAAAAACTAATTATACTTAGTGTGTGTATGTGTCTATTTGTGCATGCCAATTTACACACAGAAGACATGTACTTTTTTAAAAATGTGACAGAACTCATTATTGCAGCATTATTTCACTGGGAAAGGAGGTGACACTTGTTGGAGAGATTTAAATGCAGCACTTTGTTGCTCGGTGCCCCAAATGTAATGATAGTAGTAACGAGCTGTGTAGTGAGTTCGTTTTCTTGCTCCTTCCAGCATGTTGCTGACCAGCTGTATTACAGCACGCACCATGCTGCCATGCTGTCGTAGCTGTATGCTTCATTAGTCTGCTGATTTTATCTCTAGTTCATCTAAGAACCATCTGGTCTATGACAGGTTTAAAGATATAGAAAAATGTCAATCAGAAGTCCAAGAAGTAAAAAAATGACATCATCAGGTATCTTGTTTTGCCATGACATAAAACAGAGAAAAGCAGAAATCAGAGAATGTATTATCAAAACTGCAGCCAAGGCATTAATCATTAATGCATTATTTGTTTGAATTGTAACGAGAACACCTGAGATCCACTTGCCTGGAAGGTCAGTGGTTCAAATGTTTGCATCAGTCATGAAAGGACTTGGAATAAAGATGAGATCCCACCCCAGTTTCTACTTCTGAAGTGCCACTTGACCCTCTAACTTTCATTATAGCTGTTCACGGGCCAGTGATAGAAGACATATTTTACTTGGCAGCTGAACCAGGGAATTTCTTAGAGATAAAAATCTGTCAGATTTGCCTAGTTAAATTCTCCCAGAAGACATCTTTGTAAGACTATCTTGTTTGCTCCTCTCTGCTTTAGAAGGCAACAATTTTTAATGAATCTTGTATACAAAAATACTGCTTCAGAGAGACTTCTCATGATTACTCCTTGGGGCGGCCGTGGCTCAGATGCAAGAGCAGGTTTGCCCGTTAGACATAAGTTTGGTGGTTCAATCCCTAGTTCCTCCTGTCCATACGCCGAAGTGTCCTTGGGCAAGACACCAAACCCCATGTGGCTCCTGATGTGAGCGCATGAATGGGATACGGTGTAAAAGGGCTTTCAGAGTGTTAAGGTGATAAAATGCTTCATAAGTGCAGACTGTTTACCATCTCACTATCTCATTCAGTCTGTTATGTAATTACAGATCAGCCAAGTCAGATAACTGAAGAAGTAATTAAGATTCCTGTTTATCTGGTATTTTTCAATAATTGTTCTTTTTTCTTCACACACATTATTCTTTTACTGCATGCCTCTGACTGAGTGAATCTTTTCCTTTTGTTGCACTGTTTTATCCTTATTTTGCAATTGTGCAGTTGCGAGCTGAGTTTCCTTCTTTGTTTGGACCACACAATGTTCAGAGGCTCTACAGTGTATAAATGGAACTGTGCACAAGCATATCACAGCACCAGTGGCTCTTTTTCTGTCTGAGTAAAGTTAAATTCTGATGAGGTCAGACCCCTGGAGGTATATGCTAGTGCTCTCCATCTGTCACCACAGTGCCAGAGCCACACTGCTCCCAGGCCTGCTTTCCATGTGCATGCTGATATCTTAGCTTTGCACTTTTCTTTTGCAGTCGCAGGGCTAAAGCCTCTATGATGAGGCTCTTGAGACCCTCAAGTTACTTTTGGTTGATGTAGTACAACCTCTCGGTGTCTTGATTGTTTGTTGGTGTTGCTGTTTGCCGTGAACATGCTTAATGTGGTATTATCTTAAAGAAGTATTGAAGAGAACGTTTCTGTTGGAATAAAACTTGGCCTTCAGCTGGAGGGAGCTGAGAGAGCATTTTACTGTTGGCTTATATTTGCATCTTTTCTATTGTTTCGATTATTACCTCAGTCTTCACTTACTGCCAAGTCTTCATGTAACTGTGATTTGCCCCCTCCCCCCGCCCCCCAGGATAAAGAATTATTCTACAATACCTAATATGTAAGTTCATGATTTGTGTATATTCAAAAAGACTTGTTGAAATCTTGACTGTTATTTCCAAGATTGTGACAAAGAAGAGCTTTACACTTTCATATCCTGTTACCTGTTGTACTGTTGTATCTATTAGAACTAAACAAGCTTAATCGTGCTAAAATGAACAGAATTAAAATGTGAACACAAAGCAAGGCTATACGTTTACTGTGAAACAGTTTCTTTATGAACATGAGGGTGTTTGAGTCAATGTATAGGCGTTTCCTGTATTGAGCGGTGAAACACTTTTATCTTATAGCCTTAGATTTTCTGTGTTTGTCCATGTAGTTCATTGATAGATGTAATACATTGATCTTGATCTCATATTCAGTTATTATGGGTTTATTAGTGAAAGAATGTAGCGCCAAAGCACTTCCAAAGAGTACTACAATACCCAATATAACACTGACCTCCTGCTAAAGGCTGTTTCATTTAATATATTTCATGTCTCATAAAGCTCAATGTGCTCATTTTTCCAAACATAAACTCTTTCTATGTTTAACTGACCAAGAAATCACAAAGACATATTGAGGAGTGTTTCTTCATTGCAGTGAGATCAAAGTACAGCAGCTGTCTTTTTGAAGGAGGTGGTTTGGAGACAGATTTTTATTGAGAGAGGCCGGAGCAGCAACCTATTACAGGACTTGAAAAAAATTTCCACATTATTGAGTGCCTTCTCCTCTAAAACCTCTGCTATGTTTTGCCCATTTCGCTTGAAAGGGGTCCCTAACCTCAGCATGCCCTCGCTGACCAGAATTGATTAAAAAATGTTGCCTTAGGTAACCCACTGCTCTATTATTTCCCCATAATTAGTGGCCTTTGATGTCTATATGTTTGTATCATATGCACTGATAAATCCTCCTTAGCCTTTTTCGCTGCATATAATACAGACTTGATCAGGCTATTGTTCACTCTTACCTTTCTCTTTTCCAACCTTTCTCTTGCTGCTGCCTAACATTACACCTAAAGGCTTGACTGACTCCTGTTTTTAAACTCCAATAACAACACCTCATCCTCTTACTCAGGAGGTTAACCACAGTCTATTACATGACTGACTGCCCATGATAATATAATGAAGAGGAAAAAAGCAGTAGAGTGTAAATTAGTACATTTGCAGTGTCTGCTTTACTCAGGTTTAACATTTTGGAGACTGGGAAGACTTCTTAAATCACAATACCCTGCAGAGCTCCTGCCGGTTTTGTTGTTGCTCTGAATGATTTACCTCTCTAACTTAATTTGCTACACACCATAAAAAAACAAGACAACAGATTCACCTAATGCACAAACAGTGCACAGATTGGGACGGGGCATTCGAAAGTGCATAACCACATATGGGTGAGGCTGGCAGAGGAGCCAAGTTCTAGGATGGACGTAGAGCTGAGACAAGCAGTTTGTGCTCCGCAGTACAGGGCGGTTCCTTTCTTTACTTTGTACAACTCAAACAAAATTGTAAACACTGGTCAGATTTATCAGATGTCTACCTGTAGCAGGGTTGTATGATTCTTGGCAATCATACAACCCTGGGTTGTCATACAGTTCATACAGAGTTGTATGATTCTTGGCATTCATACAACCCTGATATTCACAATATTTGACATTTTATTTCATCTAAAATTTTGAGGTGAGTTTGGGAGCGGCTTGTATGTTTTTTGATAACGTGATTGTTGTTTGCTCGGACAAGGATAGTCACATAGTCACCTGGTTGTAAGAAATGGTGAGATTATATTGGGCATGGATGTTTATGAGAATGCAGACGATGATTCCTAATAGTATTGATGGCCTTGTTTAAAAAAATATGGCATTAGATTAGGCTATTGTATGTATTGGTATTAGTACATATGCTAGCTAAAAGTAACAAGACATTGTAAGAACCGAAATTCAAAACCAGATTTATAAAAAAGAAAGAAAAGAAAATGTTTTTGAGTTTGTCCACCAAAGAGCAGTTTATTCGAACACCGTAAATTGTCTTGCTCAGTATGTATCTTGGTCAAAAATCCGCTACAAAACAAATCTCAAGGAGCCATGTTAAGATTATATACAAAAAACAATAATATCCGACTCCCAAATATCAGTGCTGGAATTGACCTGAAAATCCATCAGTACTTTTGAAACTAAATAACATGGAAGTGCATATTTTGATCAAACAATTACTAAAATGTTATGTTTAGTTTTCCATCATTTGTGATTCAATAGCTTTGTTTAAATTTTGAGACATACGATTTCTAAATTGACAAACTGTCACTTTCCTTGGGAACACAGTTACTTTCGTTACATCTCTCGTTTTGCAGCCAGGAAAGAAAAAAAACAACTTATATTGCACACTAGCACTGGATTTTTCATGTCATGCCTAACTGGACCAAACAGCAGACTGCGAGCTGGTGACCACCAGAGAGAATGAGGAGATAGTCAATCGATTACAAAGAGCTTTAATGCATTTCACTGCAGGCCTCACATCACTCTGACAAAAAGTCCATGAGAGGGATATGTATAAACCATGTGTCTGCTGGAGGAGAAATGTTTTCATAAGAGCTGTGGAAATCCTCCGCCTGCTCTTTCTTGCAGTTTACATTTTATTTCACTTCCACTGATGCACCACCAGGACCTTGTTGGTTCCAATTAAGTGCCAATTTCTATTTGGTGTTGGCTGAGCCCATAATTTATTTCATTTTAGGCACCAGCTTCATACCCATCTGTCACACCCACACTGGCCTTGGAGATGTGACACATTCCAGCCGAGGCACAGTGGAGCAGCATAGTTCATGGATTGAGCTGAGTCATCAGTGCGCGTGGGTGGTGGTGGTTTGGAGTAAGGAGGTCAACAAAATGATAATAGGTTCATTGATAAGTTGTTAGATCTACAAATAACAAATAATGGCTTGCTACTTAATGGCTCGTGACATGTAAAGTAAAGCAGGAGCTAAAGGACAGGTCTCCAGCCTTCGCTGAAAGGATCAACTGTGTAATTATGTCAACAAAGGATATTCCTCTCATATGGCCAAATGAAGATGATGAATTGCAGTTTAACAGTCTGGCATTTTCTGTTCCTGTATGCCGTTTGTGGGATGATGCTGTCGGCTTGCCAGCATTTCAAAAACAATTGATTTTCTCTGGCACAGCCCCCAGAAGTCTGCCTGGAGGAGGACTTGTAAGTGCAAGCAGAAAAGAACACATTGATCGGTACTTCATTGTAAGAAAGAGGCTAATGGGAAATCAAATGTATTGACAGTTTGTTTTTGAAAGAATGTTAAAAAAAAAAGACATTTCAAACAATTAGGACATATAAGTATCAAGACAGGTTTTCTTAAAGGTTTGTTTGTGAGTGAATGCAGGTTGATAAACAAGGACACCTTGAGAGAGAGTTTTTTTTTTTTCTTCCCATGACGGCTCTCCTGGTGCCAAGCTTCCTTGACAGATATTTGTGTTCCGTGAATAACACCACTTTAACAGCCTTTTATTTAATTTTCTTGTACACGTGTGAGTGTTTCAGTCTCCTGGCAATAATAGTAGACATTCATTATCCTGCATTATGAAGCTGGAGTGATGTATGGTATGCATTAATATGCTGTGACAGCCCAGTGACTGACACATTAATGAAGTAAGCTGTCATCTATGGATGTTAGAAAACATCCAGATAAGATAATCATTCTGTTATTTGGGATTACTTGATGGATTTTAACAACTTACACATGTGTGCACTAACATTTCAATTTATATTCTATTATTCTTCCCCTGTGGGAGTGCAGTTATTTTAGAGGAGGTGGATGTCTTTCATTGGGACATGAACTGAGCCAGGGCCCTGTTTAAAGCCTCATTGATCTCTTACCACATTCAGCATCCTGGCTTTCTAAAGGACCTCTCAAGCAGCTAAGTCTGCTGTGGTGCTCCGTGGCCAGTGCTGATGGAGACCATTTTTGCTGCAGATGCAGATTAATGTGTTAAAGTTACTTTGTGTGAAATGCAGGGCCATATTTCATGCTTTACAACTGTTATCTTTCCCTGCAGATTGGTTATTTTCCTGCCTCAGTCAGTACTTCACAGCCTTTCAATCTGTCCCTAACATGTGTCCTGCGTGATTGGACTAACTGGCAACAGGCCTGCAAAAGGCAATAAAATCTAGGTGTAAATCCAACCAAGACATATTTAAGATCTGATCCCACAATGTAGGAGGATTTTATGGATGCATTTAGGCACATAGTGTATAGCAACAAGGTAAGCAGAAAGAAACACTTGCAGAGGGAAGGTAAGGAAAAAGGCAGCCTGTTGTTTTGTTTTGCAATGTGTGATAAACTGTATCTTGATACCAGTTGCATATGAAATGTAAGTGCAAGGGCTTCGATTGATGCCGTGATGTGCAGTTTAGCTCATAAGCACTTGAGTCATGTGCCTAACGCTGACACGCTCATCTAACTAGTTGAGGGAGAAATTGACACTGGCGCATTCGTATGAACTCGGGCAAAACGAATAGCCCAACAGCAGGGGAAATGTGCAACAAGCAGCATCAGTGTTTGGAGCTGACATACAGGCAGAAGGAATGGGACTGAGGGATGTTGGAGCGAGGCGGATGGACAATCAGTCTTTACACATTCCTCTAAACACACATTACAATAATATTCTGTTATTTTAGTGAACTGTGTCAACTTGTCAGATGTGGGATGTGCTGAGAGTATGTCTTTTTACAATACTCAATCTAAGAATTGATTGAATTTCAGAGTTTGTTTTATGTCAGAAAACGACGCCGTTTATGAACCAATAAAACCTTAAGAATGCTACAGTTCCCCTTGCCTGTCTTAAAACAGTCTTAAATGCCGTTGCCATGTTTCGTACTTTGTTTCCTTCATTGACAGCTTTAATAAACAGTTGAAATGGCAACGTGCATATTATCATGCAGTAGATAAACTCTCTGAAGTCAAAGGGGACTATATTTGTGCACAGGTAGTGTTTACGAAGACTGAGTGTTGACGCATAGATTTATGACCAGAAGTCACCATGTCTTCCATCAGTTTATGTCTACATTAGCAGCTCGTCTGTGGCTAATGACAAGAGCGGTTGAAGAAGATTGGATTAATGGTTCCACCACTTTAAGAGCTAAATCTCTCCGCTTGTTAATGTAGCACACATCTCTGAACCAAAAATCACTGTGTATCTTTATCCAAGTAGTAGAACAGAAACAAATCACCTCCTCATCCTGATATAATTGACTAGGCTGTGTTAAGAAAAACAAATTTCTCTGCTCTTCGTCCCATCAGCTCGCTGAGTCCAGGCCATTTTCTTTTCCATTTCATCTCTCTTCTACTCCGGCAGCTTCCATGGACAGATGCGAAAGGGAAAAAAGATAAATGTTTTCAGAGGCTGATTGTAAAATGCCATCTCTGAAGTAGAACTGTGGCCGGAGTCACACTCTCCCTTTTGTGTGTAATGGCCCCCATCATGATGCATTTGGACAGATATTTTTCCTTTTTGAGAGAAGACCCTTTTCATGCTCAGCTGCACAGTGCATACTAATAGCGGTGCAGTTGGGAATGCGTTAGCATTTGTCTGCGTGTATCTGTGTGTGCCTGTTTGTGTCTTTGCACCACAGTGCCTGTGGACTTACGGACAGAGCCCTGTTGGGATCTCTACCTGCAGCTTTGAACCTTTGATTCCCCCCTCTCTTCGCTGATCCTTCTTTAAAACGGAGCCAACCCACCACTGTTTCCATTTCCATCTGCTTCCATTCCTGCACTCTCAGATAAGCTTTGCTCAATAACTGCTCTGCTTTAGTTCTTTTTTTTAAAGAATTGTTTACACTATCTTGAGTGCCAACCTATAATCCATAGTCTGACGCTTTTTGCAATATTTAGAAAACTGGCATATCACAGAGGATAATACTGGAAATTTGCTTTGCTTGCAGCACATTGGTTATTCCCGGGTTTGGCTATGTAGTCCAGGATGCAGTTACATCTTTTCCAGGTCAAATGATATTGAAATACTAATTAAAGGCTCCATGGCTGTGTCTCAGTATGATGTCACTCCCTTACTTTGCCTGTGGAACTAACTGCTCTAGATGCTCAGTCGGAGGGCGAATGTGGACTAAAACTGCTTTAGATGTGAATCAATTAGGTCCATTAGATACAGATTTTTAGTTAGACATGTTATGTACTTCCATTTGCCATCCACTGTGAAATGGTTTTGGGCCATCCACTTAATGTTTGATCATGTTTGAAGCAGATGGAAACATTTGGCTTTTGGAAGTGGCTTTTGATATTTTAGTGGGTTATGAGGCATACACTTAGTAGAGCTACAACCTGTTAAATATAACCTTATCATTTCAGTGGTCACATCTTACAAATCAGTGCTTTCCTACCTGTTGGTAGTTTTTGCTGACGGACACCCCAAAACGATTTACAATAATCAATTACAATGCATAAGACAGAGGGGAAAACCACTTAACACAAATATTTCTAATGGAAGGACAAGACTGCCTTTTGCTTGATGAATGCAACCATTTTCAAATAGCAAATTATTAATTATTTGAAATACTACAGATTGCTTTGAAATCAGGGTTGGAAACATTAGCAAACCCTCTCATGCATTGTAGAGTCTCATTCAGTCCTGCAGATGAACTCTGGGCCCCTCCATCAATATAGAAGTGTTATTTTCAACCTGTTTTAAACTTGATGATATTTTAAAATATTGTATTATGTCGAGCAATTATGTTTAGAATTGAACTACATTAACAGTGGCATGCAAAAGTTTGGGCACCATCGGTCATTTCTGTTTCTCTTAGTAGCTAAGCGATTGACAGATGAACTGATCTCCAAAAGGCATAAAGTTATAGATAACACCACTTTTTTTTTTTTACAGATTCCTTTTTTAAAAATTTTTTCGTTTGTTGCAGTTTCAAAATAACTAAATTGATTTGTAGGTTTGTTGAGGATCGTTACTCTGTTTAAGGGAAAATGTTTTGTCATTCAGTGCCAAATTTCAATATCTACGCTACAATCACACCAACACTTTTTTGTTTTAAAAGGCATACCTTTTTCAATCTTCCCTCGACTAGTAAAATGTTCCTTGTGCCCCGGGCTTCAACAGAAGCCCAAAGCATGATAGCTCCACCCCCATGCTTAACAGTGGGAGACATTTTGTTTTTCATTAAATTATGGACCTTTTTCTCCAAACATTGTTTTGACCACATCTTTGTGATCAAAAACTTCTATCCGTCATTTATCTAGCTTCATCAGTTTACAGGACTGGTTTTCAAAATGCATCAGACTTGTGAAGTTAATTTGAAAAGGTCTGGCTCTGAATTCTGTGGTGAGAACGCAGGAGAGCTTTTCTTTTGATGACTTCCATTAAGGTCATATTTGTACAGCAGTTGCTGCACAGCAGAACAGCGCTCTACTTCAGAGTCTATTATATTTTTCTGAAGGTCTTTTGCAGTCAAACAGGGATATTGATTCGCCTTACTAACGATCCAGTGGGCAGTTTCCTCAAAGTTTTCTTGGTTTTCCAGACTTGAATTAAACCTCCACCATTCCTTTTAATTGCCATTTCTCAATTAAATTGAGAAAACAGCTACCTGAAAATACTTTGCTGTCTTTTTGCAACCTCCTTCTGCTTTGTGGGGATCAATAATTTTAATTTTTTTTGTGCTAAGCAGCTGATTATAGGCAGTCCTTGGCCGCTGATAGTTGAGACAAGGTTTGAGGAGTCAGAGTATTTGTAAAGCTTTGAAATTTGCGTCACATGGCTGTTCCTAACAATGATTGTGAACAAGCCATAGCCCTAATAAGCGATTTAACTTTGGAACCTTAAATGTTATCCGAGAGCTCATAATTATCGGCATGCCCAAACTGTTGCATTTCCACGCTAGACTTGTACCAAACAAAAAAAAATATACCAGACCTGCTGAAATAAGGCTTCATCTTTAATTTAATGCCTTTTGGAAGTCAGTTCATCTTCTACACACAAAACTATTCACAGTAACGAACCTTTTGAACAGAGATGATCAAACTTTTATGCCACTGTCTTTTTAAAAATAAATGCTTGGAAAGACGATATTTAGATGTCCACTGCAAGCCAAGTATAAGGTTATAGGTCCCAGGCAGGAAACAGAACTGAGTATGATCATGTAGTAGATTTGATCTGCAGTTATCTTTAATGCACCGATGTAGATGTGCATGTAAAAGTCTTACAAAAGCTCCGCTGCCTATAAAATACGTTTTCTCTCATAGAGCATGAAGGTACAGGCAATATCTTGGTTCAACGTTTGCATGGCTGGAATATTAAGCATGAAAGCCCGGGCTTAGGAGGAAGAAGAGAGGATGATTGTAATACTGTATTTGAAAGGCATGAATCCTGTGACAAATGCTCTTCCTGGGAATTCCTGACAGGGTTTGGAGGAATGGTGAAAGGAGAGCTGCAGGTGCATAACTGTCTGTAGCGGTGTGCTGCTGGGTGTATATATGCGAGTGAAAATACTTGTAGCTAATGGTTAAGGCCTGTCGTTTATCACCTTGTTGCTCTGCATACAGGATTGTTGCATTTATGTAATCATAGAGGATGACTCCATAAATGCTGCCAGAATGAATACTACTAACATTTTTCTGTTGTTGCCATGACTATTCTTTAATTGATGCTTGGAGCAGAAGCAAATGTTGTTGTTTCTTTTAAATGTATATATGTATATGTGTATATATAATATATAAATAAATATATATATATGAGAATGACAATGATAAGTTATGTCTGGCAGTATCAGAAGGACATTTTTTACATTTGCTAAACACACATTTTGAAAGAATGAGATATCAAAAATATAAAGCTGTATATTAGGTCTTTAGTTGGGGTGGAACGTTCCACAAAATTTACTTTTCGGTACAGATCACGGTTTTGTTGTCAAGGTTTTTGGTCCGGTTCAGGACGTTTTTGGTACTCATTAGACTGCAATGTTCTTTGCAGCAGGGGTCGTGCTGTTGCACCTCTCCACTTTCCAGTCTGTCACTGTTAAGGGATTAGAACGGTGCACGCTTGTGTGGCTCTCATAAAGAGGGAGTATCTGCAAAACGGAGCGTTATATTGTCCCACTCCTCAGTGATGTAGTGTGCAGTCACAGTTAGGTAACTTTCAGTAGCTCTAGAGCCTCATTAGCTCCAGGGCTATCTGTACAGATAGAACTGGGATGGACTTAGTAAAAGCTATGTAGGCTGTATTGGACACTGGAATTACTGCGCTGTTGAAGTGTCGGCGGGAGGGGATATTATACCGCGGCTCAAGTACTGTAATCATATGCCGAAATCCTGAATCCTCAACAACTGCATCGAACTGCATCTCTTCAGCAATAAAGACAGCCAATGCTTTCATTGTGGATTTTTGCCCTGTCTGAATCTGTGTGGCTGTTTAACGGCTGCAGGGAGAGGGAGTTGTTCCTTCATCGCAGACTCTCTCCTCCTCTCACAGTCCAGGAACACACCGGGGTGTGGTTTTCTTAAATAGTAAAAGTATTACCACCAACATGAGCAGCAAGTGTTATACAGTGCTTGCACAAACTCACCACTTTTTTTCTGTCATTGTAATCGGTAACTCTAAACCAGTAATTTTTCTAGACAGCAGACTGAAACCATGGGGCGCATCCTCTCACTGAACTTTATCTTGTCCACTTGCCATTTTCCAAGACGGACTGACAGCTGCCAACTTCAACTTTTTTTTTTCTTCTTGCTTTTCTTCTTTTGTTCTTGCCCCATTGCCTATTTCAGGCAGACCGAACGATACAGACATGGCCTGGACTGTGAGCAGCCGACTGAATGGGATGGACTTTTTACTTGGACTGTTCCGCCCTTAGACTTCAGAGAAATACTTTTTTATCAAGCTCTTTGCTCTTCCTACTTGACTGGCAGTTATTGAACTGCATTTCACCTCCGTAGCTTTCGGACAGTTTTCTGATATTTACCTTAACATGTGTTAATAGGCACCACTTGTCAGCACTGTCATCAAAATGATGTAAAAGTTAGTGGCTAGATTGAATGAATCAATTATTGGTAAATTCCTGCTGATGATTTAATGAATATCATTAATAATCCTACAGAGTCGTCTTTGTTGAGCTAGCTATGCATTGACTCATGCTAATGTCAAACCTAATGGCTTCAACATAACCAGCTAACCACTGCTCAGTCACCTCGAGAACTGATACGAGACCAGCAGCACTTTCCAATATTAAAAACACCCTTTATAAATTGTCTAATCAACACTCCAACCTCTTTAAGTATATCTGTACTAAAAACTGAAACGTGCCACATTAATTGTTATATACCAGCTGATATATATATCTATATATATATATAGGAGTAGTAGTTTGAACATGAACCATAACAAAGGGAGCACTGTAATTCAAATTACTTTTTGTTTTAGTCATTTGAATATCCATCCCACCATTATCTATACCTGCTTTATCCTGAACAGGGTCACGGGTAATCTGAATAATGTTTTTTCAGTTCAATGCTGAACTACCTGATTGACTTGGACTGTAGCTCAATTAATGGACACAACAGAAGCTCAATGATTTAATAGTCGGTTAATTTAAAAATTAGCCGACTATTGATGTGTTAACATGGTCGATGAATCAATTAAGGGGTCCCAGAAAAATTTACATCTGGGAAGTTTGGTTTGCGGCAGGTGTGTCTCGTGTGTCCGGGACAAGACGATCGCTCCCAAAGCCCTGACGTGTGTTCCTATGGGTGTGTTTGTGAGAACATGAGAAAGAGACTGTGTTTGACAGATGTAAAGTATATATCATGGAATGGGGGGAGGCAGTTGTTTGAGAGAGTGTGTGTGTGTGTGTGTGTGTGTGTGTGTGTGTGTGTGTGTGTGTGTGTGTGCAGCAGGGACCTCTGAAAGCCCGATGGATTTGGAGCTCTCTACTCCAAATGGAAACAGTGGGCTGTATTGTTTTCAGTAAATACTGTTCAGCTCGTGCCTCCTGCTGAAGGGAAGAGAAAAGGGAGACAGAATCCACAATATCACATCCACAAACAGCACCCGAGAAAAAAGCCACTGTGGATAAGAGTTTGTATAAGGAGGACTTTTATGATTTCATTACAACATCCACAGAGCTGTTTGTGGAGTAACCTCCCACAACAAAAGACATTAAAAGATTTGTATTCCGTACATTGGTTCCTTACAAGTTACTATCTAACAACTGTTGTTGTTTACTCTTTGTTTTCTTCAACTTGATGCACCTTTTGTGTTGTTTGTACAGATAGAATTAGGTATTTTTCTTTCTCTGACAACATCTTTTCGTGCTCTGATGTTTATTCCAGGAGAATCATGCTTGTTGCAGCCGGATACGTATTGGAAAAAAAACATTAATCTCGGCGTAGTGTGGAATTTTTCCTCGTAATGATACACTCACTAAAGCAGCTGAATAAGCTTGAACTGGCTGTCGCTTGAACTTCTATTGTTGGTGATGAGAGTACACACAGCCTCGACATATAGACAGAGACATTCTTTTGTCCATGTTCACTGCCAATGTAATGAGCTTGTTGTGCTGACATCACATGGCAGTTCTATGTTATGAAGTTTCTTATTTCCTTAATCCATGGTTTCCTATTGTGTATTACAAGCTTGGCAGACCGCCAGCATGAAGGATTCTTTTTTCTTTTTTTTTTTCATTTCCTTGAAGATGTTTTTTAAACCACAGTTACAGTGTGGATGAATGAAAAATGGTTGGAAACATCAACATAAAAACTCACCAGCGAGCTCTGTGAATGCACTACAAGAAAACAGCAGGTCTAAGAGCGGTGTTCTTTCTCCTTAATGTGCCTAGAGAGACGCTCAACAACTATCACAAGCTAATGTCATCAAGCCCCCTCATCTCGCTAGCTAAATAATCAGTAACAGACTTCCTTTGTGACATTTCGGAAAAATGACGAGGAGGAAAGGTAAAAGACAAAAAACAGTTTTTGTCAGACTGCCAACTACTGAAGGAGATGGTGATGAGAAAAAAACATGAACAGCCCCATTGAGTGAACAACGTTAGTCCAGCCATGGGTTGACAAAGCACAGTTGGGGAGCAGCTTGTCCTCAGTACAGCCAAGCAGCGCTTCCTCAGTGAACAAGAACGGGTATTTATTGATAACATTCGTGTGACTTCAAGCAGCAATTAACAGAGTCACTGGGTGGAATCCTGAATGGATGGATGACCAGAAATATAGGAGAAGGCTTTATAACAGTCCCTTCGGCATTTTGTGGAATTTCTTTTGTGATTGTTGCAATCAAAAATGCTTGATTTTGCAGGGAATTATATTTAAAAAAAAAAAGCCTTGTAGCTTGTACTGTATATCTCCCCGTGTCTTGTTTTTTGCTCACTGTTTTTTTTTTTTTATAGATTCCTCAAACGTTATTCATAAGTAGATTTTTACAGTATATGGCAAGGAAAGACAACGTAAGGGACTTGACATTTTATCAAAGTGCTCTGTGTTATATCTTTTCAAAATTCTCAATTCCACAGTTTAGTACTTGACTTGTTGCTGCTATCAGTGTGCTGCTGGTCTGAGCAGACCGTCACCAAAAAGACACTTAGCAACCAAGCCTTACAACCTTTCTGATGGAAACTCGCTGTTATCACAACATGATTATGATCTTTTTTTTTAGAGAGAGAGATTGCAAAACAGTTTAAACAACTCAATAATGTTTTATCAAGATCTTGGAATGACTACTTTGAGCTTGAATGAAAGTTACACTAAATATGTCAATTTTCTTTGTCAGAGCAGCAGAATCTACATTTATTCCTATTTTATTTCTTTAAACTGAGGAATCCTATGTTCAGATGAAGAGAACTAGTGATACACAGAGAAGTCACTCACGTCACATTTTAGCACGATTATGAATAGAGGGCTGTTGGCAAGCATTGAAATGTTGATACTCAATTAATAATGAGGGGAAACATGAGAAAGGAGACAGCAAATTTGGTGCGCTTCCTAGACTGTAAAACTATTTGATGAAAGCATGATTTTTAGGTGAAACTTTGGGAAGGAGTTCCGCTGGTTATCCTCTGCTGTACTGCTCCGCACACACTGCTAAGTCCTGTCAGAACCTCCTGACACGTCTTGTTACAGCTGAGGAAGGTCAGGCTAGCAGAGCTATTGAAGGACTGTCTGGATGATCCCACAGGGCTCTGGTGTATCGCTCAACTTAACCTGGATGCACTTTTATAGCAATTCAGTCTTGTGGCAGTGTGTTTTCATTACGTGTGTGCTGGAGTTTTGTAAATGGGAGGTTTACTCTGAAACAAAAGGTACTCTTATGTAAATGCCAGCAGGGTCTCTGTTGATTTAGCACTTCCCAGGGTGTGTGTGAAGCATACACACACATCCAGGCTCGCATTAACACGCTCTCCCTCTGGCAAGGCAGGGTTTTAGGATGGATTTAGTTTTGCCAGCTAATAGCAGGGTATCAGCTGTATAGTACAAGCAGAGCGTGGAAGCAGCCTGTAGGCTATCCACACAGGCCTTATCACTCAGCAAGCAGACCCCATGATAAGGTATTGTGTTTTTCACAATAGTCTGCTCTGTTTTCTCCTGTTTTTGCAGTTTCCCCGTAGTGCATGCTATAATAACCCAAGGCTGCCAATTACGCAGACTGAGTGTGTTAGTGGTGTATAAGCCTCTGTCGTCATATCCATCGGGTTTGAAAGCACGGTGGTGATTCAGTAGTGTGATTGGCAGTGAAGGATTTTTCGAAGCTTGGAAGTCGATGCTCATGCTGTTTCATACCACAAGATTCCCACCCTCTGCGAATTTAAGAGCACAGTTATACTGAACCCTCTTCATTTATCAGCTCTGCATGATCATTCCTGGTCTATCATGTATTAGAAGGTAGAAGGTAGAAGGTACATCTTTGCA
Organism: Embiotoca jacksoni; assembly: GCF_022577435.1. Classification (NCBI taxonomy): domain Eukaryota; kingdom Metazoa; phylum Chordata; class Actinopteri; family Embiotocidae; genus Embiotoca; species Embiotoca jacksoni. Next base: position 18,003,069 of record NW_027185263.1, read on the forward strand.
GCCTTATTGATTTCCTTCATTCAGCTGTGTAATAAGGGTTTTGCCAGCATCTTGGAAAAACATCTGATGATTTAAAATTATACTCAATCTTGTAATTCCTCTCTTTTGCATTTGCGTGTGCATGTACTGGCACTATTTGATTAGCGATTGCAGCTTTTTGTACCGTATTATAAAGTTAACAGGACAGACAAAATGTTCCAAACTTAGTGAAAGAGATACCGACACAAACACAGGCACATGCACACGTCAATTTTACAAACAATGTTGTAAAAACCACAGCTTTATGTTATGTTTTTCATTTCAATACCCACTAGTGTGAAAATAAACACTTTGTTGGTCTGGTCGTTTTTCTGCGTCTCAGTGTGGAGTTGCATAATGTTGTCCTGCTTAGGTTCCATTTTAGCTCTGAGATGAAACAATCAGCTTTCCGTATGGCAGACGACAGCTGCTGAAGATTGGCTTACAGAAATATGTTGTCACTGTTTTGCGAGGCAAGAAAACGATCAGCGGTGGAGAGACTCCAAGAGATCAGTCCGCCACTGGTGTCTTGCTGTAGCTTCTTGCTGGCTCGGCTTATGCAAAGACATTCATCAGACTTTCCACAATAGGATAACAGCATTTCAAGCTCCTTTGTTGTTTACCAAGCATGGATTATTCTGATAAAAAAAATTGCATTACGATAATAATTAGGGTTAAGTGTTATAAGTTAGAAAGGACTCCAGACTAAAATAGTAGGATGGTACTAGATTTGGTGGCTCCCCTTTGTTTTGTTGCGTAACGTGAAAGAAATACCAACCATAGAGCTAAAGATGCTTATTATCCAGGGATTAAGAGGGCTGAGATCAATTACTGAATGTAATGTTGATTATTCCTTTGTGTAATGCTTCTTTTCAATAAATTAGTTTTTTTACGCTGTCAGTAAATAAACAGAAGTTTGATTTCGATGATCATTCACCGCTAAACTACACACAGGTACACCGGTGATATGTTAAATGGATCAAATGGTTCCAGCAGCTGTGTTGTTTTAAGATATTAATCCATTCTTCTCTTTAAACATCAGCCTTCTTGGGTTTCACATACGGGCAACTCCAAGTCTGACAAATTTGTAGTTATCCACTCATCTTCAAAATCTCTTTATCAAATGGAACTAGAGATGTCTGGTTTGCTGCTGTTTCCAAACTTTGATTCATGTCTGTACATAATTCACACCATGTCAGTACTGTTTTATTTCCAGTCTAAGCTTCCTTGCAAACTGCACATTTATGACAGACTTGCTTAATGTTAAATGTTTGAAATCTTTAAAAAAAAAAAAGTGCTTAATCTGTGTCCATATAACCTCATGTTTCCTACTGAGTGGAAAGTGTCGGTCCGTGCCCCCGAGGCACTTGACATTAGATAAGGCAGCTGGCAAGGCTCCACATGCAGTGAAAGTGATTTACTGCTGCCTCCGCAGCCTGTAAAGAATTCACCGTAGAGCACACATAGAGTACAGTGTCGGCATTAATGTCCCATCGCTCGTCTCATCTCCCGTGGTCTGTACATAGAATAGAATAGTGTTACAGAGAAGTGCTTCCCTCTGTGCTGGCCTGTTCTCAGTGGTGCATAAATGAGTTTATAACAGCAGTGCTGGGAAAAGGAAGGTTGGGGTGGAGATTGGTGGTTGGTGGTGACTCCTGTTTGTCAACTGCTCCTCAGTTATTTCAGGGCCATCGTCATGCCAACTCTCCCACAGGGCTCAGGCTTCAGCTCGGCACTGGAGATTTAGGCTGTCTATCAAAGGCTGCCACTCAGCCTCCTCCGCTTAGAGTCCTCACCTCCAGAAAGACTCGTGTGCAGTGAAGCAGTGATTGCCCCACTGCAGACTGAGCATAATACATAATGATTCGTAATGATACCCCACTCCACCCCTCCCCCGTAATTCTGATAATAACATTTTGTTCCCTTTATTATATACAGTCTTTGGTCTGCTTTCAAGCCTTCTCCCAGCTGGATACCAGACACTGTCTGATCATCCGCATGTCAAATCAAAACAATAGCTGTGTATCAGAGTGTGATTCTCTGGCAGCACCTGCGGGGCCCCTTATTCACTGGCCCCTGTAAACCGGTATGCTATTAACTGCGCTGTTGAGTGCCCAACCTCTGTCATACCCATGGGCACTCTGGCCTCACAGCAGGGGAATACTGCCTGACACACTGAGAATATCATGGTCCTGCTTGGGAGCGGGGCCAAACTGTGTGTTACTCTAGTGGTTCTTGGCAGATTGACCGAAGTATAAATTTCAGCCACTGCGTAGAAAGAACAGGAGGGAAGAAGACGTCTAGAGGCTCACTACACAGCACGGGTCGGCTGTCTTGATTCAGGTCTGCTCTGCTCCATTGGTTCCATTACTGATTAGAAATCTCCTGCTGCTGCTAATAAATTATTGAACATGTCTGTTTTAACCTCAGGCAAGCATTGATAGATATTCAACCTGTTGGAGCTTTGTGAAGTGGAAACTGCGTGTTCACCATTATTATCGCATCAACAACTGTAGTGCAGGGGCCACCGAAATGTGCTGATGAAAATGAATTTAGAGGAACTTTGTACTGTAGCACAACAGTCATTATCAGGATTGATTGGGCATTTATTTTTCATTAGAATTGCTATTTTTTTTTTTAGCATGTAATGAACTGTGAACATTGTCATTTGTGCTGTTGCCATGAATTGGAGTAAGACTGGTGGATAGTATTCAACAAGATAATGATCTTAATTATTGTATTCCCATCAAATTGTTATTACTGTTCCATTTGCTATTGCATTCATTAGAAGTGATAAACAGTTTGCTATGGCACACTGCTGAATGGCTGCCAACAGCTTGGTTAAACAGCTCGCTTCAGAGTGGTCCAGTGAGAGGGAATATACCGGAGCTCCCCAGGACACGTCTCAAAATTTGTCAGTGGAGTATTCACAGTGGAGAGAAACACATACAGCAACACATACTCCCAGAAACTGAAAATACATGTAGTTTATTGTATGCCAAGTAAACAGTTTAGATATAAACATTTAATCATAACAGAAGAAATACGCTTCATTCTGATGCTCCATTTTATGTATATTACCCACAGCACAGCAGGATATAGAATGTGTTTTGACAGTAATTCACATTGTGGTGACTGAATATCTGCCAGCACAGATTATTTTTGTCTCACCATGTCTTTGTTTAGTAATAATTAAACACAAGCGTCTGAGTGCATCTTCCCTGCTTTTCTGGAACTGTTGTCAAAACGTGCATGTTGTAGGAAAAAGCCACAGAAAGGTAATTTTCAGCTCAGTCCTTTTACACTCTGGAGGACAATGTGAAGTCACAGGCTTTTAGCAAAGGAATCCCCAAAGTGCTAATTATGTTGAAACAGTCGATGGTGCACAAATTGTCCTTTTTTAGGTTTAATGATTTGTATCATGTTGGAAATCTTTAAAGCTTATGAGGCGGTTAAACTGGCCACAAGAAGGCCGTAGCTCCAAGCTCAAGCTAATATTTGCCCTTTTACCAATCATTTGTGTAAAAGAAAATCATGTCAATGTGGTGGAGTGCATTGTTCGGAACAGGTCTACACATAATGTGGATTTTTAAAATAGTGCTATATTTGTGCTTTTCAGACAGTTTTTCTGCCTTAATTAAAACACATTGTCCACTGTCACTATCAAGCCTCTTCTGTGTCTCTGTGACGGGGTCAACCTCAGATAATACAAAACCTGGCGTAGTCGTAGGTAGACAGATGGTGAAATGTATTGTGCTTGTCTCCCAGAAGTGCAGGTTGGTGGCAAAAATTTGTTAAAGTTTAAACCAAAAAGTTACAAAAGTCAACAGTGTCTCAACAAAGTAGCTGTTACCTTCTCTGTAACTTAGCCCACACGGACCCTCCATGCTGAGGAGGCCACTTTAAATGTAGTAAGCCCCGCCCATCAGACTAATTGATTATAATAATGCATACAATAAAGTAAATATCTTAACCCAGAGGTTATCATTCATCTGCTTAATGCAGAAAACAAAACAGAATTTTGATTAACAATTGTATTTTTAATAACGGGGACAGTCACATACTAATGACTTCACAAAACTTTGCACCGCTGCAGTCGTATTAAACAGCTGATTCGCCTCCGCCTCGGTTTGATTGGGAAGCCCCGGGAACCAGCTGAGAGGTGTAAAGTTATGCTAGAACTACATGTGTGCACCCTTCATAATTTACCGGCAGGCCAAATAACTGTGAAGTGTCTGAAGAATGGCATTTTTTTAATGCCCTACTGGAAGTAAAACATTTCAACGCTTCTTCAAAACATAGTTGGATGTTGGCAAAAAACTAAAAGTAGAGAGAAGCTCACTTCTTCATGACTTAATCTGCCCCAGCAACCACCCTTTCCTTTACTTATGAATTCAACCATTTAATTCATCCCACTTTACAGCTTTGATGAGGGTGCGCAGTGTATGAAATGAATGAAACTATCTCTTGGATAGCACATGCATTGGTGCTGTGATTTGTAAAAAGAAAATAGAGCTCAATAAAGAAACACATGACTTAGAACAGTTTGATTCTTTGACTTCATAGAGGAGGTGGCTGATGATTCATATTTCCCACAGAAAGTAAAAATGGGCTGAAACTGAGTAGATTAACAAAATATGCTGTATGTTTTCTATTTAATTTTGATTGAATTATGGTATTTCACATGTACTTTTCTATTGTGTACATTTGGCATCAGTCAACATGAACACTATTTGTTGATACAGCTGGTAAATTAAACGCACAGCTTCATTACTAAATTAGCCTTTTTCTGCTGGTTCAGATCTTTGTGTAAGAAAAGCAGGTTCAGAGCTGCGGCTATAGTAGGCGGGGAAATAACAGCAGTGAAAGTCAACCATGGGTGTCCAGAGGCTGTGTAGCAGGAGCGTGATGCTTTGAAGCATTTGAAGTGTGACCCACAGAAGTGAGTACTTAACTTGAGTAGTTCTTGAGCAAGGTTTGAGCATTTTGCTGCAAGCACATTGTTTGTGAGAACATTAAAGTGCTGCTGAAATGGTGTTAAAGTGTTAAGAACATAATCTGGCAAAGCCTTGAAAGGGTTTACCCATAATTACTGTCTCTCTCTCACTCCCATCTGTAAGTGATACATAATGGTCTTTTTGAAGGTGATGTTATGACTGAAAACAACCAGAGAAAGCTCTTGCAGGGTTTTGTTTATTGCAGGGGAAGCCCAGTCGAGAAAGGTGTCAAGATGTACAGAAATCTTCACCTCTGAAAGACTCAAAAAACGGTAAAAGTGAAAATCCTTAAATTGCTAAAATGGATGACTGCTGCCACAAAGATCACTTTAGGTCAGAGTTGTTTTTGAAGCATTGGTGGGTTGAAGTGCTCACCTTATAACCATAATGTTGTTGGTTCAAACCTGACTGAGTTCATGTTGGATACGTTATTTTCTGTCCTGTCTGCATCGCATTCTGTCTGGTGAAGCACAAATTCTCTTAAAACTCAGTTTTTGACACCATCTGTTCTCTTCCCGTTTATCTCTGAAAAACATACCTCCAGAGCTAAAAGGCAGACATAGTTACACACTGAAGATCTTTTGTCTGCTTGGCAAGCTCGATAACTATCACACTATGTGAACTAAGAAGAACTGAGACCCCCTCACCCTCCTCTTTGTCTGAAACTTAAGCCTCTCGTCCTGCTGTCAGACTAAGGGTTGTACATTTGCATGCTGATGAGGACTGGGAGTGACTGAGACTGAGGGTGGTGTGTGTGTGTGTGTGTGTGTGTGTGTGTGTGTGTGTGTGTGTGTGTGTGTGTGTGTGTGTGTGTGTGTGTGTGTGTGTGTGGAGGGGGATTGTAATTGGGTGCGAGTCTTGGCCAGATTAAAAGCCCCACTGAGCAATTAGTTCAGCACTGAGCGGCCCTGTTAGACAGTCTTCATTTGCTGTTAAGGAATTCAGCGATCAAAAAAGTTGCTTTTATTTCAACTGACAGTCAATTACAAATCAAAAAGGACACAGTTTATATGAAGCTGAAAACACTTCATTGCAAGTTATTTACAAAACAGGAAATGTAAGTGTGTTGTGTTAATTGAGTACAAGAGCATGTTGTTGACAGTGTCAAGGATACAAGTTGGGATTTTAAGAAGTCAGGTAAAATCACTTGTGCTCACAATCAGACACAAAACTGAATGGTTTAGAGGCCATTTAGAAAATACAGTGAAAAAGTACCACTGTATCGCTTGTCTATAACTAGCTTTGCTGGTGACTGGTCACTCCAAGTCTCTACATCTTCTATTAATGTCCTACTATGTTATAATGTGTTAGTCGAACTTGCCACGTCCGGTCTTGCTGTTAAGAATGTGTTAACAGTTACTCTCTGCTTTGGTTTTAAAGGTATTGTGCACTTGTTAAATGTATATTCCCCTTTAGTCACTTCAATCTTTCTTCATCTTCAATTTGCGATATGGTCACCCCACACATATGTTTTCACAATTACCCTTTGGGTCCCTGAATTCCAAGCACCCACCAAATCAGATATCAGGCACTCACAAGTTGGTGTATGTATATGAAATGAAATGATTATGAAACTGAGCTCCCTCAACCATGTTGGGTGTTAACATTGTCTGCTATTGAATAAAGGCAAAGACCGAGTCAATAACAATTAATTTAGAGATAGTTTCAAGAGCAGAGCAAATGACACTTTCCAGAGTTTCTCCAAAGGATTCAACTCTTCAAATGTTTTCACCTGAAGACTGACATTGATGCCAGTGTTACAGGGATGGTATTAACCACAGAGAGTTACAGAGGAAGAGCATTTTATTATTAAAGAGTAATATGTCGTGTGAACTTTAAAATGAATCTGGTCAGCATGACTCTCCACGGGGAGGACAGAGCTATAGAGACGAGATATTGAAATGTATGAAACAAACCTTTTTTCCAAACCTTTGATTGATTTACATTACAGGACACACTGTGAGACATCTGCAGACTCTGACGCCGACTTAGAAAGTCTTGTTCTGTTTTGCAAGTTGTTTGTGTCCGCCTCTCGGTGTCCTTGTGGCAACTCGCACATTTTGTCTGCATATAGTACAACTCTATATGTATGTGCACACTTTTAGTTGACGTAGTATGAATGTCAAATCCAGCAAAGCTGCAGCCTGAAAGCCTGAGTCGTTGAATGTGCTTCTTGTCGTTGCATGGTCTTTCATCTCTGGGTGTCAAGAAAGGGCTGCTTTGCAAGGGAAATATGGGTTTGGCAGACAGATCTGTAAAATATAATCAGAGACGCTGGAGTTGTAACTAGTTAGCTTCCTACAGTCTGCCAGCCCACATTCTGTATGCTGTCACCATCATAAATATTTTGGATGCCTTTCACAGTGTTGAAGAAAGCAGAAGAAATACATTGTACTGCATATTGTCATTTGTAGTCGTGAGTGTATTATTACAGTAGAGCATAAATTACCGTGTTTAAACTAATGTTATCCTAATGGATATTAAAGCAGAGTGTGCAGAGGTTTGTGCAAGTGTTAGTTTGACAGGTGCAGTGGTTTCATATGTAATTGAATCAGTATAAAGCAATAAGCAGGGACCTGAATACTTTCTTTCAGACTTCAATTCAGGCTTATTCCACCTGCTAAAATTCACTTTTCTCTGCTCAAACAATCAGCTGCAGAGAGCTTGGATCATGATTTAGCCTTTATTGCTGGTTCTTCGGAAGGCTCACGCTAGTTCATATGGGTTAATGCCGTCATACACCGAACCTCTTGAGACTCCCATAGGCGAGGACTGTGGAGCATCCCTATTCAATTAACTTGAGGGTCTCTAGAAAAGTGTCCATTTCTGCCTTTTGATTAGTGCACCCACCACATTTGTTGTCATAAGACCGTACTTAATTATATGTAAACATGAAGCCACAACTGATATTTCTCCCAAACATCTGGCCCTTATCCCTGATCTGAAGATACGGCCTGACCACATTGGATGGTCCAATGACTTGTTTGGTGTCTGATAAAACGATGTTGTGTGAGGGAGATGCACAGCAGCAATGCGGTGAGCGGGACAGCAGTGTGGGCAATGAGATTTTAGAATCGGAGGAAATACACAAAGTAAAACAAACAAAACTAAAGTCTTAGCTTTTGATCAAAATCAGATGTTCTTGTTGCTGTCAGAAGGGACAGATTATTATTAGTTATTTTAACTTGTGAGGCTGAATCTCAGTGTATGGTGGTTCATATGGTACGTAATTGATGAAGAGAGAGGCAGTTAAATGGAAATAGTAATTTCAACCAAACCTTCATGAGCTGATGGCAGATGAGGCCATACTGCACATTTTCCCAGTCATTTTGGAAAGAGTGTCATAGAGTGAGCGGAAGCTATTATGCATCACCATCTCCAAACAATACAAAGCTGGATCTTTTGTTCAGTCCATGACTGGCATAATTGTTTTTTCCCCCTGAAAATGTGTTGTGTAGTAAACTTGAATAATGGCTCTAAAAGTTAAAAAACAAATTTACAATTTGTGAACTACTTGCTTGAAATGTTGCTGCAACAGCATTTCATCAAATTGCTCAATTTTGTTTTAAAGGATTCAACCATTTCTCTGTCGCCAGTAAACATACATGCAGGAACATATTTTCAGTGAGTCGGCTGACCCTTTACACCCTATAACGTGCACTTATATAATAATGATCAAAATTAATAATTCATACCTGTAGTGCAGATCTATATAGTAAAACACAACATTTTATGGAAAAAAGAAAATGATCAGGCTCATACAGGCTGATCGCCACTTAGTTTGTAGTGCTTTCATTACTCCATTTTCACTCCTGTCCTTTTTGGACTATATAAAGTGTATGTTTCAAATCTGCTTTTAAATTTACCATATTTTTTGGGATCGAATGACAAAAGAATTATACATTCACATGCACTTGAATAGCAATTTTTATAGTCATAATTAATTAAATCTCTACACCAGATTAATTTAAAATTCAAATGATATTTCCAGCGTGTTAAATCTGACTAGCAGGAGGCCCATGCTAATGTGCTAATGATTAAGTGTGGCATGATATCATTTATTTGACTTGATTTTGCCTTTAGTTTTGAAGCTCGTACCATGAAGATCAAACATTTTGAGGAGTCTCAGAAGCAGAGTGATTGGTCTCTGCTTCACGATTACAAAAGACTAACTCTGCTTTGTCCTGCTATTTGAAGCCTTTTGCACTTTCCTTCAGTATACTGAACCCCATATCCCTTCGTTTTCCCCCCCATACTTTAGTTAATGGAGGCTTGACAGCCTGTTGTCACCTGCCTGACTTCCATTTTGACTGAATGCAGCCATTCACGACTGTCGGTGTAATTAGATCGCTTAGAGGGCCAAGGTTGTAAGCTAAATGAATATCTGATAGATCTTTTCCTCCCTTTCCTAAATACATCTTTTAGCAACAGTAAGTGATATTGATGCCTGCTGCGGGAAGTGCTCCTAAATCACAGCCAGACCTGGGGTGTGGCTCTAGCAGTTCCAAAATCGTGAGTTATGTATGAATAAGTACCCGCCGTCTTTAATGATGTGTTGTTGCATCGCACTCCTGCTGGGGAGCTCTGACAGGCCTGATGGATGGAGTGGTCTTGATGTGCCCTCCTGCAATCACCTATGTGTGGTTTCAATCAATAGTCCATTAGAAATTCTGATCACTCCAGCAGTGGAGGAATTTCATTTTATTTGTTTGAGTTTGTGCTTCAGTCACATGAATATACATGTTTTTTTTCTTGGTTAATTTCACCTTTTAAATTGGCTCCGTTGACATAATTTTGTATGCAGAAAAATAATCATGTAATAAATGTTGTCTGTGTCCCTGAGCATGTTGTTTATGTTGCATTCACTGTAAACTAGCTGTTAAGATGAGTGGGTGCCCTATGTAACTCACATGCGCTTCGTTGAACTGTTTCGTCTCGTGCTTCGCCGACTGTTTGATGGAAACCCTAGAAGTCAAAATGAAATTGTGACTTAGTAACTGATCAATATTTTCCATTTAACCACAGTATTTCATATTGTTTTGTTCTATATGTATATTATGATGATGATGTCACCACAATCATTTTTTATTGACGGTATTTTGCTCAGCCCCACCCATCTGTAGAGTAACTGCATCGTCAGTCATGTGAAACACTCTGGTTGTAGGTTTATTGTGGCTTGTAGAGTTACTCTGAAACAAAAGCAATGTTCTCACACTAATAGGCTGAGGTTAATTAAATCACCTCTTTGTCAGCCCTCAGGTGCTAATCTGCTCTTAATTGAACGGATTGTGGTAAATCAGGGGAAACGTGCCCCTTGAGCTCTGAATTACACAATCCTCCCTAATTGTGACTGGGTTGAGCAAAGTAATTTAACTCTATGTTGCCTGGTCGACATCAGTGTTTAGAGAGAAAGAAAAGCTCGGTGAGACCTAATAAACAGTGTATATATGTATGGAGGCAGCATGTCTCATTCAGTCATGAAATGCGTAATGATGTAACTCTTGATATGGTTTACGGTTTGCTTGTTGGACTTTTTTGAGACCATTGTGGTTAGAGGAGATTGTGGTGGGTTGTTTGACATAATACAGTGGGAAGAGAGGTAGATAGGAACAGAGAGGAACAGAGAGGAGGAGGAGGAGGAGGAGGAAAGGGGAGATTGCTGTGGTAGCACATGACATTATTTGCTTTGTGGAAGAAGGCTCCCAGGGACACTCAGAGAGGAGAGGAGGGAAAGACGGATGTTTGTTTTCCTGAGAGGCTCGGCTCTGTGTGTGGCAGAGAAGGCCGAGCCAGCAGAAAGAAGGCAGAGTGCTGGGTAGACAGACATACAGACAGACAGGAAGACGCATAGGTAAATGGATAAGAGGAGGTGGGAAGGAAAGCAGAGGCTGACTGACAAGCAAGCATACAGAGAAAGAAAGGCAGACAAACTAACCGACACTCCTGACAGTCAGCAGAGCTGAGGGCTCATCGCAGCATGCTCCGTACTGTTGGTGAACACGGACAGCTCATTCTTAGTGCTATTCACACTGTGACAAAACACAAAAATAGCACGGTGGAGGGAAACATGTTACGCCGCTTTTTCATCTCATCTGCAGACAAATCAAAAAAAGACTGCCAGCTCATGATTAAACAGCCTCCTTCCACTCTACCAACAACCGATGCAAAGTAAAAAACAGTTCTCCACCGAGTAGCACGTTTTAACCTGACTCTACTCGCTTTTGGTACCAAGTACTTTTCTAGATGTCCTTTTCCATAGTAGATTCCCTCAGCGTAGCGGGTCGTCATCATCATCTTCAACGTGACACAAACAGGAATGTCGGCCATTAATCTAGCAGTCCATTTAGTACAAAAATTGCAGCCACTATATGGCAGGTTTTTGCAGTGCAGTCATGATTCTACTCATCTGCGGTGTTTTATTTCACTTTCTAATCAGAAATGATATTAAAAAAATAGAAGCACGTAGCAGGAACTATCCAAAGAAGACAAGCAGAGTCAAATTGATTTGAGCTGAATGACGCAGTGGGAAAGCAGCTGAATATCCACATTGGAAAGACTTTGGGCAGTTCTTATTGTTCTGAATTGACAACGTGGCACAACAGCTATAAAAGTAAAAGCAAGTCTGTCTCAACAGTCGACCACTCCACACTTTAAACAACCCGACTCACCCCGCTGCTGTGAGCTGAGCAGGTTCCTATCAGAATGAGAAACAACCAGTTAAAGCTTCTGGCTATTTTTACACCAAAGTCATATTTTCAAAAGAATGTAATTACACAGTTTCATAGTCAAGTTCTTCAACTTGGAGAAAGTGGCATTGATGATTCCTGACATACCTGAGGAATGAATTCAGTTGCTACATTTCTACCCAACGAAAATTCATCTGTCTGAAGACCGTAGCTTATTTTTATATCCTCATCACAATTTCAGCAAAAATTTTGAATGTAGATCTAAAAACATTTTAGCTGATACTCAGAGCTGCAGTTAAGAAAGCACACTATATACCTAATTACCTTTTAAGCAAAAACTATATCTAACATCAATCACATGAGTTTAGCTATAAATCATCTAGACATTTAGTTATTGAATTAAATTCTAGATTAATGTGTTTTGTCACCAAGAGAAAAGGTGTGAAGGGAAAACGAATGGCTACTTTTGACATAAGGCAGCAGGTGTTGGCTAGAGTCACTTCCTATAATTGATCCAAGTTGAAGAAATATGCTATGACAAGAATGTAATTCAGAAAATATATCTTCAATGTACAAATATCTATAAGGTTTCCACCAGTTACGGATGGTTTTTAGTGTAGTTGTTGCTCACTCTGTTCTCAACAGCAGCAGCACTTCCTACAATTTCACATGTAAGCTTGTATTTGGAGCGTCGCTTTCCACTTTCAGAGTTTAAATGTGACTTTTAATTTTAATTTTGCACTTTTATAATTTTATTTGCTGCCTTATCGTTTTGCCCTTAAATATCCAATTTTCTTTTCCAGCTTCCTCTCTTTAAAACAGTTCACTATAGCCTGATTACCCTGCATATTAAAATGCAGTAAGAATTAATTGGACATTCTTTTTTTCCCCCATCTTACCTTTTAATTTGAATTGTGGGTACTCCTGGCTGACTTGTTAATTGCTAAAACTGCTCTCACTTTGTTGTCTCTAATACATCTCTGTGGCATCATGAGGTGTTAAAACAGTCCCAGCCTCCGGTGTGCAGGAACACATGCTTGATTGCGCACACACAGCATATGCATTGCTTTTTGCAGGGAGAGAGGCGAGCACTCTCTGTAGTGGAGTCTTCCGTGCCTTCCGGGTAAATTGCAGTGTTTGTTTCAACTGAGGGGTAGTGATTTCTGAGTGGTGTGAATTGTGATTGTGTTTGTGTGTGCAAACACAAAAACGCAGCGGAATTTCAAGTGCAGTATGACTTGTAAGGTTGACGGCAACGCAGACACCGTGGCGAGTGTTGGTGCCTCTGCCTTCGCCCTGCCGAGCGCTCTGATTAGAATTTTAGATGTGTGATGCGTTGCTTTCATCACTGAGCGTCCATCAGAGCAGGGTGCCGTCTCTCCCACCTCCTCCCCCATGAGATATTTCCCATCGTACGGCTTCTGTCATCACTGGGAGGGGAGGAACAGCGGGAGATGGGAAACACGGGTCTGCAAGTTGTCAGTGAGAAACATAAACATAACAAGCTGCAGACTTTGTTGTGATTACACAGGAATTAGGCCACATATGGTTTTTACTGTAATGATGTTTCATACAGTAACAGATGGTTTATAGCATGCATAATGCCACCGTATGTGTGTCGTCAGTTCAGGCCCTCCCATTTTAACTGGACAGCTATTTTCCCTATCCAGACCCCCCACAGGGAATAGGGCAAGAATTAGCCTGACATATTCCTCTGTGTAATTCCTTTTCTGAAAAATGGGACAGAAACATTTTAAAGTCAGGAGATAGATTTGATTCATAGCATGCATGCGATGGTATGGAGGAGAGAGTATTTTGAGGAAAACGGCTTAACCTCATTCATATACTTTTGACACCTTTTTCTTAAACCCATTTAAAACTGTGACCCTTACTTAGGTATGTGATATCAACATAGGGTGCAGTGTTTTCTTAGGGTCCCAGTGGAGGTCAGTCGGGACACTTTTCATACTTTGTCGGGCTTCAGCAGCACAAGGGCTGCCTGAACATGCATCCATGATCTTATTTGCTTCTTTTGTTTTACCTGAGTGGTAATGTGTTAGATGACAAAACTCGTAAGAGTCACCCATATTAGAGGGAGTTGGCAGCAGTGGCTTTACATGATTTACATAACCTGGGGTTTTGCTGGAAAAAGGCCACAGCATAGCAAACAAACAGCAGCATCAGTGGAGCATGAACACAAGTGGCTGGGAATGAGGCAGTCTAACTGTTTATGTCTGGCATGTTTTAGCTTTCTCTTGAGTAATGGGCAAAAAAAAAAAAGCAGTTTCGGGTGCTCTGCGTCTTCAGTTGCCATAGAAATATCAACACCTCATGGAAATAAGTCTGTGATATTTGGCTTTTTACAGATGATTTATATGTTGTGAGATTGAAAGAGATCAGGGTACTGTGTTCTGTGTTTCTTTTTGAGACCTTCATATTCTCATTACCGTGTAGAACAATGGGTGAGAAAGGTGCACTACAGCAGGCTACAAACCCCATTCCATATTTAATCCTGACAGTCAAAGCTAAATATTAATATTCAGACAAATCATTCTCTTGTTCCTTTCCAGTTCAGTTTCTTCTGTAGTGAAGAGATTTACTTTCATACCTTTAGTGGGGGCTATTTGGTCATAAACACTATTCTATCAGGCTGTTTTTGTACTTCGTGTAGGTCTGACCCCAAACAAACCTTATCAACTTCACAAGCTTTACTTCAGTCTAAAATAAAAGAAAACAGACCTGCCTGTATTGTTTTTGATTGATTGGTTTTATTACTGCCATGCACAAATACTCTTCCCAGACCAAAGAGGATTACAAGACCGTTATTTATGAAGAAGAAACTAAAGAAGAAAATAAATTAAAAAGAAGCCAGAGCTGCAATATAAATGACAAAAAAAAAAAAATCCCCAAAAAACAACCTTGAGGTTTTTTCCATGCCTTAGAGACAAATGTAGTCCACTTATAAGTTTTACAAGTAAACAAAAATGTCACTATCTGATTGTTAGTGCACCAAACATTTCTAAATTTTGAATAGACATTTTGTTTAATATATATAATACATTTTCTTAACTCATTATGACAATACAAAAGAAAATCTAATTAATTCTCAACTTCTAGTTCGCATAATTTCTACAGTGTTTTCTTTGAGGGTCAGAAGAAAGATTCCTTGATAAGTTTTTTTGGAACCTAAGTCTGCCTCATGTTTGATCATGACAAACAAACCGCAGAAGCTCAACGGGAATCCTGACAACTTGGAAGCTCTCAGTACAGTTCTGTCAATTTTGTGATGAAGTCCATCATGACGGGCGCCAGGTGTTGTGCTCATGAATGCACTGAGTTATTCCATACTTTCCTTCCTTGTTCCTCTGAGCCCTCAGGACAACTGGCAGAAAATGAGCCACCATTTGACTCGTAGTCCATCTTCACGTTGTATTCTTTCATTTGTCACAAAACAAAAATACAGGTTTATTACTTGTTGCAGCCGGCAAAGTAAAGACATACCTGTCAATCCATTTGCTTTGGAGTTGGTGATTTTACAATTGGCTTCGAGAGACATTTTGAGGCTTGTTACCTTCACAATGTGTTTCTTCAGCAGGTGCAGCATTGGAGTCAATCCCAGCACATATGTCACTACCACACACAGGGTTTCCCGTCCATGCTGTCCTTTCGCCAGGGTCACCCACTGAGATAGTCAAGATCCCACTCCTGCTTGCTAAGATCTGCAAATGTCTTTGGTCCAAATGTCTTAAAGTAGCTCAGAGTTTTATACCTTAGTTTTATGCTATCACTCACATTCCAGCAGCCACTTGTGGGTTGTCAAACATTATAAAAGTTCTGTATCTGGCTCATGGGCTGCTTATCAAATTGGCCCAATGGATTGGGCCAATAGCTTAACATAGAAACCAGTGATAGGATCCAGTTTATAAAGTTCACAGTGGGTGAAATGTTCATTTTGTATTACAGATAATGTGGACAGGGATCGTTGTTGGCAGGGTCCTCCACTTTTTAACACAATCTTTTAGCTGTTTTGGAACTTGTCGGTAATTTATCCTAGCTACCATTGAGAAGTGTCTGATCTGTCCGCTAAATAATCAAAACAGTTAGCTTCTTTCTTTCTTTTTTTTTTAATTTTTTTTTTTTTACATTGAATTAAAGTGCCACAGTATTGTCAGAAACAAAATTGTCAGACCTGATCTCTATTGTTGCTGCGGGTGCTATTACAACACCAAAGCTGTAGTGTTGATCCTGTGGTGTTGTTACTGTCTCCTCCTCAGGCCACAATAGTTTTATATAAGTAATACTATAAATGTTATATATTAATGCTGTTTTTAAATCCTATATAAAGGCTATTTAGATGTCTTGTCTGTTTTATAATGTTGAATGTCTGATCATGTTAAAAGCCTTTATGAAAACCCTTTGGTCATAGTCAGACAAAAGCATGCAGACAGATATACCTGTGAGAGCAGCAACACTAATCCAAAGCACTCTTTGGAAATGAGACCTTCTTTTTGTTCTGCTATTGAAACGTGTACACTTGCCCTCCAAGGAGAGGCACACTGTCTCACTTGTGGTGTGAATCCTTCAGTTGGAGACAGAGCAGTTCCCATATGGAGTGTGATTTGTATCTCAAACTGTGGGAATGCAACAACAGCTGCCGTCACAATAAGTTCACAGACAGGTAAAATTCAGGCAGAGACTGCAGAACCAGCACTCACAGCTACTCTAGATGTCTGTTGGCTAATTCATCTTTAATGTGGTGCCACTTGGCTCGATAAGGCATTTTCACAGTTTTAGTCATACTGTATGCACTCTGGCTGTGAATGCCATATTGACATAATACAGCTGATGATACACACCAGTGATAAAAGCCTTCAGTTTATTACACAGATAGGCTGTTATTCGTTTAGAGTACTTATGATAACCCATTTGATATAACATATTATTCTTTACTGCATAATCATTATATATATTTTCTTTTTTTGGAGCTTTTTAAAAAAAAAAAAAAAAAAAAAAAAAATCAGGTTAAATATGATAAATGAGACCAGTTGTGTGTTTTAACTTATTTTAGGCTTGTGTTAGTGATAGAAGTAGAGAGTGGATAAAATAATCTCTGTACGAATTCCTTGAATGCCCTTGGTATGTTCCTTCTGAGTTGTGTACATTGCTACATTTATGTTGGATTAAGTTGAGTGACTTTACCACAGTTGATGCCGAGCTGCAGTGGCAGGTCTAATTTTACACTGTTTCTCAACTCTAATAACCTCTTGCTTCTCCAAATTGTGGGCCTACTAGAAATGGTACAAGTCACGTCGGTGTTGCAGGCATAAAACTGTCTTGTATGATCACGGCGACCTGAAGCGTAAACACATCTGTAATTGCAGCGTAACTGTAAATGATTTATGGCTGGACTAACCGGTCATTTCCTTTATTTTGACACTGGCAATTACATATGTTATGATTACGCAGCTGTCAAGACTCTGTAGACAACACTTTCAAATTGGATTATTTCCATCAGAATAAACTGTTTAGCTTTAGTAGGATAAAATGTATCTCTTTAAATGTAATTCAAATTGCCGTGCACGCATGCACAACACTCACTGTACGGTCATTTTGGAAAAAAAAACGTGGCTGTTCCAAGCCCGTCCAGATGCAAAGTAAAAGCTTTGACTCCTCTGTTTTGGGCTGCTGTGCTCATCCAGAGTGGAAGCGTTAGTGCCAGCCAGCCAGCAGCTTCCAAACTGTCCTTCCTCAGCGTTCACTTTACATGCTCTCAAGGACAGTGCTGCCTTGCCACCAGTACTTAGCTATCCATCTTGCTTTTTCTACTTTTCTCATTATCTCTGCCCCCTTTCTACCTCCCATCGTCTCCCCCTCTCTTACTGTTTCCATCAGGTAGTGTGCTGCCAGTGCAAACAAGCCACTAAGATTATATTGCATTAATTGGCGGCACATCATCATTAAGAGCTCATAATCCCTGAGTAACTATTGCTTTTATGACGAGCATTTGGTTCGCCTCATTACGTTGCCGCCGTGTGTTCTTGGCGTACCGCACAGACAGGAAGATGTATGTGGTGACTGTGTGCGGTTGTCCAGTGGTGATCCACGGTGGTTAGTTTAATTATGCCTGCAAGGAGTGTTGCACTTGATGTGGTCATCCCTGAGAGTTTCTCTTGCTGTTGCCCATTTTGCCCTCTGAAGTTATAAAGATAAGTGTATTCACATTATTAAGAGTACGCTGTGGTGTAACACCAAAAGTGGTACAACCAAAGATAGAAGCTTGTGACAGAAGTTTTCTCTGTGAATATAGGTCTTGCAACGCTCCACAGAGAACCGTTTGCAATCATTCCATCCTACTTGGCTTAGACCTCGGGTTAATTTAACCAATCAGCATGCACCGAAACCGGCCGACACTCTGCCAGTGTGACGTGTTGAGCGTTTTTTTGCGTGTTTTTTTAGAAAATTATTAATGCTGCGATCGTCTCTGTCAACAGCCATCCAATCATAGTGCAGGAGGGGCGGGACAAACGTGGTTAACAATCAACACCGGTAGCTGATTGGTCTGTCTTTCAGAGTGGCTGTGCAAACGCTAATACGAGCCGAGTTACCCGACTGTATTTACAGTGAAGAGCTCTGAGCAACAGTTGACGCAGAGAGGCTACACAAATAGAGTTGATATACTTAAATCATGGATCACTTGTGAAATTAGTGTGATGTAATCTGCCAGAAAGAAGACTTATCACTCGAAAAACAGTTAATTATCTGCTTTGCAATGGTGCTGCAGCGTGAATAAACAACACAGACACACAAACCTGATAGCAGCCCAGTTTGTTTTAGTTACCTGTTATTCACAGAATGAATGTTAATTAGAAACACATAATTTGACCCGCAGCTGCCAACAATCCTTTCAACCTGTGAAAGTGGCAGTTAGTGCTGGAAATATGAGAAGCTGCTCCCTTAATGCGCCTTCTTGTATTTCTGCACTTTTTATCAGGGAGTCCTTGAAACATTGCATGTGTGATAAATGTAAGTGACAGTATTTAATAAAGCTTGTTCTTAGTTCACAGCAAATGTTGAAAAATCTAATTCAGTTCCTGGACCGACTCGGCCCGTGTGCTCTGCTCTAATGACTATTTTGTGGATGAGGTCCTTCCAGCTGAAGTAGCTATCAAGCTGCCGCACCTTTCTCTTTCCTTCATGTGCCGAATGTATTTCATACGGCAGCTATGTTCCCTCTCAGCGGTGACAAAGGGTCATCCTGTTATGATGAAAACAGCTCAGCGGCATGAGTCTCCTGTTTCTGTCTCACCTCGGGCTCTGTAACTCTTCTAAAGACACAAACAGCTCTTTCGCCTCATGGGGACATTTTAATGGCTGCAAACCACACATCCATCTCCTCCTACATGTCACCTTCAAATAGGCTAGGAGATGGCAAGAGATGGGGGATGCATGAAGAGGGGAGCTTGCTTGCTTTTGTGCGTGTTTGTGTGTGTGTGAGAGGGAAAACAGGGGCAGCCTGGGTAGATTTTTCATTCCTGAGCCCTTCACCCCTGGCAGTCACAACAGAGCGTTTCATCTTCCTCTTCATTCATCTTGGATACATCGAGCCGCTAAGAGCAGGGGAGCATAAATAATGCACTTTTATACCACTGGGACACTCTAACAATGCACACGGGCTACACAATTCATGCAGTTGACGATGCATTGGTGCAGTTTATGGCTGACCAGTACACATTGCTGAATCATGTAAGGGTACGAGATAAAGGCCGTATTTTAAAGGTGTCCTACTGTGTATAAGCAGTAATGTAACGTAATGGTGCACTCTGTGGCGCCTTTGAAAGCAAAGGAAAGAGCTTCTTATCCTAACATGGGGCTTAACTGACTCACGAGATCAAATTTAATCTTTGTCAGGAACTTTAAATGGCACCTGCTCTATAGAATGTATTAACATCGAATAAAAACATCAGATATGACGCTTCTGGAATGAATTCAGCGATGTGGGAGGGATTGCCAGATGACAACTTTTGTAGAGAGCGAATCAATCAAGCTACCAGTTGCTCAGCTGACAGCTTTATTATTGTGAGGATTGGACAGTGTTTTAGATCTGCTCAGATAACAGTGATAGATAAGGACAAAGACAATTCATAGAAAATATGGGTTGATAATGACGGGGGGCAAAAGGGGGTGGAAAAGTGTTAACTTTTTTTATTTCCATTTTTTTTTTTTAAATCTTTACTGTTTCTGCTATCTGATACTTTGCTGGCTGCATTTTATTGTGCTGCAGCACTTTAATGCTGTTTTAGTGCCATCATTGTTGATGAAGCATGCATATAGTTAAGTATGACATACATGATATCTCATCACACATCGTGTCCTTGTTCTCTAAAGCTGTACGTCACATTTGACCAGGATTATCAGTATGATCCATTCATGCACTCTTAGCCTCTTAACAGCTAACTGACTTGATGAGTTCAAATACCCCGTTAATTCAAATACCATCACAGAAGTATCACCAAATATTTTGACATTAAAAAGATAATCATGTTTGACGTATTGGATTTCACCAGAGTTGAACAACTGTATAAATTAAGTTCCAAAGTGAAAGCTGCTGCGACATCTGCAGTCATCCATCACTGCAAACTGCCTCATTTTGTCCTCTGATATTAGTTGGAAATCATTTCCAGAGACAGTTAGTTTGAAAGTTTGATGATTTTATGTAAACCTGGCCATATGTTTAGACATTAGTCATCTTTTAAACGGGAATCCATTAGTTTCCTGTGGTGCATGTCTGTTGAAGTCATCAGATTTTTTTTTTAACTGCTATGTTTTTTTTCAGAGCCTCTGATTTTCAATCCAAACAGGATTAGAATGTAACATTTCCTGTTCCTTATATTGTTGAGAAGAATATTGCTTGAGAAATACATATATAAGGATTACATGAAATGTGGATCTTGCATGTTTTGCCGCTGTATGTGTAGCTTCTATGTGTTAACCTTTGTAAACAGGCCTTTAATGAACAATCTCTCCTCCCACCTCGCATATAAATCTACACCCTCGGACATGATTCGTAGCTGGTTCTAGTATTTGTGTGTATTCTCGAATGTAGCGAGGTGGCACAGCCCTGCTGGATGATGCACATTGTTCTGTGGTGGTGAGTGTTTGTGTTTACCTTGGCAGACAGATCCCTGCTGCAGGCTGATGGGACCTGACTGTCTGGATTTGCAGGAGGGCCTTCCATTTGTCTTCATCAGAGACTGAGCCCAGATAATGAGAAGGCATTGCTGCAGCAGAAGTGATTAGTTGAATTAAAAGGGCAATATTGCTTAATTAGAGAATTCACATCTGGTAAAGTTACAGTTTTGGACAGTCCAATATCTGTTTGTGAACAACAAGCTACCCAAAGCAGGGAAATTAGAGTTCCATATATTTAATTTCTTCTACAAACATACAGTTTAAATTACCCACTGAGGCCTTTATGGTTGCAGTTAGTGAAATGTGATGATAAATGATACTGATGGTTTATTTTCTTTCATATTTTTACCCAGTTGTGGAATAATAGGCCAGATATTGTGGAATCATCAATGACTTTTGCATTCAAATATTTGCTGGTGTTACAATCTATTAAATATGAGTTTTTGCTTCAATCTATCCGAATCAATACTCTGCGGAGTTGTGCGTCTTTGTTACCATATAGATTTTGTACATCTAGATTCAGGTTAGTTGGCTGTTGTCACTTAACTGTCTGAGGTGATCTCATATTGAAGGTTTTCACAGGCTTTTCGGTTACACGTGAGGAATTCAAATAGTTATTCACGTCAAACATTCTAATTCTGCTTCATCTGCAATAATTTCAAGGGTCCCCAGCCGTACTTGTTTAATTATTATATATTCATTTAGTTTACAAAATTACGGGAATAAGTTAAAATGCCCATTGCACTTTCCCAAATAAGAAATTGACTTCCTCTTTTCCATCTTTTTCCTTTTTTCTTATATCACAAAACCTTCAGGTCATTTACTCAGATTAAAAGCAGTGAGTCTCCATATTAAAGAAGCTGGAGCCACTGAATGTTCGGATTCTGTTCTCCTTATTAAACAATTAATTATCAAACTTCTGGCGAATTAATTTCCTGTTGACTAGACAACCAGTTGACAGTTTTTTTTCAGCACTAAAGTAGAGTCCTGCAGTCACCTAAAGCAATTATAAGGAAAGACTCAGGAGCCATTTCTTTTATGGTCTTAAAATGCCCATTAAATCGTTCTGTGTCTCAAGTTAACTTAACTAGACTTTAGTTTTTGACTTAACGTGTAGCGTCTTTTTATCCGTTTAGCTATGCACAGTCTTGTAGGCATGTGTGTGTGTGCGCGTGCGTGCGTGTGCGTGTGCGTGTGTGTGTGTGTGTGTGTGTGTGTGTGTGCGTGTGCGTGTGCTGGAGAACCATCAGCATACCAAGTATCATCATCCCTCATCTCAGGTCGTGACCCACAGTCTATAAAGAAATACCAGGCTGCTGAAAGTATGCGATTGTTCTGCTGGTTTATCCCTCTGAGAGCTGTGCTGATGTGAATCATTCCCATTAAAATGTCCTCTTTTGTGTTTGTTTCTGTCGGCTCTGCCGGGTGAACTCTACACTGTTTAGGTTGAAGTGATTTTACAGGCCTGGCTGGATGTAAATTGCGCTCCGTTCCAAGACAAACACAGGTAATGAGCTAGAGCCAACCGAAAGCAAAGACATGGTCTGTGTCACTGTTCCCACCCACTCCCTTTGAGGGTGCTTTCAGTGGCTGCCATGGTGTTTGAATGAGTTCAGCTGATGGGGGGGGCTCTCCAGTTAATCCACCCTTAAGATATCCATCAGTCCATCACAGGGCAGAGGGGAAATTATAACAAATGGAAATGGCTGCTGGCTTCATCTGTCCGCCTCTCTATCTTCTTTTTCTTTCTTTTCATTTTTGTACTTGTCTGCCTTTAGTAAATTCAGTGATGCATTGTTGAGCCTGCACATTCACTGATTGATTTCTCCTCTGTTTTCAATCTGTCTGTCAGCCAAGCTTAGCGTTCCTGCTCCCCGATCCATATACTTGTTAAAGTCCTACTCTCTGCCTGTTTATAAGCCAAATTTGTCTTTGAGCAGGAAATGTGCTTTGGCAATGGAATATTATTCAAATGCATTGATGCTTTAGTTCGTCAAGAAGAACAAAAGCCTTTCGATGACTGAACAGCCTTCAGTTTCCGGTAACTGGATTGTTGTTTTACAATATAACTAAAGTTGACTATTTTTCCTTTTCATGTAAGAGAATATTTCAAGTTGAATGCAATTCTGTTAATGTTCTGATCTTGCAGCATTTTCAGCACCTTTTTAGAATTTTCTCTGAAAGGTATATTGTGAGCTGTCCTCACCACTAATCGACACTGTGCCATAGATGTAAATGTATTTGTGTCTATAGTCTTGAAATTATAGTGAACATCCTTACGAACCAAACAATGAATGTTGTTTGGGTATGATATTATTTCTGCATTATTATGTAATAAGCCCTTACTGCTGTGAAATATATTTTTGCGGTATTGACTAAAAATACTCTCAGCACACTGTGCTTTTGTCTGCAGCAGACCTCTCAGGCAAGTCTGGCTCTTGAACCAGAACTGTTGAAATGGTAATGACCCTGCAGGGCCCTCATTGTTGACTGGAGGGACCCTTCAGAGGGAGCACCTGTACCTGAATGTAGAAACAAAGGTGTTAAATATGAGGCTCTAGTCACACCTAGTTTCCCGTTCCTCCATTTATCCAGTAAAATGGCTTTTTTTTTTTTCTTTAAATGTGTGTATATATAACTGATCTGAGTATAAATGTATCAATTAAAACTTGGTATTGATGTACTTAAGTACTAATTTACCAGTGAGTGTGCAGTGAAATTACCCATAAACATGTATATGAATGTTTGCTGACAGAATCAGCTGTAGTAGATATGACATCAGAGTTACACTCCCTAAAGTCTTCATATAACCAAACCCCGTTTTTTGCCGCCTTTATGGTCGGCTTCTTTTTTCTCATTGTATTTCGACCTGGTAATCTCTCTATGAAGTAGTTGTCACGTGTAGTTGGCAACATTTCCACACTAGATTAACATTGTCTGCCTAAGCACAAGAGTCACAGACTGCAGCATGTAATTGTATTTCGCTAATATTGTTAGACGGGAAATGTGCTTGAGGGAGCTGAGTGCTGTGTCCTCAGTGCCTCCATGTACCAGGATGCACTGCATGCAAACTTCTGATGCCCTTTGCAAAGGGAACGAATAGTTCTCTTCCTTTGAAGCAAAAACACAAGATACACAGTCAGGCAACATGGTTCGCACTGAGCAAAAGAGAGGAATGGCTAAAGGCAAACTCTTACATGTATGCTGACATATGAAATTAAAAGACTTTTGTTATTGCGATTGTATGTTCTTGAAATTAATAAAGAAATATTTGTATTTTCATATTGTAAAATATTGTGATTGGGACCCAATTGCCCTCTCCCAGTTGTGTTTGCATGCCAGCAAGAGTTCTGTGAGTTGATCATATAGTGTTATCTATATTAAACTGTCAACTGTTTTCAACACAGTGGGTTCACATTTAATATTATTTTCCTCACACATCAGCCCCCCTCCCTCTCCTCTTCAAAGTTCTGGCCCATTGAAAACATTTAAGCCCAGGCTCCAAAAAAACATTTCAGACATACAGAGAACATCCACATCTGAGTCGGGCTGTAATAAATTGTTTCGTTTTTGAAGCAACACTTGAGATAGTAACATGTCCACCACGAATGAATTGTGGTTTCAATGTTAGCTCCCACAGGACCTTTGATGCACGAGAGTTGGAAATGTTTCAGATAGCGTCTGGTTCACTGCCGTAAAGTTCTGTTTTATGAGACTGTCAGTGGGCCTCTTAGGATCCCTGGAGACCAACAGTGCTACATTATTTACGAGAATATTATGCCCAATGTTGACCAAGCTCGCTCTGCCAACTGAGAGGCCACGTACAGAAAGTCAAGGAGGAACATCATGAGCAGGAAACCAGGCATCTTCTGTAGCCCTTGGGTCCTATGGACTGGTGTGGCCGATCCATGGTGCAGAACAGAGGGATCGATTGTGGGGAAAACTTTCAAATTGTGTATCGTGAATGTTTATTGGTCATGTACCAGCCCATGGTAAGTTTCTACCCAGCCTGGTTGTTCGGGGATCAAACTGACTTGGATGACACAGGGGATCAGCAGTAATTCCTAAAGATAAGTGTTATTTATACAGATGATTCAATAGTTAGTAGTAGCAGCAGTAGTGTGAAAAGCATACAGTGACTCCCAGAGGTGGTTATCTTACAGTATTTATGTGTTTTGCATATGTGTCCCCTGCTGGCGCCATACTTTAAGATTGACTGACTTCTGTGTAAACAAAAGTGACTCTGATTTTACTTGAAGTTGATCCAATCAATGTTTTTTTTTTTTTTTGTATTTCTAACTGAAAACACATCTATGTACACTGTAGTAATCTGGTTACTATGCACCCTTGACACGGACCTTAGCTTGAAACCATGGCTGGCGAGAACAGGCAAGCAGGCGGGGGAAATCTCCCTCAGCAATAAAATGAGTGTTTGACAAACGATAAATAGACAAATGTTCAGGGACTTCTGGAAGGACTGAATGGTGTTTTTATAAATGTGGAAGGATTTGTCCTCTTTATCAAGCTGTTCAGCTGTTACTTTCCCTGTCTGTAGTTTATTATTATGCACATGCACACTTGTAAACTCCATTTAAAAACCTGGGTACCCACTAGTACACTGGAACACAAGTCAGAGAAATTGGTCTTTTCCTAGAGAAATATAAAGATTTACCTCATCCCCAACCCAACCACAATCCTGGTTCACATGACAATTAAGAAATCACGAACGGCGTGAAACCTGCTCGGTTAAGTAGATGTGTCGAAGGAAAAACTCCTTTAACGTTCTCAAAATGATCTTAATATCATGCATGATGTGGAGAGACGTTCCTCACAACCGTCTTAAAGCTTATACAGCACATTTCTTGCTCATGTAATCATTTAATTATACAATCACAGTCAGTAAACAGTCCTGTTCCATTGGTGAGAAATGCACAGTGCACACGATACAGTAAGGAGGTAAACAAAGGAGAGCATTGTTTTTCATTTTCAACCTTGGCCTCTGACTTTTGACCTCTTCATGTTAAATACAGACGCGTGTTGACCGACCCAGATTGAGGCGCATCACTGCGGTCTTAAAAATACTCTGACACAGACAGAACATCTCCTCCTTATCCTGACCAAAGATGAATGAAGTCTACATTATGAACAGATGATTAGCATAGGATTATCATTAGCTTATATTAAGTTTACTTCCACTGGTGTAAACATACAAACCAGAACCACACAAAGTGGACGGTGTGCCTGAGAGATCAACTCAGACACTGAATAGTGTGAAAAGCTGCTTTCTCTTCTGCTGTGTCCATTCCCGCAAAATCCCACTTTATATATCAGCTCAACTTTGGTGGGAAAGAATCCTTTTTGATAAAAAAAAAAAAAAAAAAAATGTATGTCCCCTCTCTGAGACACAATTGACTGGACTGTTCTTCAGAGTAGTCAAGGACACATTTGATCTGTTATGGTATAACTCGTCATGTGTTCTTGACCAAATTTGAATGTGGCTTGAACAGTTGGACTTGACATTTCCTCGATCTGTGTTTCTCTCCTATGTATCCTTGGATCGCTGCCAGGCCTCTGTGGTGCTTTGGAGGAATTCACACAGATCTGTGTTAGTGTGTGTATGTGTGTGTGCTGGCAGATGAGACGTGTGTGTGTGTGTGTGTGTGTGTGTTTTTTTGTCAGACCCATTGTTCCACTCACCCTTGCTGTGCAGTACAGCTGTGCTCTCAAACATGCACAAGCGGATGGAGAACTCAATGTACCAGGCACAGCAAAACTGCCGAGCTTAGCCTGGGACAGAGATGACAGGGAGTGTGTGTGTGTGTGTGTGTGTGTGTGTGTGTGTGTGTGTGTGTGTGTGTGTGTGTGTGTGTGTGTGTGTGTGTGTCTGTGTTTCCACCTACCAAAGTGTTTCCTGTCATGTGTGACTTACGGGGACAATGTTTTGTCTTCCTCTTTACCCCATGAAACATTTTGAGCGACTTGGCTTTCAAGTGTTTTGTGTTCCAAGAACCTCCTACAACACATTTGTCTCCTTTCCAGTGTTCTCTGCCTTCACAGTCCCTTCACTTGCTTTGATCTTCACACGACAGCCTTGTTCTGTCTGTGTGTGTGCTGCTTGAAAGGCTGCATCATTCATCTGTCTACAATAGCATGGCAGAAAATGTCTGGCTGCATGGAAAACCGTTATTGGATATTTCACGTTCTCTCTGCTTGGTAACAAATGAATTTTGAGCTCTGCCACTGATTGTGTGCAGACATGCTTGATGTTTAGCTCCTAGGTGTGCCGCTTGAATTCCTAGTGAAGCAGTGTAAATAGAAATGGTCAATGGATTAATCAGTTACTTGGTTAATAATTTTTTTTTTTAATTCATCATAGGGAATTAAACTATTTGAAGGGAAAAATATCAGATCTCCTTAATTGTTAGGGTTTTCTTTTTTTCTTTGATCATTTCTGTATTTTGGACTATTAACTGGACCAAACAACATATGTAAGGACATCAACTTTGGCTTTAGGAAGTTGTAACAGATTTAGAAGATACAACTATTTTGGAGACCAAGTGGTTTAAAATAATCTGTCATAAAAGTAAGTATCAGTTCTACCGCTGAATTTAAAAATAATTTCCATTATTGGAGTTTCTCTGTCCTTACAACTGATAAGGACATTTGTTTGCAATCTTGCTCCCATCATGAATGTTTCATGGTATCAGCTGATGCAGACCTCTCGTATTATGTTCTGATGTGGTATTTTCTTCTGTTGCCTCCTCTGTATCCTCTGACAGCAATTACTCACATGACCTTCTCTCTCTCTCTCTTTGATTATTGCTCATGTTACTTTGTGCTCCTGCTAAACTACACACCCAATAGTGACTGTGTAGTAACTTACTTTCAGATATAATTTAGCATACCTTCAGGGCCTGACAATTTTCTCTTTAATGCAAAAGTCTAAATCATGTCTCAGTTCTTCATAGCAGTTGATGCAGTTTTCTTTTTATGATTTTTTTTTGTTGCAAATATATAATTGATGATAGAAAATGTTGCAGTTGTAGTCGACAAGAAGGCATGTTGAGTTTTATGTAGCAGGTGCAGCCATAATTCACACGGATCGGTGTCAGAGACATGTTTGATTCGATTTCGACAGTTTGTGTTTGGCTGTGAAAGAACAGCATGTCAGGTACATCTTGTTTTTATCTCTCCTTGGATGAATGTCATTCACCGTTCATGTATTTTTATTCTCTTGAGTCCCGAGGCTTGTCTCTGTCAGGGCTGTAAGTGAAGTGAAGGTTCATGTCATGTTTCACTCCACCATTTACTCTAAAGAAAACCTTTTCCATCTCCCGCTCCCCTGACCGTTGTTTTGTTGACAATGCAGACTGACTGACAGAAAATATGAAGCTGAATCATCAGTTTAGTTAAAAAGAAAAGAGGCACTTGTGTGACAGACGCTGTGTGCTTCATCTGTTACTGATCTCATTAGTTTCTTTGTGCATGAAATGTCAAGTGCCTGCCAAGACACTGAACATTTGTCAGACATATTGTCTGTTCATCTCGGGCCATTTTAAGTTCTGCTTACTCGCGCTTTATCTCACATAAATGATCTCACTTATGTGTTCAAAAGCATTTTTCTTTCTGCAAGCATCATTTGTCCTCTTTCTAAAGCTATGGTCTTGAACTGCAGAATAACATCGTATGTATACAGTGGTTTCCTCGCATCTCTTCACTTTCAAGATTTTTACACTCTTATCTGCTCCTTTTTAAAGTGTTGCACTCTAAAGCAAAATGAACCTGCCCTTGCTTGTTTCCACACTGGGGACCTTTTGTGTAATTGCACTAGTGCAGTGATAATCACTTGCTTCTGCTGCTTCATCTCTCTATCTTCCACTCGCGCTGCCTCCTCGGCCTATCTTTCAGCAGCCACTCGCCTCTCCTGTGCTCTACTTTCTCCTGTTTCCTTCCCTCACTGTATCTTTTCCACTCACGCACTTTCAGACTTACTCAGCTCAAACTCTACCTGTGACTTTCCTCTCTGTGATATGTGTCTGACAGGTGACAGGTGGCACACATTTCACGAAGACGGGGGGTGTTGCTGCTGCAAAGTGCTGTCTCTCCTGGCTGATGTATGGGGGGAAATCAGTGCCCTGACAAGCCATTAGTTATGCTCACACAAAGCACTGCCATCATCAGCTGAATGCAATTGCTTTGATAATTTGATAAACCCCTAATTGTAGCAGAGGCCAGTTTATTCCAGGCTGACACATCGCAGCTCTTCCAGCCTCTCACTGCGGCTGGAAGCTGTCATCTGTGTTTAGCGGCGACCTGAGGGAAGCCTTGACGGACAGGTGAAAGGGGCAGAGTGGACTGTCATCGAGGTCACAGAGGGCTGCCATATTTTGGTCATGCAGCCTATTTTCCCAGGGGACACCCCCCCTACCACAAAGACAGAGCTGTGCTTCAGGGCAACCTCATGTGCAAACGCAAGAGTGACAGCTCCTCAGAAGGTCTCAGATTCCACTTCCCTGCAGACGCACAGGCATAACCTACGGGATACTGGTCGTAAAAAGAGGCATAACCCATATTTCCTGCCAGTGTGCTGTGTGTCAGGCCTGTAGTGCGTTTTCCAACAGTTCCTTGTGAGCTGTAAAAGCTGTCATTCCCTTGATGCTGCTCAGCTTGCTTTATCCTGCGAGCGCACTCCCATGAACATTAGTGCTTTGAGCTAAATCAAGCACCCAGGCATGCATGGTAGAGCCAGAGGGAGGGTTATGGCTAGTGCATGCAGCACTTTCAGTCTTTACTGAGTAGTGCCCCACCCACCCCCCTGAATGTTGCTTTGTGGTGTACACTAGATAAAGATTAAAAAAAAAAAAAAAAAAAAAAAAAAAAATATATATATATGAGACCACTGAAAATAAGTGATTGCTTGATTATTTTTTTTTTCCTGCTGTTTGTTTTCAGCAATTTAGGAAGTGGATTTTTCACCTTTACACTGAGAATGTCTGATACCCCATCAGACATGCTAGATGATGTCACAGAGAAGCATTAGAAATGCTGTGACAGTTAATGTGATTTGCTCCTGAGGATGACCACGATGATATGAGGACTCAGCATTGAGCCACTCTGTCTGTGCAGGTCTGTGGGAGATGAGCTGAAAAGGATTTTTTTTGTGTGTAGAGATCCATACAATCAATTGTCAAAATGAAGTTTAAGGCTGTAGTTTTATGCTGGTGATTATGCTATAATAAGCTTTACGCCACGTAGCCTTGAAAGATTAAAAGGGATTGCATTCTTCTTGAGAGCCTGGTATAACCGGGCGCTCGCTCTTTGTTCTTCTCTTTGTGTTTAATTGTCTTTCACTCACAGTGTCTCTTTGCTGTATTTCTGGATCCTCTCCCAGCAGTCTGTACAGATATAAATATAATACACATTCCAGACTCTGTAAAACCTGTCAAAGTAATTGGTTTTGATGATTAATGGCAGATACAGTGTACCATCTAATAAAGAACCAGGGGAGTGGCACAAAGATATTTTCTTCATCTGTAATATTTCATTACCAGGCTAATTAAAAAGTAACTTTTCCTCCGTGTTGTCTGGGAGTAGTAACCGCAGGCTTAACAGAGAGGCTTCACTCTATCAAGTTTTTAAACTGTTTTCCTTCTTACTCAATCAGCACTGAGCATTTTGATTTTATTTTAATGAACCCTAAGCAGTGTGAAATGGATTAAGCACTTTATTGTGGCATATATCTCATTTACTAAGAAAGACTGTATGTCAATCTTTATGCCAATACTCAGTCAGCTACAGCTTGTGCTCTGGTAATTGCATTGCGTTGGATTGTGATGATGAAAGAAAAAAGGCTGAGCCTGAACACAGTCCTCAGGGACTGGAATACAATTTCTTGCTGAGATAACATAATTATACAGACTGTTAACTAATGTTCACATCTGCTAACCTTAGCAGTACCTCCGTTAATTATTTCTGTTGACATAACTTCTGTTGTTGAGTGAGAGTGGGTGGGCTGACTGAGCATTAGGACAGACCTGTGAGCAGCTCACATTGGAGCTTTTAAGGCACAATGTGTGTTTTAAATGACCCGAAGAGCTAAAGAAGAGTGTGCAAAAAAAGTATGCTTCAGTTCACGTTGGGAAAAG
The DNA here is from genome assembly GCF_022577435.1 of Embiotoca jacksoni. Taxonomy (NCBI): domain Eukaryota; kingdom Metazoa; phylum Chordata; class Actinopteri; family Embiotocidae; genus Embiotoca; species Embiotoca jacksoni. The sequence goes on from NW_027185263.1 coordinate 18,034,104, forward strand.
TCCTGTAGTATTCAGAAGACCATTACCGCCAGGTTTTATTTGACTAAACCATGATTGCCCCCTAGCCCTGTATCAATTTTAATTACAAAAGACTCTACAAACTCCATCACACATGTATACAGTGCAATTTGATGGATAAGCATCTTATCTTGCTTTTAGGCTGAGGGTGTTGTCACATGTAGCCTTTCCTAATGGATGAATACAAAGAGGTCAGTATCTTCAACGACAGAGACAAAGAGATTTTATTGAATTAGAATATCCTTCCCAGTCGTATCTGACAGGCTAATCATAACTTTTTATGAACAAAAGAGCTTTTAAAAATGTTCTAGTTTGACAGTAAATATGGCCATTAGTGCATCTGTGATAGAGAGACAAACCAGGTTTTGTTTTCTGTTTTGTTTTTAGCATTGAAATAAATTATAATTTACCAGTGAACATTTGTAAAAGGGAAAAATTACTATATACGAGTTTGGAATCTTTAAATAGATACAGCTATTTAGCAATACACTTCCATGAAGATTGGACTCATAAATGACAAATTAACTCAGTAAAACCACAAATTGTTGGTTTTACACAAATTACACAAATGACTTATAACATGTTAATAAGTGAGATTAGGAGGTGCTAAAAGCTCCCACCACTGCCACTGAAAACATTATACACCTGGTGTTACAGGCTGATTTGGTTTACTTGACTTCTCATCAAGTAAACTGTATTTGTAGGTAAAATAGAACGTTTCCCTTTACTGAAATTTTTTTTCAGGACGAGACAAATGAGACAAACTCTAGTACACAATAACAACTTGCTGACAGGTGGGTTCCAAGACAAAACCAGGAAGGTGAGTAATAAGTTTGATGCATCTTTTGCCGGTCAGGAAATCCTGAGTGACCTCCCTTTGATATATAACTTATTTGAACTACTCTCACTTTGACGTGATCTCAAAACTGTCCCATAGATTTCCATTTCTTTATTGATTATAAAGTAAGTGTAGGTGCTACATAAATACTGCAAATGTGTCAAAATGATCAGTTCGTATTCAGCAACTGTGCTGTGTTTGGACGAGTTTGTTCTACCACTGGAAGTTTGTGACGTCACAAACTCACGCTCATGTTATATGTCCGCCCTTAGCGCAGTCCAACCTTTTATGTGAAAGACAACACTGAGCGGCCATTCCGTCGAGGAATCAAAAAGCTACTGCCAAACACTTTGGTTGGCCGAGGCACACAAAAACTCATCCAATCAGAAAAGTGCTTCATTCATATCAATGCACTTTAAAGACACTCAACAGCCTGTTCTTGGTAGAACTCCAGAGACTGAAGACAGGAGATGTAAAACTATATTAAGATAGTTTTTGGTACTTAAAACCACAAACATGTGTTCTTATGAATATATGGGCTGCAAATACAACAGCAGAAAGGCTCTTGACATCAATGCCATCAAATAAGAACAGAAATAATCACCAAATGCTGTATGCAAATGATGTGAGCAGCCTCAACTTGCTTTTGACATCCTTCTACTTCTCTCTGCCACCTTGGGAAGTAACATTTATTGGAATTAAATTGATGAAAGTTTGATAGATTATTGCTTACTTTTTGGTTCTTTAGTGTTTTTTTTTTTTCTCTTGTGATGAATAACTGGCCAATTATAGATAATATGACATTGCACTGAAATATTTACATTTGAAGTTGAGTTTAATAGGAAGGGAAAAATTCTCCATGACATCAGTGATGAGCTGTTTTTCAGAGCAATAGCTTTTCAGACATCTTACATCCAGCAGAGATAGAAAAACATCCACTGATGGAGAATATTTCTTCCACTGCTGTCCTGCTAAAATACCCTGACATTTTACGACATGTTCTCTTCTGCATAGGAAGTCACGAACTGAAGTACAATGTGGACACAGCAGAAAGATAATTTCCTGTTTGCTATGATGGCAAAGGCCAGCCTAAATACACAGAAATCACTAATGTGCATCTCTTGTTTTTAACACTCCCTTTAATTTTCCAGACATATTAAAACACTCTCTGAAACAGGTTCTATCAAACGTGTCAGATTACTTCAGTTGTTTTGATGTCTTAACAGAGTTAAAAAGTAGCATTAAGTTAAGAAAAGCCCACCTCTGCCGTAGTACAGTTTGGTTTACTCGAGTAAAAAAAAAAAAAAAAAAGGATTCTTCCCTTTTAGAGATTTACTTCAGACAAACAATTGCAGTCATAATAATTTCTGCTCCCTCCCAGGATCACCATTGACAGGTATGATGCTCAGATTCTCTGATCAGGCTTCAGTGGTTTGTAGTTTGACCAGAAGCAGGAGCAACTTAAATCATTGAACTAATCCAGACCCAGACTTTAATACATAAAATAAACAGGCTCTCTCTATATTCAATAACAGAGAACTGTCGTCGTGCCTTTCTGCGTCTCTTGCCTACCTGTGTTTTGGGAGCAGCTGATGAGTGAAGAGGCTTCCTCGTCTTTCAGAAGTGTTGGACTGTATGAGAGAGGTGCAAAAGCAGACAGATGGTCTGTGTAAGTGCTGTAAATTTCAGAGCGAGTTATCATATGGAGAGGGAGAAAGTTGAAGGTTAAAAATTGTCTCGTTAGCCCGCAGAAGAGCCTCCCTCCGTTCCCTTTCCTCTGCTGCTAACTAATTAGTTCTCAGTGGCCTGAAATGGATTGCCATGTCATTCACTCTGACTGGCACACATAGCTGTGTTTTTTTATTTATTTATTCCTCTCTTCTGTCTGCCTCAGCTTGAAAACACAGCACAAGTGAAAAAGCACTTGACTTTCTAAAGGATGCTTCAAATCTATTCACCTTACGTTTTTCAAAGGATACACAGAAACAACACTTAATTTGTATTGTTGATATGATTCTGTTTAAGCATTGTGAGCATTTTAGGTGGGTAAGAGACCACAGGCTTTCTAAATACACTCAACACTGTAAAAACACTTCAAATGGATTCTTTCGGCCTTCTGTTATCATTGAGAAATAACAAAGCAGGCAGAAAATGTCCCCCTCTGCAGCGATGGGTGATAGAGATGCTGGTGTAAATGTCTTTACGGTGCATGTGAGCGGTTGTGTGGTACTTTAAACCCTGTGTTTATTGACCATAAAGTGCAAAACAGACCTGGACCCAAAGCAGAGTAATAATACGAGTTAATATCCACATGTGTATATTAGTCGTGAGTATTGAGTATCAGGATTGAGATGGCTTGTTTCATGGCTCGTTTTTGCATAATAGTGTGAAACCGTATCAATTCACATTTTAATTGTACATGAAGAAGTGCAGAATGTAATTTTCCAGATATATATCTGAATAGGTCTATTTAGAAATTACAGTCAATACTTTTTTTCCCTTAGCGTCTGACAAGTCCTATAATTGCAATCAATACACTAAGGTTATTTTCTATGGGAATGCAGTCATGATGACATTTATGCCCTTTAAATGTAATCTGTATGGGCTGTTTAATTCTTTGACAAATTGATTAAAATGCCTTTATTTAATCTACATGTAGTAATGAATACACACAGAAATGTGTCTGTTGATGTAGGGGGGGGGGGGGGGACTTCAGTTTGTTCTGATTAAAGCTGATTGTAACTGTCTATAGGTGTGATGGAGTTTCTATGTTGCACCGGGATGTTCATGTACCATAATACACGGTCCTGCCAATGGTTTTACTCTGCTGATTGACAGTTGGAGGCTGTGATGTATTTGCCAATAAACGGCAGAGACAAAGACTTGGCTGTAAACATAGTTGTAAACTATCAAAGTTTGATGGAATGAACAAAACAATCATTTGTCAGCAATTTTTTTTTTAACTCCACTGGTACCCAAACTGTGCTGATACTGAATATTTGAGAAATAAAGTGGCCAAACAGAGATTAAGGAAAGAAGGACCTCCCCTTACCTTAGTGAGCTCTGATGTGTCTCTTGAAGACGAGACAGTAAAGAGGAAACACCAACTCTGAGCACATCAGTAGGACGTTTAAGTGATTGAACAGCAGGAATGCCCGTCCCTGTCCTCAACGGTCTGACCCGCCCACCTCTCAACACACTCTGTTTTAAGTCCTCTACTGTACATTCTGCACACGTACAACCGCATGGCCACTTTTGATCCCGCCCCTACTGTCACGACACAGCTGTGATAGGTGTGATAACCAACAATGAGAAGGTCTACCTGAAGGAGGTGTGGTGCCTGTCTTGATAGTGCAAGAACAGCAACTGCCTCCAGACTGTCAATAAGATGAAGATGATAGTAGATGGTGGAAGGACCTATAGTCATCTAAACATCGACCCTGGTGACCCTGGTGACCCTGGTCAAGAAGAAGAAGAAGACGAAGAAGTATCTTGGTTGTCCAGATCACCGAGGACCTGATATGGACGTTAAACACAGACGTTGTGGTGGAGTTACGGCAGAGGATGTATCACATCAGATGTCTGACTGTGAGCATCACTGCGTGGTACGGGAGCATCATCATGAGGACAGAGAGGCCCTGCAGAGAGGCTTTCTCTGACGCACCTTGTATTTCTTGTTCCCTTATTTTGTCTTCCACCTTTTTTGCTGTTTGACCTCTTACACACTATATTCAATTTGACTTAATTCTACTTATTAAGCACACTTAAAGAGCCACCTAAAAACGACAGCTGCTCATTGTGCTTGTATAATAGAGCATGTAACAAACTTTGATTTGATTTGGATCCTTTGTTTGAAAATATTGCTGATAATGATTTGAACAGATTATCAGTGCTTAACGTAACTCAGTTTCTTTTGTGTAAACAAAGGTCAGTTTGTGACATAGCTCAGACTATCTGCTAATGACAGGACATCAATAAGGTCAGACTGGTGGTTGGTAAAGCTTTTGAGCATGAATCAAAAGCTTGCCATCCTTTTTACAGCTGAATTTGTCCTTTTGAAATAGAGAGTATGTAGCTGTCCTTCCAGTTAAAGTAAAACAAAGCATTAATTTCATGTCATTGTGTTGTAGGTTTCAGGTTGGAGCTGCCAGGAATGAGGCAGTAATGACCACCTGCATACATTTTTCTGAGCCGGATGTCACTTCACAGATGTCTCTGTTGTTCTTTGAGTACAATGTGCAGGAAATACCATCAGTAGCTAATAAATTCTGCTCAATGACACTGTTGGACAAACACTTTGTTATATTCTCATAAATCGAGGAGCCTGTCAGTTAGAGCGAAAACGAAGGCACTTGAGCTAACTGACTCATTTACACTCCAAATGACTCTAAACACAAAGGATGAAGCATGCTATTATCAATCTTGGATTACCAGATGTTGGCAATAAATGTTTTAATTGCCTGTTTGTATATCCCTCAGTACCTTAACAGCTTCAGCTGCTCCTGCTACATCTGGCTCACAGACAGCTGCTAAAATAAACCATTATTTTTATCACACCTTGGGTGCAAAAATAATTTGATTGAATTTGATTTTAACTAGATTGTTGTAGTCTGATTCTTTACTGTGCTCATGGTTTACATGATGGATAAAGTCATTGTGGGATTTTCCATACAGTGTAGTTTTGTAATTTGTTGCAGGAGTAGATGAAAAAGGAAAGATGAGGCTCATGAGTGTAGCAGGGTGAAAATCTAAAATACCTGAACACAGCCAGCCCAGAATAGAATTTAATTAAAGTAACTCTGCAAGGTTAATTGTGGTAATCAATTAAAATACTGAACTTGTATCAAACTTCCCTGTGCATGTGTCTTCAAGTACACGTGATATGTCCTAAAACGGATGATTGCTTGAGACTTCTCAAGTAGTGTTGAGAGCTACAGGGTATGTCTAACCTCAGATCTTAATGTTTGACCTTGGAGGATTGTCAAGTGGGCTGTAAAAAAATTAATTATTTAATTGAATGTCTCCCAGGTTTTTACTCCACATTAGAATTTGCCTTGGTCCCTGGTCCTCATATCACCCCTGCAATGTGCCGGTGGTATGAAAGCTCTGTATCAGCTGACCTTCTGATCAAAGCCACATTATGGTGTGTCAACACCAAGCTAGTGCCATGCCTCTGATCCGAGTGACCCAGTGAAGGTAGACCGGATGTTTTCTGATGTCTAATTTTCCAATCACATTTTCTCATTCAATATCGAAACCTTATGATCCTGTAATCCAGTCTTCTCATTCAGCTCATTTCATGCAACTCGACTCTACCCCTAATGTCCTTCTGCACCTCCTTGCAGTAGTTGAATTAAACTAAACTGTATTACGGAATATAGTGTAATTATGTGTGTATTTTATGTCATTAATTTTCAGACAGGAGGCAAATGGGTTGAAGATTGATGAATCGAAGCCCAGCTCCGGTTTTTGATAAATAATCCCTGGAATTCTATTGGATCAATCAGGAGCCAAATTGTCTAATCTTTAACCCTTAGAGGCGACATCAACGTCCACCATACAGTCTTAAAGGGGACCAATTATGCTCATTTCATTATGTTTATGTTTTTTTGAGGCCTCGCTCCCTAAAAGCCCGCTATCTTATAATTGGCCTACTTCCAGGAAGTCTGCCGAACAGCAGCAACCAGTGATTGTGACCCCTGCCTCGTCTTTGTGTGGAGGTGCAGAGTAAAAACTGTAAATCTATAAACTATCATGATATTTTTTGTTCATGATTGGAAATGGCTACTTCTCATTGTCTATCTGTACATGTTTGAACATTAGCAGCAGAGATATAATGGTGAATTTTAATGTCTTAATCACAAGCTATATGCAGTAGAATTTGTTTCTATGGATGCCACTGTTAATAGGGGAAATGTGCTGATGTAGCAAGTAAAATCTTGCTATTCTACGGTTGCTAAACGACAAATATCTCCCTGCATCATCGATCTGTACAGAAATCAATCACAAGCTGACATTGAATCGTTGTGAACTGAATTTTCAGAGCAGTCTGGAGGTTGAGCTTTTTTCTCAAAGAAATTACTTTTACGTACATTTACCTCAATATTTCAAACTTTGGCAACTCTTATCATAAAAATCCAACATTGTAACATTATATACTTATCAAACAGAATATAATATAACTTTATAGGTCCCCTTGCATGATGCTTGAAAGGTATGAAGTCTTAATTTGCATCTACATGGGCTTAATATGTTTGTAATTGCCTGACCAAGCGCTCCTCACACTCTGCTTCAGTAAATGCAACAGTGGGCCGTATTAGACAGTTGAACTCTAAATTTTTTTTGCATACAGTAGAAACAGTAATCATTACATGAGCTTAGCTAAAGCATAGCAACAGCTCTAAATCCAAAAAAGTGCCTGGATTTCACTTCACTAATCCTGAAACGATAGTAGAAAGGATTTGCAGTGTGTAACTAGCTGAAGAGGTCTGGAAGTGTATTCTGGCTCATCCCCAGCGTGTCTTTTCTGGCACCGCCTTACTCTTCCATTGTGAAGATGGTGAGCCTGCACGAGGTTTCTAATTACCAGTGGAGGGGCAGGTCTGCAGTCTGTTGTTACACTGTTAGCTTTAATGTCCACGGGCTATAAATAGTGCAGGTGTCGGCTCTCTTGTGAGCCACAGCCCCTGCTCAGTCTCCGTGGAAGCAGGAAATAGAGCTCTGCATGCACAAGCACACTGTGCTTCATTGATTTAACTTAATGTTAACTGAGATGATGTAAGCACTGTTTGTGCAATGCAGTTTTCTGCAAGAGTCCTATTTGAAAACTGATAGTAAACAAGACGCAGCACAGTAAAGTGAAATATTCACTTTATTCACTATTTACATTTTCTGAAGGTATCACTTATCCCATTTGATGGTGATCATATTATTTTCCTGACATTAATATCAGGTACTTAGTTGATAGATTATGTGATGAAATATTCATGCTTGCTTTTAGCAGTGTGATTACTCCGAGAAGTGAAATGGTCTTTAGTAAGCTACAATTAGAAAAAAAAAAAGTCTTAACTGCTGTGATATGGAAGACAGGAAAATATTTGAACACTGAATGACGAATAAAACATAAAATTGAAACAAAAAAAATGTGGGACAATGGTTGGCAGCTCTTGTCGAGGCCCTCTCATTGCCTCACATCCACTCAGTCATTCATTTATTGATATTTCTTTTGAATAACCCGAGGTGCCGTCACTATCATCTGGATGCTGCGCTGCACTTTTTAGACGTCTTGAGTTCATCTGAGGAAAGATTCCTGTTCACTGTGGGCCGGGGCAACAAGTTCTCAGATACATAACGAAGCACTGAGTGAGCATCAGTGCAATTTAATGATCTTCTTTCTGTACCCAGTTGCTAAGCAACCTGCACCATTCTGTCTGAAGCCACGGTGTCCCAAAAGAAACATCACGTCATTGGTCTGGAGAGCTGAGGAATGATAGCAAGGAGTGCAAAGCCATAGGTGTTCCTATCTTCTTCTCGCTGCATGTTGAGTCTCACACGCTGCCCACATGCTATGTTTTTCAAGAGCACATCTGTATTCAGTAAAGTGAATGGTTTAACGTAACCACAGGTGTGATAATGTGACGAGAGGTAATCGCCTCCTGCTTAGTGGCGTGAGCATGAAGATGTGACTGTTACAGTAAACAAGGCTGGAGCCCAGTGTGTAATCCTGCTGGGCTAATCAAACATCCCTTCCTTGGCTGACGAAGCCATGCAGGGAGCCTCTTTTGTTCAGATGCCATTAACTGAACACCAGTCTAGTGGAGCAAAGCGAGTAAAGTAAACCAATTGTTGTGAATTTCTTTTTTGGGAAACCACTGCTTTGGTGCTGGACAGGAGTGTGGTTTATGCAATGAGAAGCCCACTGAGAGCAGGAAGGCTTCAGCATCACCTACGATTCACTCCCTGCCTGAGTCAATTTTCTGCTGTGAATCATAGAGGTGGAGGGGCAAAGAGAGAAATAAGGGGAAGTGAAAGCTGTTGCTACAAAGACACAGCTTGAGTGAAATCAAGCATTTCTGTTTCCCCTCGCCACAAATCTCAGGAGAGGGCTCTTTTTCCTTCTGTGGTTATTGTTCTGGCTCCGCTGTGCACATGAACCATTTTTTTTAAAACAACAATGGACAACAAATGGTCTTGGTAAACGTCTGAGAAGACACGGGTACGAATTTCAGTTTTTACTCCCTCTTCATGAAGCCACTGACGCTTTCTATCAATATACTGTATACGAGTATACGTGTGATGCTCCTCAATAAAACTCCCGTTAGTGCTCTGCATTCAGTTCGGATTTATTTTGAAAAACACTTCACCATTCAGTTAAATAGGCAGAAAAATCCATTTGCTTAAACCTTCTATATGCTGCATCCTTTATTCAAATTTCAGCTATGTGGTTATGAGCTGCTTCCAAACTCAACCTGAACAAATGCAGTCATCAGTCTGTGTTGCTAATACATTAACTTTATGCATCTTTAGTTTCCTTGATATAGGTCTGATATTTTCCACATACATAATTTTGGACACATATTTGCATCTTCACCACAAAGACCTCGATACTTTACTGATTTGTTTGTTGTTTGTTCTTCACCATCTGTGCACAAATTTGTGCACAGATGAGAGGCTTATTTCAGCCTTGAGTGTTGCCTGCAGTCAGGGATCAAAGAACCTCCAGCAAGAACACAGTGCAAACTATATGTAGCTTGAGAGGCAACAAAAAGTCTGTGAAGCCCTTTCTGCTACGTGCATATTACTGTGAGCCTGGAATAATAATTAAATGGACAGCAAAAATAAGAAGGTTAACACTTCCCTGACCCCATTCCCACTGGAAATGATACCCTTGCCTTGCTGTGAAGTATTTATCAGTGTTATTTAATTTGTTTTGTCAAACATTTAATTCATCAAGACCCCATTTATTTAAAGCACAGTTCATAAAATACTATAAATTGCATATTTATTGGAAAGATGATGTCTGCCTCAGACCAGTTGAACTAGATGGCTGTTTAAAGCAGACTCAGTCCGTGTAATAATGATACGTGTCCTCCCACCACTCTCAGCAGACCACCACGACAGGCATGTTGCTCTCACTTGCTCGTGGTTGTCACTCGTTTCCTGCTAGCAGCTCTTTATCGTCTTCCCTCCGGCTCTCAAGACTCTTGGCTTCCCTTTCTAAAAGCTTTTAATGGAGTTTTCAAGTGATTCCTTGTCTTCACTTCTCACCATGTGGGCACACTTGTCAATTTATATTTTGCTGAAATGAAGCAGCACTGTGTGTTGTATGTTTGTGTTTTCGTTGTGCGTATCTGCCGCTGACTAGCTGTTTCATCTGGTTGCAAACTTGGCACAACATGCTTCTTTCTTGAAAATGTTGGAATTTGTTGTGTGGGAGTTAGTACGCTCTAACACACGTCTTTGTTGGGGATCCATCAGACATGGCACTTCTTCACCCAGAGATTTTCTTTATGTTGCCAGTTTATCTATGTACAGTTAACTGCATTCGTAAGATATGGGAATTGGTTGAGCTTTATGTCCATTTGATGTCAGTCCAGTTAAATTGATGTGTTTAAGCATAACACTTATCAGCGATCAACTCAGAGACAAGAACATGTTTATCAACTGGTAGATGATAATGTTAAATGCAGAGCAACATCTCACTGTGAGATTGTGGCCCAGAATATTTCACCTTGTTACAGGATACTCAGCTGTACTTTAGCACAACTATACTCAGGTGTAAATGGTGTGGAGCTTTTCTCTTGCATTAAGATACACCTCAAATTTTAGGAGCTGCTCTTCCAGTCTTCAGCTTTTACACTCAATTGTATGAATTGAGTATTACAGCAAGTAATGTGGACGATATAAAATGCCTAAACACAAACTTAAACATCAATGCAACACAAATAAAGAGAGCAATCTAACAATATATCCAGTTAAATTTGAAGATGGTGATTTGTTTGAATATTTTTTATTTAACAGTAAATGAAATATGTATTGTTTTTCACTTTACTGCTTTCTGCGATCACTTTTGATTTAGACATCTTCCATAAAGGATTTATGTTCAGAGCTAAATTACTGATATACAGTGTAAAACAATTTAATAAAAAACAAATGTTTGTAGCTATGTCTGGAGTGACTTTACATTGTACCTTAAATCACTAATCACTGTCATGTGCTTGTGGTTATTGCAGCATGATTATTGTACAATGTGCTCACTGTTCCATTGTTTTGTTTGAAAGTCGCGTTCAAATCTTTCTTTCAGCTGTTGCCACAGAGTTTTCCGGGAATGTGTGAGGTCTTTTGGCTTCCGAAGTTGGAAATTTATCTTGGAAAACTACTTGTGTATTCATAGGAGTGTGGTTGAGGAAGTTTGGGTAAACAAAAAGCACACACTTATGTCCCATTGTATCTCTGCAACAATACCATCATGAAGTAAAACTGAAAATTACTACATTGCCATGTGTTATTTCATCCTCCACATTGTTGAAAAAACATACATTTTCACATACAGTACTTTGGGTTACTGGCTGTGTTGTTGGGGGTTCAGAGGAGCTGACGTCGCTTACATTTTACAACCTGTACTTTTAGGCTTGTATGAAATATTGGATACTGCAGATGTCAACTCAAATGTTCTTATATTCAGTTTCTGTTGTAGATGACAAATAACTGGTATTACACCCAGCCGTCAGAAGGATTTCTAACAATGCGTGAGTTGTCGGTTGCAGACAGCTAAACAAATTGGCTCATTTTGCAGAAAGGGAATTTTCTTTCGTAATAGCAAATGACACCGGCCAATAAAAGCTCTGACCCAGCGCAGTCACCGTAGGCAGTCCCTCGGCCTGTTTAAGCAAATGGTTCATTTGCCTTTACATCTGTCAGCAATTAGGTGTAATTATTTAAGCCAACAAGGGCAGCTTCAAAGGGTGAAATCCATCCCACAATGCTGCTCTGCCTGGGATTGTTTTCTGCATGTTATTTTCTTCCTTGCTGTTTGTTCGCTTTTGATCAATGCAGTCTGCACTTCACCTTGTTTTCACAGTTTGCTTTTGCTTATTCAGGTTGTCACTGCATGGCTAATGTGCATGTTGCCTTTCATTCTGAATTTTTATTTTATTTTTTTTCAGATTCACAACAAATAAACGCAACAAATGACCCCCACCCTCCCCTCCCCCGCTGAAGTCTATGTCTAAAATATTCTTCTATAGAGTTTTACAGAAAAAATAAATCAGTGCTCGGGTTCAGTAACACAGCAGTACAGACACATCTTCTTGCACCCATTAAAGGGCCGCTCTGCCTCCTCTGCTCACTCAGTGATTAACATGAATAAAGCCAGGCTGACAGGCTGTATCTGCTCCTCATGTTTATTTAATCAGGCTAAATGTTGTGGGTTCTTATGTCTCATACTGAATATGTTTGTTTTTCATTAAGTCCTGTGCTCAGCTGGCGTCGCTGCAGCGAGCCTCTTAAAACACATACTGGAAACACACGTAATGCACACAAGCACTCAGACATATGTTGTGTCATGAATACAAACGCACATGGATACAGATCTGTTGACTTTGGTGCTCAGTGAGATTTCTTGTTGCCAATATAAACACTATTATAACATTAATAGTAACATAACATTATAGAAATAACAATATTCTCATCATTTCGACAGACCTAATGTTACATCGTCACTCTAGATGTTTCTTATTTGTCGAGACTGCACGTTGCGGCCACAGTGCAGCCATTTGATTGCTATCTTTGATGCGATATGTGTGGCCCACGCCGCTTTGTCTTATTTGGACAAATCAGTTGCGCTTCTCTCGGAATGCGTGATAAGACTGAAAGATACGGATTGAAACAAGTCGCTGAGATCTCCCATTGCTCCGGCTCCCCTCGGTCCGGTCTGTATCTGAATTTGTTTACCAGCCACACACAACCAGGAAATCAGATCTTCATACACAGGATATCCCCTCGTCTTTTTCACACACCCTTCTGACTCAAATGCAAAGACAAACCTTTGCTGTAAAGAGATTAGTGCCAGGTGGGCTGAGTGTCTCGTATTTGTGAGAAAAGTGCATTGGAGCATTTTTCAAGTGGATGAATTTTTTTTAAGATCCTGCTGTTGTTGTGAGTGCTATCATGAGAAAGAGGAAAACACTACAAGTAAACAAACAATTGTGTAGATAGTTATGTTCGTTAGGGGAATAATGTAGCGTACACCTAAAATTTCGACTAGCCTCAGACAACTCAAAACCATTTTCCCCTTCTTCTGTGTAGAATTTACAGTCATGTGTGCCTGAAAACACGAAGCAGCTGTGGTTATTTTGTGAGTACCTGCATTTGTTTTGAAGCTCTACAGAAGGTAGGCAGACTTTTGGACTTGGAGGAAATAGCATGGAGAGGTTCCAGTTCTGACATTTTGCTTTGGTTTTCCTGGAGACACATTTTCAATTGGTACATGAGCAAAAGAAACATAACTAAAGCCATACCAGCTCTGACGTTTCTGGATTAACAAAGTCCACACCAGATGTTGGGGGGACCAGCACATGGTCTTAAACAAGACGTACATGGAAAAATACTGAAAATACTGAATCAGTGGAGTTCTACTATTACAGCAGGTACACGGAAAGAGGTGCCATGCAACATAAAGGCACCTGTCACTTTCCATTCATAGTCCAAGCTGTATTTATTTATCTTTATTTTATTTTTATTGTTTTTGTGTATATAGTCTCTGTGTGCGTATTTATTCTTTTATTGCTAATTTTTTTTCTAAAATAATGATTTACTTTTTGTATCTATCTTATTTCGTTTATTTCATACGTATTTATAAATTTGTTCATACTGTGTACATGCTGCTGTGACAACTAAATGTCTCCACTGGGATTAATAAAATATAATCTAATCTAATATGAGGCAATTTAAAGGTTCTGAGACTGCCACAGCGCCATGAATGGCAATGGAGCAGGGGCAGACTATAACCTCTGAGTAAGTATTCCAGAGTTTGTTGCTTGATCAACATCAGCACCTGAGTTACACATGTTTTTGCGGCCTCTGGTCTGAGTGCTTCTGCAATTTTCTCCATGCACCTGAAACTTGATGAGAGAAGCACATTTGTCACGTCGTGTTTCATCGCACCACAGTTCAGATCGTTTGCACCGAATGTTGTCTCTCCCCGAGAACATCCCAGTTGAACCTGGTGTTGACAGTCTGACCCTGGCTGAGTCAGACTGCTAACATTAAGTTCATCTGTGAACGCAGTTGATGTTCAACAGTGCACAACCCCTCAAACGTCAAAGAAAGCCCACCTGGCTTCGATCCTGGCCCGGTGCACTTTTTTCGGTCTTTATAAGTGATGTTTTGCCTCTTGGAAAGGCGAATGTCACTCAAAACACCTCTTCGGGCTCATTACTTCACTGTACTCCATCTAAAGCATTTGAAGGGTCTCGGTTGATAATTTCCCTAGTTTGAGACAAAATTACAGATGCACCCCAGCGGTGGTCACAAAAATGTCTGTAGCTCAGGTGTTGATATTGATCAATGGACAAAACTTGGATTAATTACTTCTAAAAGTGACACTTCACATTACTGTGCACCATTTGCCTGCAACATAGGAAGTCTCAGAGCTTTTTTGATCACCCCTCATATGTGGAAATTAAGAATAAGGAGAAACCCAACATCCGCATTGACCAAGAAGCAGCTGGTAGTCCAGTGCTCCAATAGATGGAAGCTACTGTCACAGCTGGCAATTAAAAGGCTCCATCAGAGTGTGAAGAGCTGACAGCGATACAGGAGAGCAGTGTTAAAAACCCCACCACCAGTCATGACAGCTGCATCCACTGAGCTGATTCTACTTGCTAGCCCTACTACCATCATCACGGAAGCCATTGAACTTGTATATGCCACTGCAATAGTAATCCTACAGATACTTGGGTATAATATCTACGATGCAAGCATGCAGACTGTACCCACCGCTCCTTCTGGATGAAGAAGGTAATAGTGCTTCATTATTCCCTGGCAGCACAAATGAGTGAGCTGCTAACAATAGGCACTCATCCAGACTGGCTAACACAGGGCTGGACAATCCTGATCACAAAGGGTCCAACACAGTCCAACTACAGCCGGTTACTTGCCTCTCCACACGACATTGAAGTTCCTCTCCTCTTGTCACTGTCGCTTTTTACCCAGCCCGTCCAATCACAGGAAAACAGAGGCTAGACAAATGCCACAAAACCCTAACATCACCCTGCATACACCCCAAGACAAATGGAGTGACGTTCCTCTGAGCTGATGGCCTCCAGGTAATTTGTAGCTCTCCTTGGAAAAAAAACAAAAAGCAACACCTCAAACTGTGTCCCGTTCATATGAAAGTACTTCTTCAACTGGGTTCTGTCCAACTTCAGCTCTATAACCAAATGCGGGAACTCGTCGAGATGTTTCCTCGCACACAAAATCTCTCCGATGTCTCTCCCAAAGGCAAAAGCAAGTACTGACATTTTTACACCCAGTATTTGTTGAAAACACAACACAAAATATCTATACAATTAGGTACTTTTAACAAATATACTGACCATTACTGCTGCATATACTGATAATATACCAACCAAAGCGTCTCAGCTGAAAAACCCTGCGCCTCCAAAGTGCTCACAAGCGCTCCCAGCCCGGCGTTTCCAGAAGAGCGCCTGGTGTTTTCAGCCATGAAAAAACACCTTCAACAAGAAATCAATGCGCTTGTGCAAAAAATAATACTGAAAGCTGACTCATAAGATAAGTCACCAGTAAGTGTGTCATACACCAAGGTGTTGCACTGTCCCTGCTGCTGTTCTGCATTGGCTGTACTTAGTCACAGCAGTTGTTTGTGTTGAATGGAAATGTCAATGTATCATCACGTTCACGCCAACATGCTGACATTCGGCAGGAATAAGGCTTATCATGCTCACCATCTTAGTTTAGTCTGTTTGTGTACTTAATAGTATTCAAACAGACAATATTAACATTTTAGAACCTAGCGAGAGTATTTTTATGTTCTTGAAAAGGTCTTGTGATTAATCCACTATGAAAATTTTTACTAAATGTCAGTCGATTAATCTCATGCAGACCGTAATTGTGTTCACCAAATGTCATTCAAGTATTGACACATAAATCCTGACAAATGTGGTGGACTGACCCACCAGCAAAGCACAGCAAAACAACTGAGTTCACAGTAAGCTTTTGTTCGTAGGATAAAAGGATCACAGCCTGTTCAGAACTGGTTTTTGTAACCAATTATATATTATAATTGTACATTGGAAAATAATGGTTTCAACAACAATACATGAGGGAAAATGAAAGTGGAAATTTTGTCCTTTTTTCAGTGTCCTCACTGCTGGATCGTCACAGTTATGTGGTGATGTGAGTGCTGGTCATATTTGTATAGAAAAGGTGAAGCTTCTTCCTCAATTGGTTTAGTATTAAATCTCAAAATATGAAGTAGACCAACTTACAATGAAGCACTGTGTTTAGAATATTGTGCCAGCTGGCTCCAACAGCAGCCCTAAGACATGCACCTTAGCATAAATACAGTTAACCTTCTTAAACTCACACTTTAACATTTCCGCATTTAAAACTGCTGCAAAGCTGGAATTAATTCATTCAAATTTGAAAGCATAGGAATTCTGCCTGAAGCATTTCCTCAAAGGCTTGCCCACCTTCTTAGAAAATTCGGATGTAAATGCAGTTGGAGTGTTTTGTTAACTCTCAGTAGATTTTTGAATTGTGTATTTTTCCATTAATTTATGTACCACACAGTTTTATTCACCACCTCTAAAGCAGCCCAAATATGGTTGATTTGAGTTAACAAGACTGCTACGTTCACCTAACCAAAAGTTAATAACATGTTTTTTGTGTGAAATCCTGATTTCTTCCCTTTAATTTTCCATTTATTTTGTCAACTTGCTGGATTTCTTTTGGGTTTTTTTTTGTAGTAATTTGCTCTTTCCCTGCAATTCTTCTGTCTCTCGCAAATCTTCTCTCATTCTTGTGTTACAGTTGTTCTGCTTAAGCAGCTTATTATTTCCCTGCTTGAACAAGAAACAGTTATTCAAGATGAGTAAACTAAAGACTCAGTGAAAAGACTCCAGTGTCCATGGATATCCCTATGATTGTCCGAGTGCTTCTGTGTTCAGTGTTCTGCACTAGAGAACATGTTTTTTGTTGTGTTGGCCACAGACACATTTGGCAGTATGTTTAGTCATTTACGCTGGCTGTAGTTTCATCTTCAAGTCAAAGAAAAGTTTTTTGGTTTGAAAAGATAACAATTACTGTGATGTTATTTATTGGCAATAATTTGGGGTTTAAAATTTAAAAACAACATGAGAAACATTAAGCCAGTTTTTACAACAATTTTATGCAAAGTCTGGTCAAACAGTTCTTTTCAATGTCTGACTTTAGCTTTGAATGTTATGCCAGCTGTCTTTAATCTAAAAATATACCATATCAAGCCATCTGGAACACAAATCTAATAGTGATTTTTTTTGTTGTTGTTGTTGTTGTTGTTGTTGTTGTTGTTGTTGTTCCTTTATAACACAAGAATTGGATTAATCCTCGTAACACAAGCCCAGTTTTGTGTACATTACTGGGAAACCAAGTTGTGCTTTTGCTTTTTGTGTTTTTCCCATTTGGGTTTGGGCTGTCATACTAAATCATGTAGAGAGAATATATAAATATAAGCAAAACCATACAGTCAAATTTGAATAGGGTGTGTAAATCTTATCACCATCTATATTGATGTACTTTCTTTGCTGGCTTCTTTGTAAATTGGAGCAACAACCTCTACAAGGAGAGAAAACTATAACAGGTTTAACATTAAGTGTCACTGCTAAGTCATAATATAAAACCTAACAAACATGCATTAATGAAATGTAATGTAACCGTACTTTAATCTTAAATCCTCATAATGCCTCTGCAATTAGTCTGCATTTTGCAAGATTGTTATGAGTTGGTGAGTGTGTTACTACAGTATCCTTCTTACCTGCGTTTGAACCATTAAATTACGCATGAAGTAGATCAACTGCTCTAATCACACCTGTAATTGGTTACATCACCGCAAACAGCGGCCGTGAGTTATCCGGCAATTTGTTACACCCAACACTTAGAGCTTGCCTAATGCTATTTCACACCCACTGGAAATGTGATAATCAGGTCAAGGACTCCCGGAAGAAACGAGAGACAATTCACTGCTCAACTTAACTAGGTAACTGGAGTTAATATGCACTGGTGTCCTGGAGTACCCCGTGAGGAGAGATTGTACTTATCAGTCTTCATTAGCATTCATTAGATCTCCAGTTATTGTTTATTTAGTTGTTATGTAGAGATTGGAGATGTGTATTTTGTGTGCGTGCTTGCTGTTGTATTTTGAGCTCAGTGTTGAAGCAGCAGTGTCATGGGAAGTCAGATTCATTAGGCTTCTGGTGTGTTTGA
The DNA here is from genome assembly GCF_022577435.1 of Embiotoca jacksoni. NCBI lineage: Eukaryota > Metazoa > Chordata > Actinopteri > Embiotocidae > Embiotoca > Embiotoca jacksoni. The sequence goes on from NW_027185263.1 coordinate 18,052,444, forward strand.
GTGTCCTCGCATCCTTTCCTCTCTGTTGGGAGCACCGTTTTTGTAAACTAATTACATGTCCTCCATAAGACAAGTTGATCAGACTGTGTTCAGCCTCTCGCCGGCTGGTCACTCTGGTGGCTGAAATGCTGACTGTCTGCAGCCTCTTCAAGGTGTGAGCAATATCTCACCTGGGCTGGGGTGTGACGTTTTAGTGACATTTTTGTAGCTGAGTTAAACCAACCAAAATGCTAACGCTATGCATCAACATGTTAAACATGATGCACACATACAGGATGGTACACATCACGGTATTAAAGTATGATCTAGATACATTTCAAAAGTTCACCCCTGGGAATACGATGTGTCCTACTTACTGGGAAAAAAAAAGTTTGTGAATGTGTACCAAAGTTCAAGTTTTCACATCACACCTGTGTGAGCTGCATACTGGACTGTAAATGACTCCCAACCAAATTCCACAAAATCCTGCTTGTATCTTAAACTGAGATTTAAACAACTGCATGATTTCTAGAAGTAGAAAAGTTTTATATTTGTTGAAAAACAGACATGTCACTAGAGAGTTAATTGAAATGTATTTCTGTTCCACACATTGTAAACTGTTGGACGGATACCTGCAGACATTCATTGTGACTAAATACCACATTTTAATTACTTTGTACTCTGACAATCACAGCAATGAAAGCTAGTGCAGAGTGAGCCATACTGAGCAATTACTTTCCCTTTCAGTGTCATAAGGCGCTGAAATAAGGAATTTGTCTTGCTATTGTTCAGTGAGCAAGCAAGACATATTGTGCATAATTTATTCCAGGCAATCAGCTGGTTTGGAGGCTTAGAAGCATGCAGAGGATTGGCACAATGGAAGCTCTCTCAGCCCCATCATAACTTTGTCACTTATTCTGTGCGCTGACAATGCATGTCATGTTGCATTATTTGCCTTGGATGAGTGTGGGCGGAAAAGGCAAACAAGATTAGGTGATGCATGCACTTGTTTTTCTACGAGTGAATCAAGGCCTTTAGAAATGGTTTAGTGAGTCACTGCCAGTAGCACACCCATCAAACTCATCTTTCTGACAGCAGTGTGCATATCCGTAACACCGGTAAAGGAACTCTCTGCAGGCACACTAACGTTGCTTCGAGGTGGTCCATCAATGAGCAACTGTTGCTGCTTGAAATGTGGTGAGTTTTTTTCCTCATCAGTGTTTTGTGGAAAATCTGCCTCGGTTTTATTCCTCATACACCACCTCCGAAGCTCCCTGTGGTCTCTGTGGGCTGTGGAATAAATCCTGGACTGAGGCAGGGTTTGGTGGGCTGGTGCAGAGTCCAGCAGTTTGAGTGCTGCTTAGCAAATATAAACCATCGCTAAAGATGTTGTTGGACTTGGATTATTTTTTTTTTATTATTTTTTTTTTTTATTAAACTGGACTGAAACAGAGTAGAGACAAATGCCCAATATGCTTGAGGTGATTGTGAGAGGTCAGTGGCAGAGGATGTATTCAGGTCTTTTACTACTGTAGAAATACCAACACCCTGATTTGCAATACTATTAATAATGCAATACTAGTGCAATGTTTAAAATCTTGGGTGAAAGTACAGGAGTATTAGGAGCTAAATATTTGTTGTATCACAAAGTACTCAACTGGTTGAATGATCAAGTGTAATAATCGTTTACATATTATTATGAATGCATTGTATTGTATATTACATATTGATTAAATGCTCCTGGTTACTTTTCACTACTGGTGTAGCTTCATAATCCAGTTTAACCTTAATTAAGTGTATTAAACCTCATACACACTTTATAATGAATAAAAACACGATACATTATACATATCATATCTCCTGACTCATGTACCCCTTCATCAGTGGTGTAAATACAAACTATGAACTGCCTGTTATTGTTGCAGGGTATTGACATGTTATTGGTGCAGCTGTGGTAGCATCACAGTTCCATACGGACGGCTCCTCCCCCAGCTTAAATCTTCCTCCCTGACTAGTTACACTAATGTGTCTTTGGTGCAAAATGGAGCAAAACAGGTCACTCAAATAACAAAGCTGATTTGTTCCATAACAGATCTGTTTCCTGCTCAGATATCTGCCTTACAGGTAAACACAAGCTCAGCATAATTTCCTACTCATCTTTATTTTCATCTCTTATACTTCTGATCAAGATTGAATGGTTGTTTACAGTCTGACAGTGTGATATAATCCTGCAAAACCATAATGTATCTCTCCATTTATCATTGTTGTAGTACAATGGATTTCAAACAAAGCCCAGAATGTCTACAGGTAAAAAAAAACAGGAAGCATGGTATATTTTAGGTACAGATGAAGGACAGCAGCAATAATGACAGATGATCTCAGGGATTTTGTAACGGTATTCCTTTTAGGAATCCTTTGCCTCACTGTCCCATCAAAGTCCTGCAATAACAAATGGTGTATGGACAAGTTAGAGTCCAGAGCACACACGGGCAAATATGTGGCCTGAGAGTTGGAACATCTCAATCTGGCCTGCAACGTCCTCAAAGGAAAAATGACCCCTAAAATTTAATAAAAAGCAGCATAACAGTGATGAATCGTGAGGCGATGGCTCTGTATCACTATTTAATTGAATTCCAACAGAGGGCACTTTGTTGCCAAGTCTAATTTGTAGTTTCTTAAAATATGAATGAGGATGGTGATAGTTACTTAATGAGTTGTTTTTCAATACATTAATGAGGATTTCCTCTCTTTCTTTCTTCCAAAACTCTGCCGTTTTGAACAGTGGACACTTTGTAACTGTGACCAGCTGACTTTGCCACTAGCTGATTGGGAGTTGAAGAAGGTGATGTGCCTTACGTTCTAAAACTGTCCACTGTCAATAATACAAGCATTTAAGACAGGAGCTCAGCTATGTGAATAAATGGTACAGATGGACACTTTCATTTTTTCAAAGTAGCTCTCAGAGGAAAAAAGGTTGGAGACCCCAGATTTAAGATGTGTTTGTTTGGACTAAGTGGAGGACACACTGTCCTCTCCATCGATAATGCCATGAAACTAGTGTGGCTATGTCAAAATATTGTTTGTGATTAAACAAATAACTGAAAACTGCTGTTGTTTTTAGCATCCTGTTTGCCAAATGATGCGTGACACATTTTGCACAGTCACTGGTTTAAATCCAGAGGGCATCCCAGTTTACTCGCTCTATTATTCTTGCTGGCCTCATGACTGTGTAGATGTAAGTTAAAGGAAATTGGCAAAAAAATAAATCCAACCAAAATATGACCAAAGATTTGGAGGGACTTTTGTTCTGCTGTCCTTTGTGAAAGAAAATCTTGTGATGCCAAACTGTCTCCAAAGCCTTTCTGCACGATTGCCCCTCAATTTAGAGCAAATTCAGTGCACTGCTTATTGCGGAGTAGAGATTTGCTATCTGTCAAAATGGGGTTTTATGAGTAGGTATTCATCTTTTTTTTTTCCAAGAGCTCAAGTGCGCTAATTGGCAGGTTTTCTCAGATATAGAAATTTAATGAAACATTGATTTGACTGTTGATGAACCATATAACTGCAGGTCCTTGAAGGTCAGTCGTATGGCTGATCCATGCTGTAAAACGCCTTACCGGCATGGCTATAAAATGCTTGTTTTGGTTCTAATGTAAGCTCTCTCTTGTGCTGTTTTTCCTGTAGAAGAACATGACACTGAAGCCCCAGGAGAGCAGAGACAACCAGGCAGGGCCCCTGCACAAGAAAAAGCCTTCCAGAGTCCCCAATGGACTGCGCCTGGAGCCCTGCAAGAACAATTACCACCACCACCAGTCGTCAGACCAGGAGAACAACCCACGCCTAGCACACACACAAGGCAAGAGGAAGAAGAAACACCTGAACAAGAAACACGCAACGGTGAGTCGAAGACATTTTCTTTTCTGTGGCACAGTATTGGGGCTGTGATCACATCATGTGTGGATTTAATTGTACAGTTATGGATTAATTGGTTGGCACCCTCACACGAAAAAAGAACGAAACCAATTTTTTCTCTGAAACAACTTGAAACTGACCAAACCAAACAGCATCCTATCTTGTTTATTCCATACTTATTACAAATTGGATTTTGATTTTTGATTCAAAAGAGTTTTTTAAGTGCTAAAACAAATGAAAATGTCATGGACAAAACTGATATGATCCTTAACCTAATATTTTGCTGCAAAACCTTTAGAGGCACTCACTGCAAACAAGCATTTCTGTTGTTCTTAAAGAGACTTCTGCACCTGTCAGCTGAGAGTTTGGCTGACTCTTCCTTAACAAACTGCTCCAGCTGGCTCAGGTTTGAAGAGTGCCTTCTCCAGACTGCATATTTTCAATAAATGTTTGATAGGATACAGATCAGGGTTCATAGAAGTTTTTTCAATGGTTTTTTTGCCATTCTGGGGTGATTTTTAGCAGTGTTGTGGGTCATTAACACATAAACACAAACGCCACTCAGAACACCGCTGCAGGCTTTCTGAAGCATTGAAAAGGTCTCCACTAACGATTTCTTAAGTTTGATAGAGAATTGGTTGTGTGCCTTCTGTATGGAGAAATCGCAGATGTGCCTGGACCAGTAGTCCCAAAAACATGTGTAGCTCAGCTGCTGTTTTTAATAAAGTGACGTAACTTTGAATACTTACTCACACATGTTATAACTTTCCCCTGCTTCCTGCATGTCATGGTGGTATGCACCATCTGTGCACCACAGGAACATCAACCTGCTTTGAGAACGTCCTATAGTCTTTATGCCTTCATGTTATAGACCACATGTTTGTCTATAATTTGTTTTCTGATCATCTCAAACAACTCACTGCTTTCTCTGGTTGATGTTTAGTGTGGTGCACATGATGAGACGTAACAGCAGAATGACTACTTTTCTCTATTTAAATCGTCTGAATGACTGATTACAAGGTTGAAGACATGTAATACTAATTAACAAAATCTGTTGGTTTGAATATATGATCCAATTATCTATAATCTTTTTTACGGGTACCAACAAATCTGTCAAGGCCCTTTTAGAATAATCTTTGTAGAAGAAGCAATAATTAATCTCTTTTCACACTCGTTTCTTTACTCTGTGACATACCAAAGGCAACCAGGAATACATGAGACAGCTGCTTTTCTCAATTTCTCAACTACCTCAAAAGGTAGTTGAGAAATTGCTCTGTAATTATTTAATTCTGAGTGATCTACTAAGTACTATTTCAATGAGCTGTTAAACGTAGCAACAAATTGATCCATGGCTGTAAATGTTATATTGCATTTGTGTTCAGAGCTGTGATATATATGGATTCAGCTTTTTTTGGCATCCTGTGAATTCAGTGCATGGATGCTATGAGCAGAGAGCGTTGTCAGGTAAATATCAGACACGAAGTTGGATCCTTTTACTTTTCCACGATGCTCAACAATATTTGGAAAAGAGTTTTCTTCCGGATGTCACAGCTACCGGATCCCCCCAATGTAGCTTCACGTTTACATATTATTGGTGTTTACAGCTATAGTGTTTGTTTGATGTTAGCCACTGTGTGTGTCAGTGAAACATGTTTTAAATATCCTCACAAGGTTTTAGTACATAATCTCACTCCATGTGGAGGATGTTTTGTTATGATTACAAACAAGCAGAGTTCTTCTGTGTAAAAGTGACAATAATCTGGAACGCATTTCTGTATTTCATTACAATTTCATTGTAACTTTACAAAAAAAAACGCCACCACATGCATTAAAGCACTCCCATGGTGAGTGCTTTAATGTTTTATGTTTACTGGTGGAATGTGTATGATGAGTCAACATGCTCTACTAGTGTGAAATATAGCTTCTACGTTATGTGAGCGTACATCAATGTGTCTCAACATATTTTTGTATGCAGCAAGGTGACAAGGTCACTAATGAATATTTATGGTACCTTCATTCTCCGCCAGCGAGATATCTTTTACAGCACTACTTTCTGTTTATACACACACACACACACACACACACGCTCACACACAAGCAGAGACTCTGGGGTTATGCTCTGCCATTTATCTAGAAAAGGGTCAGTCTTGAGCTGCATATTCAAGGACATGTTTGTGTGGGTCTCTGCAGGACAAGCAGGCCCAAGGAAAAACAAAGACATAGATCCACTATTTGCTTAAATATACACTACACTGCTGACTTCACAGTAGTACAAGTGCTGATAACTCTCAATGTTGGTTTCACATTTGACCTGTTGGTCACTGATTTGTAAAACCTACACATTTAATTCAACCAGATGACTTTGTTGTAGTTAATTGTAATTATTAATTACCATCATTTCTACGCATTGGCCATATCCTCTTTTGCTTTTTCTGGGAATTTCGATTAAAATCTGCTAGAACTTTAGGTTCATACTCTTAAAGTCCTCAGATTAAGAAAACCTTTCAAACACAAGACACTTTGATTATCTACGACACACCGCAAGGCAGATTCATATCCCTACAAATATTTGTGCTTTTTGTACCAGGCAGTTTAGCAGTTATGGCTTGTTGAGTTTGTCCTGTGCTACAGAAAAGATGTCATGCCAGTTTTCATTTTTAAGAAGTGGTCGTTTGATGCAGCATCCAGCACTGTAGCCGTTCGTCTGTAGGCTTTGCAGCAGACTTCTGTGGTGAAGGTCACCACTACTTCCTGTGTGTCAGGTCTGTTCCCTGTACTGGCTAATGGACAGATGGTGCTACCTGCCATTTCCACGGTTGTCTTCTACTGCAGCGATGGCTGTGCAAGCAGTACAGAGAGGACCACATGGAGCCATGTGTCCTCAGTGAACTCTTCCACCAAGTGTACTCTGTGTATTTAAAAAAAAAAAAAAAAAGATGTTCATCTGCGCTGTTGTATTGAAGCGTGTCGTGTGTGTGTGTGTGTGTGTGTGTGTGTGTGTGTGTGTGTGTGTGTGTGTGTGTGTGTGTGTGTGCGTGCGTGCGTGCGTGAACATGTAGGACACTGTGGCTCCGCTTGCGTCTCAGTCGTGATTGTTGTTCGGGTTATTGGAAGAATGAGTCCATCCCTGATCCCCTGAGCCTGATGCTCGCAGATACATTCACACACATGTAGGCTCACACACACAAACACATCTACCACATTCTCACCCACTGTGTTTCTCGCCTCCCTCACCTACTCACCCACATATGGGCTGACACACAAACACATGACTCTCCACACACAACCGAGGAGGCTCGGTCATGATTGCAACAAGCTGCAGAGTTACCAAGCACAACTATTATCTGTTCTTTGGCTCCACTAAAAATAAATGTTAAGTCATTGTCCTCACACAAGGTTACACTTTAAATGTCAAAGGTCTGTCTCCAGATTTAAGTTTCCATTTAGAATTGCTAGTCAGGTGAGAAAGCGCCTGTTATCAGCACTTTTTGTTCGCTCTGACTTTAAGCAGAATGAAGGAGGGAGAGAGAAAGAGAGACAGACAATTCAGGATTGAATAAAGCAAGAGGTGTTTTTTTTTTCTTCCCTTTATTTTTGTTCCCCTTCCAGCCAAGCTCGCAGATTGCAGCAAATGTTTTCGATCTCTGGCACTGACCCAATGTACTGAACTATGAGATATTGTAAGCTCCAGGGGGGAAAATAGAGAAATGTTTATAAGTGCCTCTGACATATCGCCTCACAGTGAAAAAAGAGCCGAGATAGAGGAAGCTTCAGTGGAGATAGATGGGACTGCAGTACCAAGCCACAAATTATATCCCTCTCTGACTCTTCTCTTCTTTTATCATAATGGCGGGAACTTTTTTTTTTTTCCACCGGTATGCTGTTGTTTGTCACTTCTGCCATATCGTGTTACTGATCTGGATTTTAAGAATGGGCATGGAGGCTGTAACTGTACCAAAAACAAAAGTAGTCAGAGACCTTTAAGGTCAAGGAGTATTGAACCAACTATTGTTGTGTGTGGTCAGTCAGCTTAAGGTCGTGTGTTCTTGTTTTTGTGTGTCTACATGCCAACAAAAAATTCACCAACATAGGTTTTACTGCATTTCCTTCTCCTGCTCTCTCTCCACATTTCCTCTCTTTCTCTAATGAGCTGCAAAAATGAAAGAAAACTGGTAAGAGCTGATATACTGGACATGTGTGTGAGCTAGCCTGCATACCTTTTTATGTGATACCAAATGTGGTTGCATGGCGACCCTGCTTGTGTGCACTGGGTTGTTTTTATTGTTGTTATGCAAATTCACAACTGACTTTTACCCCGACTTGCCGTGAATGTTGTACAGTGGAGAAAAGTGTTTTGCAAACAGGGAATATCAGAGAATACAGAAAATGTCAGCGGATATTATAGTGAGGTCTCATGTGAGATTATAGCAGTTTGTTAGTAAACGTCTGTGGTTTTAAACTTCTTAATAAAGATGTACACCCATGTCACAGCATAAAAACAAACCCAGAGGGAAAAGTGCTTGACATCTGTTTGTTTATTTAAATTTCCCAGCTGATGCCTCAGAGCAGATTCTGACCAAATGTGAAGAAATGTTGTTTCTGAGCAGTTCAGAAGGGACTGGCTGTTCCTTTGAGCACTTTAAGAACAAGACCACATATTTAATAAGATCTGGATTCTTAGATGTATTTATGGAAGTGGACATGTTTGCTGTTGTCTGTGGCAATAATGTGGAGTACAAGTTGTCCGGCACTGATTTGTGTTGTAGTGGGCGGGGGTGCTTTGTTCTGCCCACTGATGTTGGAGTGGCAGCCTGTGGTGTGTGCTGCTTTGTACAGTAGCTCTGGTGAACAGAGGGGCGTGCTGTGAGGCCCATCTGCTCTCTGGTGCCGGTGGAGTCCGGAGACGACATGTGAGGGTGACGGGGGGGCAAGGAGGACTCAGGTCGGATTTCCCCCTCCTCATCCCCCACATCTCAGTCCAACCACCTGGGTGTCTGTCTGCTGGTCCATCCGGCTGTCTGCCAGTTTGTTGTCAGAAATTTAGGAGCAGTGATTTATGCTGGACTTGAGTCACTCTTGAAGGAATAGTAATTTCTCTAAATATTGTATCACAGCTGAAAAAACAGTATTTGTGTGTTTATACGTAGAATCAAGCAGTTTAGCTGTATGTTATGTGACTGAAAAAAGTTTTTAAAAACTTTAATAGTTTAATCCAGTTGTTTTGAAGTAATAAAATGCAAAATAAATAAAAATGGGGACACCTATGCAATTTGAATCATATTAAGACTGTAATCTCAATTTATATCCATATGTATGGATCCATATATTTATATCCACATTCTGCCATGTTTGTATCAGGAAGGACATCCATTATATAAAAATGTGAATACACCTCGAATACATCAATTCTGCTTAACATACTCTACATAGCTAACCCTAACTGTTAGCTTACAATATTACCTTCTGTATAAAGTGACCCAATGAAGACAAATTCTTCATCTAGATTGCTTTAAGGAAACAAGAGATGCCCCGCATAGTTTTTGTAATGTACATTTTTGAAAACGCTTTCACAAGTTTCCTTGGCAATACAACAACTAGAAATGTAGAATTATTTCAATCTTAGTATTGGTACTTCCCCGCCCTGATATCCTTTTTAAACCTCTCCAGCACTTTAAATGAACCATGGACTAAGTGGGAGCCTGGCGTCAGGCACTGTTAGCTGCTTGTGGAGTTATATTGGCTCATAAAGCAGTGTATAGTGTAATGGGGATAACAGGCCCTCGCTGTGATTGAGCTGACCACCCTGGCATTAGAGCTTCACTGAGCTGAGAAGGACTTTGATGAGCCTTTTTTTTTTTTTTTTTTTAAGTAGTTTTCGGTATCTGAGAGGTATAACTTTTACATAATAGTATCTTGGAGTCTCAAGTTGAGCGTTGGTTGTCGTTTCAACAGTTTTGCTTCAAAAAGACACAAAGCCCCTGTGACACACAGTATGGTGACAATGTCAGTAATGGCCTTGAATATCTGCTGAATGCTGTAAGATTGACGTGACACTATTTTTTTTTTCAGGTTATCCAGTTATTTTATTATTAAAATTAAGTAAAAGCCTGCGACCACTTCATAGCTGTCTCCATTTGTCTGCTCCTCCTAAAATGTGTGGAAAAAAGAGCTGTGCTCGTCTGGCTTTGTCCCAGCACTGAGGAGTAATTGCTGCGGATACAACTGAATGGTGTCCAGCCCGGGGGTTTGAAGACACTTCCTTGAGAAGCTCTAACCAGGCCAGTCAGTCAACCAGAGGGCTATGGTCTCTGGCCTTTGGTTTCCTCAATCAACTCGCTGGGTAGATCTTCACTTGGGCTGCCCTGATGGAAAAGCCCTGCCTTAGGCCTGCCAGAGGCTGTATTATCATTCAGCATCAGTCTCTTACCTCGACTCAACCCTTATGTCAACCTGCTGGTGGCCACATGTAATGAGATCAAGCTAAAAGCACTGATGGCAGATCTCCTGGGCTAGTTAGGTGTGTGTGTGTGTGTGTGTGTCTGTGTGTGTGTGTGTGTGTGTGTGTGTGTGTGTGTGTGTGTGTGTGTGTGTGTGTGTGTGTGTGTGTGTGTGTGCGTGTGCCTGTGCGTGTGTGTGCCCGTGTGTGTGCAAATATTTGGACTGAAGCCCTGTTTGTGTAAGATGGGGGCAAGCTTGCATGCGTTTCAATCTGCAGTGAAAATGTAATATAATGTTCAGCTCTTTCAGCTTTGCGGGTCACCCTTAATAAGCTTATCCGATAAGCCAATAAGAGATTTAAAGAAAAGCAATGTCCTGATTGTCAGATAAGATGCTAAATCCATTCTGGTGGGGGCCTCGGTTGTGGGGATGATAATTGTCACTGTCACAGTGTCGGTTTATAGCAGTGGATCAAATCAAATCCCATCGTGACGGCTTGTGTCTTTGTGACACACATGACAGCAATCAGTAAATTGCTGGGGGCTCGACAATGCTGTGTGTGTGTGTTTTTACAGTACTGTGTGGTGTATTAATGTCAATGAAACAAGTATGTGACAAAACGTTACTATGGCAACATGCAGGCGTTGCGAAGCCTTCCATCGCTGCACAGCTCCACGATGCACTTTGCGTGTAACTCCGATACCGTGGATGCATGACACACACTTTAAGAAAGACTTCATAACTCAGTCTTTCAAACTTATTGCTCCTCCGACTTGCGCTCACCCGCCCTATCTGCATCTCCTAATGTTGACTTGTCTGTTTATGTTGTCCCCTCTCCCATCGCTCTGTCTTTTCCAAGAGCCCCTGATGCTATTTGACAAGTCGATGCGAACATGTCTTTGAAAACAGTCAAATGTTTTTGTTCAGTCTCTCCCTGTTTGCCCTGCATTGAGAAACCTTTTCTTTTGAAGTGACACTTTTCTCTGAGGGAGGACAGGCAGGAGGAGGATGGGGGTGGACTGCTCGCCTGGATGACTGTTAAACGGAGTCATTTCATTTCACTGATGGAGTAAAAATTCTGTAACTGCTGTTAAAGGACAGCAAACATCTGCTCTCACTACTCACTATCCAACCTGCCGCTGGCTCTCACTCTTGACAGCACTCACAATCAATTCGTGAAAAAATTAAGTGGCTGCACTTTAAGTGTCGACCACTTAAAGCCCAGACCTATCTGAGCTGTCAGTCAGTGCAGGGCAGTGAACTGTAGGTGTTTGAAGAAGCTCTCATCGTGGCTGTTGAGCCCCTGTCACAGATTCCAGCACAGCGGTCAGACTTCAGTCCAATCCAATCTGCTCCCGCTTATAACACACAGGCTCACTGATGAAAATCCAAGACAGTTCAAGTCCAATTGAACTTTTTTCTTCCTATTTCACCTCTCACCAAAAATAACACAACACCGTAATAATATGTTACTAGCGGAGTTTTGGATCCCCATTGTCCTCGCTAAAAATGTTTCTCCAGCTACATGGAAATGGTTTTCTTGTGTTTTTCTCCTTGTGTGGGTGGAGACGAAAGAGAAAGGGAAGGAAGTAAAGAATTCTGTGTGGTAGAGGCATGCACACATCCAACACCTCGATCCGCACTGCTAGAACTCTCACTTAGAGCTGCATCAAGAGATTACAACGTCGGTCAGCCAGTCAGAAAGTCCCGGCCGGTATTCTCGATGGATTCCTAATTTTAATGAATTTTAATGCAGACAGTCATGAATGCTGGAGAATGAATCCTAATTATTGTGGTGATGCCATTATTTTTATTATCATTTAGTTTATTAGCAGGTCATCATGTCGCACACTTAATTTCCGACATTATCAACATCTGCAGTTGTACATTAAAATGTAAAAGGATGATGTTTTCTGAATTCGGTCATCCTCCAAGAAGAATGGATCCTTTGAATTCAACCCTTAAAGCAAATTGCATTTACATAAAAATAAAACTATTTGTAATTTTCACCAAACACATATTTGGATTTTGTTACAAACAAACTATTACAAACTGCTTTTGAAACACTGGATTTGTGTGTGTTTTTGAGACTAAATATATATATTTTTTTAGTTATAGTCAATCAGATGTCTCCTTCCTATTTAGCCAATCACATGTCTGTAGAGTCGAAGGTATGATTTAATAGTATATGTTTGTAAACTGCGCAGGTGTAAAGAGATGTGATCACATCACACATTTAATGTCTGACCTAACAGACTTTGACGGTTGAGTTCTCACATAAGGCTCTTCCAGGTGATGTTTTGATACATTCAGGGATTCAGTGCATGTTTGAAAGCACAGTTTGTGGTAAAGACAGAGTGGCAGCTCTGGCTCGACAGATAGAACAGGTTGTCCTCCAGTCACAGGGTTGGTGGTTCAATCTCTGGCTAATTATGTCTTTGGGCAAGACCCTGAACCTCTAGTTGTTCCCAATAGTTGGACCACCACAACCTGTTGCTGTTATATGTGTGTGTGTGTGTGTGTGTGTGTGTGTGTGTGTGTGTGTGTGTGTGTGTGTGTGTGTGTGTGTGTGACTGGCTGAAATTATGAATTTATGGATAAAAGCAATGTACATAGTAAATGCATATGCATATATAATTGTCTTAATTCTTTGAACTAGCTGCTAACGTAGCCTTTTACAAACTTTTCCTATTCTTTTTTTTATGACCTATTGGTTAATAATGTAAACATTTTTGTAAATGCAAACTGTAAAGACCAACTCATGCACACATACTGGGTCCTCGTAGGTGTCAGCACACTTTTACGCTTTGTTACGGGGTATGATTGTCTGAACCTACTCCTCCTGCTGCTCTTTGGTGCAGCCTGCGCGCTGAAAAGGCAATTGAGTACAGAAATATGTGACCTGTTTATAGTATATCATATGCGTGTGTGTGTGTGTGTGTGGACGGTGAGTGCAGACATATGTGTCTTCCAGTCTTGCCTTTGCTACACTTTGTTGCCCCTGTTAAAGCGAAGGTCAGGGAGCAGGTGCTGGCTGGGAGTGTGGAGTATTTATGGGAGCACCACCAGCTCAGAGTGAAATATTCTCATGTGGGGGAAACCCTGACTGTGAAAGTATCTCCAGTGTATTGAAATGATGTAGTAGAGGCTACTATTCACCCAGCATGCGCCCCACACAACCACTTTGTTCCAGTCCAGCTTCACCCATGACCACCTGTCGACCTTTCCCCTCCCCAACTACGCCTGATGGGTGACTGAGATGTGACTCAGGCTCACACACCGAGTCTCCTTCGAGTCCTTTTTAATTTGTTAAAAAGATCAAGACACTTACCTGACTGAGCTCTTTTTGTTGTTCATTTTTCCTAAATGTACTCTCAGGAGGATGTAGTTGGGAAGAGACGTTGTCGGGACACTCCTCCAGCAATGGATTTTTAATTGGATCATGGTTTTCTACCATTTTTACAAAACTTAAGTTACTTCTGATTAATAAAGGAGTTGAGTGAAATAAACATTTGAAATGAAAGTAACCTTTTGTTCCTGATGCTTTGGACAACAGACTCCCTCTCGCTCGACACTCAGTCGCTGTTAAATTTGCTTCCAAAGTGTTATTGCTAGCACACAGTTTAATCGTCCTACAGTAGTTAATGTCGGGAATAAGTAAAGCCAGAGAGTTCAAAAATAGCTTTATCCTTGTATCATATCCAGATGTTACCAGTGGAATTCCTTGGGTGAGATACAGTATGAAGCAAACATAAAAGCAGTTTAGTGAGCTATTATTTTCCTTCCCTGGTGCTGAGACCTTTTTAAAATTCAGTCTCCTGTATTCTGTCCCAGTTTTGTGCACTGCTCCTGCGTGTGTCTTTTAATGAACTAATCTTAATGGGTTTCGTTTGCCTTCACAGCTACAAAACCACAGTTCTTGTTGTCTTAATCACCTGGGTTAGACAATTATAGAAAATCCTTTTATCCAGTAACCTTAAAAACAGGACAGGCGTCAAGGTTTCATACAGCGTCTTGCGGTGATTTGGTCCTTGATAGATTTGGACGTGCTGGTGACCAAAAGCGAATTGTAAGGAGCCCTCATGTTATCAGAGGTAGACATTAAAACTGGTATCTGTTTTTTAGGAAAAGCTTGGTATATCATTGAGTTTCAGCAAGCAGTTAATTGCAGATCGTCTTTACATGTATCCTTCAAAACAAAGACAAGCGCATGGACGCATCGGCCAAAGAACTCTGTTGGATGACATGATAATGTCACCGCTGTGTAATTTAAAAAAAAGTAAGAATAAACTTAAAACATAACTTCAAGGCACACTTACCAGTCAAAATGATGTGAATTCTGGTTTATATTTAGGTTTTTGACATGATGCTTGAGACTTTGGCATCTTTCACTCTCCTGCTCTTTAGGTCAAAGAATGTACCGTGTTGAAGAAAGCTAATGTGTAACTTTAAGGAGAAAACATTACAGGTGTGCGAGCGAATATCATTAGGTTGCACTAAGCCGTGAAAGTGACTTTGTGTAACCTTTCCCTTTTTGTTCAAGAAGTTCTTTATTTTCTGCAGAATAATTGTCTTTCAACAATCGAATGCACATTTTCTCTTCTATATTCCGCTGTTTCTATAGAAAAGAGCAGTAAAAAGCAGTTTTGTCCATTTTTTTTTTATTAGTTTCAACCAAAACCTCTTTAATGTGTAACAAGTCCTATTTATGACTCCCAAACTTGGAATATGAGCTCATGATGAGCACTTGAAGTCGGCATAAGAAGTCCTTCATCACGCAGGAAATGAGAACAAGGCTTTAATGACGATGGCGAGCAATGACTGCAGGGAGGAGGAGGAATTTCTGAAAGCTCATATTTGCATGTGTTGAGTCATTGCTGGAAAGTCCTTATCTCGTTTTGCTTTTCATCAGATCCACATTCCCTGACGGGAGTAAAGAGAAAATCAATTTCGCTCCATTCCCCTCTGCCTCATTTCCCTCTTTTTGATAACATGATAGGCCATATCCTCTTAGTAATTTGTCCATATTGGAGTTTAGTTAATCCCAGCGAAGTCTCTGATTTTTGATTACTCAGTCCACTGGTGATGTAACTTAACATTGCACCATGAAATTCTGTGTAACAACGGAGATCAAGGTTGACAGGATGTCTGCCATGCTGCGTTTGATAAGGGCACTCATCTTGACTGTTATAAGTTATAATTACTACATGTCAGCTAATTGTCTCTAATGTCATCCTTAGTTACCATATCATGTGACAACAGATCATGTACCGATGAGAAACCGCCAGGCAGACGATATACTGAGCTACAGTAAGAATGATTTCTTTAAGAAACGTCTCCAGACTACAACAATATCAGCCTTTGTTGGTTTTTAATAAATGAAGGGTTTATTCCGTTGGTCCCTTAAACAAACTAAAGATGTGCAGATCCGTGGGTCGTACAGCTGCTTTGATTTACGCGCCAGTATCACCGCACAGCGTCCAAATTAGGACAGAATCTTTATGTCAGGATTTTACAAAGCCTTTTCAGGCTTTACGCTCAAGTTCTTTCCATCGTGTAGCCTGAGTAGAGTTAACTCTTTTGGAAACGCACACACACACACACGCACGCACGCACGCACGCACGCACATCTTATAAATGGACAAATAGAGGTAGAGAACGCAAACATCTCTTCCCGGTTTTCTCGTTTCTAACTCCTTCTACTTTAAATTGACCATCAACTGTGGAGTAATAGCTCTGAATAACAAACAGGGAGGGGACTCTTTTGCATAAAGTTTGCATTTGAAAACAGAGGGCTTGTTTTAGAGATGGACACATCTTGTACTTGGTATTAGTATTGGTCCAATAAGTGCAGCCAGTGTCTGTTTGACGCGTTGTGGATATGGTATTAATTCATTCATGGATTTCTAGAATTTTACAGTTTATAGCTAATTGAATTGAATAATTTGTTAACATGGTGTTAAATATCCAGCGTTGTGTCAGCAGAAATGGAAATATGCTATCAAGCCATCTGTAGCTACAATTGATTTCAAGAGAACTGCACTGGTAGAATATTTTCGCATCCTCCGTCTCCTCACTGCAAACTAGATGTGTCAGTCCAACCCAAGCAACAAATATGACCATTTTAGGTGCAGGACTTCAATAAAAAGTGACAAAGCGAGTCTGATTAGGTCCCTCTTTCGTGGATCAATATGGTGCATTTGGCAAAAAATCTCTAGTTCTACGTTAACTTGCAAAGAAAATTTGTTATGTCATTTGCAAATAAATTATACTTAAAAAAATATTCTGCAGTGGTGTGACACATCACTGCCAATGAGTCAGTTTTTCAGTTACACACCTTTAACTTGCTTTTATTTAATAGTGCTCAGTATAGGCTAAACACGTGTTTAAGGACTGAACATATACAGAAGAATGTAGCTGAATCCTGACGTATTGACTGGCTGTCCTGTACTTCCCTCTTGAGTGATGATCATAGCACCATGCCAACAGCAGCTTGCTAAAAAGATGTACTGAAGGACCAGGGCTTATTGTTTTTCTCCATCTACCACTCTGATTTCACGGTGGGGCTCAACAAGCTGTTACAATGTGGAGAGTTAAGCCAGGTATGACAGCTCAACATCTGCCAGGTCATCAGAACACCTTCCTTCCTTTTCATTGCATTCACTCAAAAGGCAAACATCCTGCAGAAAATTGGGATTTTCCCATTTTTTTTCACAGCTCATCACACATTTGCCAACAACTTTGTGAACTACACCCACACTTGAACACAGATTTCCAGTGTGAAGGGGATAAGAATTATTGTCCCTTGACCTTGGCTCAGCCCCTCCCACCCAACCCCCCTCCCACCACTGCTCCCTCCTTACACAACACCTCCGTCTGAACCAGATCTATTTCGGAACCCCTCTTAACCTGGCAAGGATCCAGGGTAAAAAGAGTGGTATTGATCCCTTAACCTTCCACACCACTGAATACGAATGAGCAGAGCTCCAGGAAAATGTTACAATGTACCGCCAGAAAAACTGCATGTACTTCAGAAAAAGAAAAAAGAAAACACTTTTGGGTTTCATACTGGCAAACTCAATTCATGTTTGATGTTCAGTGGATTGAAAGAGTTCATGGTCACGTTTTGTTCATTCACTGAATGTATGTGAAGATATTCTGCCATCTGAAAAAAAAAAAAAGTCTGCACTTGCGGTGCAGGCTCAGATTAATGTACAGTAGGATATAAAAGGAAATAGTGAAATCTGTTTACTGTCAGATATGGCCCAGATGAGCAGATGGAGACAGTTTCTCTGAGGAACCCGCAGGGATGGCCAGACTCTATCCTCTTCTTTCTTCTCCGTGTCCTCTTGACAGTGCCAGCTCTTTGCCACCGCGGGCTGAGGAGGTGGCAGTCTCAGCCTGGTTTTCCTGGTACCCCAGGGCAGGGAGAGAGAAACAGCCATCTGTGATTTACCCATACTATGGGCTTCATCTGCTGCTGGCAGAAGGGCGGAAGAGAAATGTTAAACCTTGCTTAAAACAATCATACATCGGAGTCCAGCCCACATCACTGCTTCAACAAAGCTGTGACAAAATGTATCTAACTGCCCCCTGTAAAGCACAGCGGTACTTCACATGCAAACATAATCAAATCGTTCAGACTCCGAAGCCAGAAGAATCGTTAATCTTATTTTTTCCTCTGTTGAAGCCACCTCAACTACCATCACATAAAAGTTTCTCCTAAACGAGAATCCATTGACAGTGAGCTGAGGTTTATATGAATTCGCCACGTGAAACATCGTTATATGGTTTCCTGGAATAAACACGGCACGTCTAGACCATGTCCCATTCCAGACACAGCCTTCATTGTCTGCCAGGAAAGATGGAATAATTGAATCCTGAGCAGTAAAAGAAATATACTGCAACAGTACAACAACAATAGGTCCACTCTCTCTCCCTTTGTCTGCTATTTTTAGATGAGTAAACTAGACTGTGTTTGTGGAATATGTTGCATGCAGGGCAGTTTTTGTGATGTGCTGGCACCCTCTGCTGCTAGCTAAGCAGAATGCTTTGGATCCCTTTTATGGAGGAATCTCATTAAAGATGTGCTAGTTTTCCCTGCAGAGCCCCCCTCCTGCCTTCTGACGCACAGATTGTGGTGATCTGAATTCTCTCCATCTTCTTAATTGTATGCAGTAAAGCTCAACAGGGTTGATCTGTGCCATTTTTTTTAAATTCCGCTGGATATAAGCAGTGTGAACATTATTCACTATTTGGCCAGTAGCAGTAATGTAGAAAGGGGCAACGATCATCCCAAACAGTTTGGAAAACTCAGAGAAAAGTGGAATTTTCTTTCAAATAAACACCAGAGTTTTACCTCATAATCCAATATACATTTTTTTCTGTGTATCTTCTTCAGTGTAGACACAGTGACACACAGACCCTCACACACACACACACACATCATCTGTCTCTCTCACTCTCTTATTACAGTCTATCTCAGAGCCAGTTTGCTGTGATGTTCGGTGATGCAGGGGAACCAGTTTGCGATAATGAAGCTAAAATAAGTAGAGCTTCTAAAACAGTAGGACATATGAGCTCTGCAGGGCTCTCCACACAACAGTCATTTCTCCAGCAGAAATATGCCACTCTGGAGGGACACAGCCTTGTTAGTGCAGAAGGCTTAAGAGCCGTGTGTGTGTGTGTGTGTGTGTGTGTGTGTGTGTGTGTGTGTGTGTGTGTGTGTGTGTGTGTGTGTTGCCTAAGCTGTCTCTTCTGTATGAAGCAGATATCTCAAGTGTCTGAATGTCACACCAGAGATAACTGGATATAATGAGCAAAAAATGTTGCAGCAGAAGACTGAATTCTTTTGATTGTCATCGTGTTGATAATTCGTGTGATATCAACAGGTACGTACAGTCTGAACAGATGCTCTACATCTTTGAAAATATTTTTGAATTGTTTTTAATGTTGAGAAATATATTATGGATTTTTTTCTGAATTATGTGGTTGAAAGTTTTGTACATTTGAAATTTTATCGTGATTTACAGTATAGGCAGTTTATGAAATAAGATGCTTTACTGCTCACTCGGTTCTTGCCTTCTTTTTATTCGTGACTGGCTTAAATATGATTATCAAGGTTTTTAGAGAAAACATACTGTACATGGAGTTCATATCTTTAACAATATGCAAACAATATCACAAAATTAGTCAATCATTTTCTTTGTTCGTAAAATGCAATTGATTGCGAAGCAGTGGAACATAAAATCAGAGAAGGCATTAAGATGTCATTTACGACCATTATATAAAATTATTTGAAAATAAATAAAATTGGGAATGGAAAGATACAATCTTTGACAGCAAAGTAATAAGAAATGATAGGCTAGTGTGATCATATTGTAATGCAATGATTCCACTAAAAAGAAAATTAATAACACTTAACTTAATAGTTAAATTTGAATTTTCTAGATGGAGATTGCCAACATCGTAATGCCTTTGCACTAATAACTCAACTGCCATTAATATTCTGCTGCCACAGTGTAACGCCTGATGTTCATTACAAGTGTTCACCTGCTCATGCAGTTCATGTTTGAATCCATTAGACTTCCAGCACCACTTTGTGCTTCATTTCACAATGTGATGCAAGAAAATTCCACATCACCCTCACACTTAGACGGGTCAAGAGAAACCATCATTATTTTTGAAATACAGATCTGTCTTCGTGCTTAAGGTGAAGTTCACAGCGATCAATATGAAAGTTCTAATAGGATCTACCTTTATTCGTTTTAACTGTGCTTTAGATCACTTTGATAGCCCTCCCCCCAATCTGACGTTAACCTTGATTCAAGTATCTTTGGTTGACTGCGATCGCTTTGACTTGACCCTCTAAGAACTGGGGTGGAGATGGCTGCTTTGATGCCTTTATGCTGCATCTGCTGCTTCTCTGACTAGCCTCCAGCTATACAATACACTTACACACAAGACTGTCAGAAGAAATGCTGAAGAGAAACAAGCCAAATACAGGGGAGGGTGTGTATGAGGGAACACACTGAGTGCGCATGTATATGTTTGTGTGCACGTTGTGTTATTTAAGTGAGTGCTGTAACAACAATCCTGAGTCAAAGGCCACATTCAGCATCTCTCTCTCTTTCTCTCCCTGTTCCTCCCCATCCCCTCACCTCTCCTGATGCATTTCCCCTGTCAATGATACACATGTAGTTCACAGGTTACAATCAATAAATTGTGCTCCCCACCCTTTTCAAAGAGATGTGGGCCGACCTCCACCAATCCACAGTTAAGGCTGTTGCTAAGGAGCATGGGTAATGGGATGCTGTCTGTTTTTCAGGCATGTTTCAAAGTTTTTAATAGGGCCGCTCCCATGTAAGAGCCTCTGTGTGGATTGTGGTAATGGGCAGTGGAATGAGCAGGCATCCTCTCCATGCTCGGGAATCATGTGTTATAGCTTGGGGTCATTATCCTCTGGTCACATGTTGACTTATCCTGTGCTATGGAAAAAAAATACAAAATAAACACAGAGCGGGATCCACCAAATGGTTTTCCTGCCTCTACTTCCGCACCAACTGAGCCAAAATTGGTGAGTATTGAATAGAAATGCACTTGCATTTATTATTGTGATCTTTCAATGTTACACATCTACAAATGTATCCTTTACATCACTGTAAATTAATGGCAATAAATGAGATTATATCTCAAACGCAATATTTACCTTTCTCCTTTATCTTCCCTGGCATCACTCTACACACATTTCTTTATGTGTTCAGTCCAGGCTCTGGTCCAGGTTCTGGTCCAGGCTCTGGGCATCTCACGTCTGGACTACTGTAACTCCCTCCTGGCAGGTCTACCTGTTAGTGCCATCCGACCTCTGCAGCTCATCCAGAATGCAGCAGCTCGACTGGTCTTTAACCTCCTACAGTCACTCACACTACTCCGCTCCTCTTCCTCCTCCTCCTCCTCCGCTCCCTTCACTGGTTACCAGTAGCTGCCCACATCCGTTTCAAAACATTGGTACTTGCGTACCGTGCTGCAAACAGATCGGGTCCAGTCTACATCCAGGACATGGTCCAACCTTACATCCCAGCCCGCTCCCTCTGCTCTGCTTCTACCAATCGGCTTGTTGCTCCTCACTGAGCTAAACACTCTACAAAATCACGACTGTTTGCTGTCCTGACTCCTAAATGGTGAAATGAGCTCCCCACCGACATCAGGACAGCAGGAAGTCTGTACATCTTCTGCCGCAAACTAAAAACACACCTCTTCCGACTTTACCTTGAATAGTAGAACTTTAGTAGCACTTAAAATGGCACTTACTGATAGCACTTTGTAGTTTGGCTTTCTTGAAGAAATTGTATTTTCTTGATTCTTGTTGTTCTGGGTTTTGTACCCTCATGGTTGAAATGCACTTATTGTAAGTCGCTTTGGATAAAAGCGTCAGCTAAATGAAATGTAATGTAATAATTATCTTTATAACCAAATGAATTAATGCAAGATAAAAAAAACAAAAAAAAACACGTAGATATCTTAACCATTGGAAGCCCCAGTTGGACTGTATGGTGCAGGAGGTCAGAGTGAGTACAGAGAACTCTCTCTCTGGGATTGCAAGCGAGTTCATTACTTATCCAACCAATCATGTTTCTAATTAGGATACAGCATTTTTATATTCTCTTGTTTGTTGTTTGCTCGAGTATATTTTTATCACCAGCTTGTGCACTACTCCCCTTGGTTTTTCGGTTGGGAAAACACACACACACACACACACACACACACACACACACACACACACACACACACACACACACACACACATTGAGCAAGGTACACAGAAATCCCGGCAAATTTGCGTCATGTTGGGAAGTTTAGTATTAGTTACTGAAGGTCCCTGTTACACTGCTTTATATCGGGAGATTAAACTACAGTTACTGGTTACAAGCTTATACATTGTTTACCTTTCAAGCATTTCTTTTCATCTGTGTTTCTTCCCTGCTGTTAATGAGTATTCCAGGTGTACGTGTTGAGTGGTTAAGCAACAGCTGACCCAAGTCCTCACTCTCCTTGTACTGTCTCCATTCAGCTTGTCACAGCTCATTTAACACATCAGACACACATGTGGCTTAGCTTTCAGTTCCAGTGCCTGCCAGAGATTATTGTAGAATAATTTCAATAGAAAAGTGTCAGTTTTTCGATGTGCATGCATCCCTGTGTGTAATGTGGAATGCACATTGCTTCAGCAATACCTCATAAGCAATATCAAACTTTTGCCACAAATGACAGTTGTCACGTACAATATGTTTAGATGTGTTAAAGGGTAAGTGTTCATTCATAAATAATTAGTGCAGTATTAATATGTAGCTACTCATAGGTCCCATCATGTCACAGATTGTCACCTGTCCACTTTTTATTATTTTAGAAAAACAACAAAAAAGTCAGTCTGCTTATAATTGTAATGAGGGTTTTAGAGGAGCTCTCTTTTCCAAAACATTCATCGTCTTTGTGTGGATATTCAGCACTTGAACATACCTGGGAAGATCTATCTTCTTATCTCGTGTGGGTTGTGAAGTGAACAGACAAAGGCCACCATAAATCTGAAATCCATTGTGATTAAACAACTTGATTCAGTCTTTCTCTGGCTGCCAGCCGGTGTCTTCACTTTTTTTCAAAGTGGAAAGAGATTTTCATCTCTCATTTCCACTTTTCAAACTCCCTTCTCTGTCTTTTTTTGAATAATAATTCAAAAGTGGTGTTGCCGAAGATGCACATGCGAGAGATTTTGAGGCCCTGTCTGGCATCAGTCACCCCAGCAGCAGTCCAGCTCTGATCCCACTTTCAGCCATCCTGTTTCTGAACATTTGACCTACAATCCCCCACACACCACTCACCCCGTCCCTAGTCTTTCTAGTCTGTGAGCAATTAGTCTGTGTTTATCTCTGTTTCCTGCTTTCATTTGATCCATCTGCTGACTAGTGCTGGGACAGCTGGGTTTGTAGGCTGCTTCCCCTGTAGAAAAGCAGAGAAGGTGAATGCGTGCAAAGGCATTTGGGAAAGAAGGAGGTGAACTGAAACATCATGGCGCTGGCATTGGCTCATTCATCTGCAAGTCATTGGAACATGGAATTATTTCCCCTCCTATTTTTTCTATTTCTCTTGAGCCTGTTTTTCTCCTCCTCAACCAGACCCCTGTCCAAATCGCCTGCTGCCTTGTTTGGAAATGAGTTCCAAATGAAGCCCTGGCTCGGGACTCAGACATTATGTAGTGTGTTTTACATGTGAGACTTGATCAATGTGTTTTTTGCATGCTGGTATGCACCTGTAGTTATCTCCACAGGCCTTTTTCAAGGTAATGGTTACATGTAAGAAGAGTTACGGACGTAACTAAAGCGCTAAAAAATTCTGGATGACTGCCAGAATAGATATGTGATACCAAGATATGCTTTTTTGTGCATGCCAAGGAGATTAAAACAACAGCAATAAAGTCACACATGGGACCTGAGTGATTCATGCAACTTCCTACATATTTTCTCATTAAGATTGTGAGTGTGTGCAGTTTTGGAACATTTCACTAAAGACAAACAAAGATACACAACTAAGGGTATGACTCTAAATAATATAACAAAGTGGAGAGGTGGTATATAAAGCTGTCACACTTAGTAACCATTCCAGCTCTGTTGTTTGATGGTTACTTTGAAGATTTTGTGAAATGGTCAGTGCACCTGTAAGGCTCACCCCAGAATTATTGTATGGGAGGGTGCATGCACAGTGCGCTGCAACTTTGGCACCGATGACAGTTATGCCATTGGCCATGTCGCTCCCTGAACACCTGAAACACAATCGGGTTCAGTCTCAACTTGCCTGGAGGGGGATGTATTTACCCTGCGACTGGCAAGGCAACATGAGGCCCATGAAAGAAGCCTATGAGCCTCCCACAGGGACTGACAGGATTCTGTGCGCTACTGACAGGCAGGAAATGTGGGACATTTTAGTTTACTGCATGCAGCTCTCTGCTGAGGACTCCAGGTCCCACGACTTCCTTGTGGTTCCACACAGCTCCCCCGCCTCCCCTTGTCAATTTGCCTCCCTCTGGGGAGGCATCTGTTACTAGCTCATGGCTGAAGGGAACGGAGCCCAAGGGAATGCCATGGCACAGATGAGTCTTGTTCCTCCAGGGTTCGAGAGACCGAAGGCACTGGCTTGAGACATGACCATCCTGGTTTGGCTTCTCTGAGGTCGAGGACTATACTGTTCATCCAAATCTGCCAGGGATTAAATGAAAGGAGCACCTGAGGGATGACTGTCCTTCCCTTGTCAATTTGCCACCACCAACCAGAGGTATACGCCTTGCCTCTCTGAATAAGAGATACACGGCTGACATTGTCATCCACTCTCTGGGGAGAGGGAGAGGACCTCATTAACCCTCAATCAAGGGCAACATCAATGATTGCGACTGGCTGGCTGGGAGCTTAAAATTCACAGTGAACCCCAGGTTGGTGACGTGGGCTATAAGATTGGTGTTGCAGATTGCCTGCGTCCAGATCGGCACACATATCAACCAAGTGCCCAAGTGTTGATGGATCTGCATGCCCCTGGCCTACAGTGGAGAAAGTGCTGCTGCAATGCAGAGCGTAATAGTCCAAGAGGCGAGGGAGGGCCTGAATGTGAGCACTCAGAATTGGTACGCCTATCCCTTAAAGGCACAACAAAGAAACTGCCTGTGATGGGGTTCGTCTGGCATTTTAATATACGCATCCTTCAAGTGATGCTTGGATTTCAGCCTCTGCCTGACGCTGTCCTGAAAACATGCACTGTGCCAAGCATGTTAAAATGAAGAACCTTTAGGAGCTTGTTACGCTACCTGAGACCAGGATTGGATAAATTTAATTAAACCTGTTCATAAAAGCATCCCAAAAAAAAGGAAAGAAAAAAGCCCGAGATCTCAGAGCGTTGTCAATCAGGTCATTCTAACCCCATTGGACTTCGGGTGATTACACCTGAACTGGATACTCTATTCTTTGGTAAGAGTTGTTTATACCTAAGGGCCCAATATCTAGGGTGCCTGTACTTTGGGAGTCCGACACAACTCTCATGACCTTTAGCTGACCTGGGTGGTCGGTTTTGGTTGGTGCTCTATCCCTTAGTGTCCAAAAGGCAGGCTGTAGAAGACCCCGTTGGAGGAGGCCTGGCTGAAAACCACTTCCACCTTTCAACCAAGCCATGAAGCTGCTTAATGGTGACGGTCCTGGCGTATCTTGGTTTAGTTAGCTTGTACACCATGGCCCAAGGCCAGTTGGGTTATCTGGCCTGGAATGACAGACAGCTTGTGAAGTTTCTTAATGCACCCCCCTGACAAGGGCGACTGTATAAGCTACACTTGGTGCTGGGCCAACGCAGAGTGCACATCAGTCCGCAAAGCTCTCTGGTCATGTAAGCAATCACCTGGAGCAAAATATCTCTTGGGGTCTTTCTTTTGGCATTAACTCCCGCATTCTGGAGTGTCTGCAAAAGAGCCAGAACAAGCGGGGGGGAAAGAGTTACCATAAAGTGTACCAATTACTTTTGTTCAAGTAAGCTACCTATTGCCATATTTTGGTAGTTAGGCTACTTTATTGATTAAAGAGGTCACTTTTATGTGAAATTAGGGGAACGCATTTGTACGTACAATAATGCCACTGATGCAAATATCCTGCGGTGAGACTCTGAAATAGAAAAATCTCTGTAATAAAACACTTGACATCACTGACAAACATTGACTTTAGTAGATGGATCAGTTTTGCTAACTGTACTTTACTGTAAAGCACAAATATCTCAACAGTTGTGATGGAGTTTGACAGTGTCAACCTGAGGATGGACTTTATATACAGTAAGAGATAATTTAACATGACTGATAAACCCAGTGTGGCTGCACACCTGTCTCAAGTGAAGAAAAGTAGACGGCACAATGCCATTAGATCCTGATTGATGATATCTCCGTGTTGGGGGAAATTTATAAGTAATAAATAAATATAAGTTACCTGTGTAATGCACAAAATGTTCTTGCTTGGAGACACTCATATGGATCGATCTGCTCTTAGAAACTGTAGGCGTTTAATGAACTCAGAGAAAAGACAGCTTGAAGCAAGGAAATAAAATCCAGCTCCTGGTAAGGTTTCGACAAAACCTTGATTACATCCATTATTAGTAAGTCTTCTAAATTGAACCCGTTACAGAACAGTAAAGTTGTATTTCTTTGGACATTTCAGTTTTTAATGGGTTTGAAATTGAGATGTGTTTTGTAAGTTTAGAGTCTGCTCTCGGAGTCTACTCTTCATTAATCTGAAAACACACAAACTTCGACCGTTGCGCTCTCTGTGATGTTTATGGAGCATTGATGCTAAAATGTTGTTAAAGCCATGCTGTTCAGAGTTTGCCCTGTGTGCAGAGAAAACGTGTTTAACTTAGATAACTTTTTCTTTTCATAAAGGAGGAGTTTTGAAGCTTCCTCCTTTTTGTCATAAGATTAGGTGAGGCAGCATGAGAGAGACTGAAACAGGTGTCTCATGTATAAAAGTATAAGAGTTGGCAACCCTGCCGATATTTACTAAACACGGCAACATTTGCATTTTGCTCAGAGCATTAAAGTGATTTAGTCATTAGCGTGGTAAGTTAACAAGTTCTTTCCTATCTCAAGTCCTGTTTGGGAAGATTATGAATGTGAATGAAAATGATAATGCATTTTGTCCTTTGCTTCAAATCTTGTATGAGGCTGTTTTTTCACGATATTAAATAAAGTCCTGTGATTGGTCATGTCTTTCACTTAAGTGAGAACTATAATCATACATAACCTTTAAGCATACAGACAATAGTTATTGCTTCGAAAAATATCCAAAGAAACTTGTATATTTTCCCAAAAATGCTTTGAAATCTACCGGTGGTGGCAAGACAAGGATGTAAATTACTTGCTTATGCCTTTCTTTCTGTCTCTTTTTGCCCCTTTATCTTTTGTTCCCATCCTATTTCTTCTTGTTTCTTGATGATTGTTTTACAGTTACATCAACACATTATTTCCCTTGTTAAACCATGAATAAAATGAGTTTGTATTAAATACACACACTTTTACAATAATAAACATCTACTTTATACCTATATGTTTTGTATGTCCAGCCAGTCAGTGTGTAGCCCTCCCAAAGGAAGAAATTCAGGTTATTACTGTACCTCATGGACCTTAATACGAGTTACCTGACTGCATTACAGCAAAAGTTATTTGTGCCCAGGCAGCCTGGTGCTATAATCCCCAGTATTTGCAGGCAGAGGGGAGCAGGCTAACGTGATTTCCTGGCTGTGGCCTAGATGGGACGTGGGCCTGTGTTATCTGGCCATCAGAGAGACTTAGCTTCAACTCTAATATCTCTGTGTGGAGAACAGGAAATGGCCATTGTGTTGCTGGCCAATACAGCCTGCGGAGAGGAAGAGAGGAAACATGCACTTGGTGCGTGCAGCAATGTTCAAGAGAAGAGGAGAAGGGGGTGTAAGACAGGCAGACAGTTATTGTAACTCTTTCCTTCCCTCACTAACCATTCAAAGAGGTGAAGCAGGGGAAAAACAAACTAAGAAATGTAGTTCTCCCTTCTTTATCCCAGCTTTCCTTTTGGTCTCTTCCCTCACCTTACATTTGATTGTGTAAGGGGCCCGTGTTGCAATTAACAGTCAAGAGCTGTTTTAGCCCTTAAGAGTTTAAAAGATTAAAGAAACCTCTAACAGCATTCAATGAAGGAGAGATAAAGTGTTTTGCAGGAGGGCCTAATGTTTTCTCTTTCATACTCACTCTTTTTTTTCTCTACGGCACGAGCAGATTTAATGGAAAATTGGAGCAGGGCTGAGGCGTTGTAGCTCATGGGGGTTGAACATCTGGGCTGTTGTAGCTGAAAGAGAGAGAGGGACAAACAAATACACAAACACAGAAATATACTGAGTTTCACATGCACCCATATGTTGCGCACTAGGACACACTTGCATGAACATTTACAGCCGCCAAAGTTAACTATGCACACATGGGCATGTCCGCACTAAACACACACACACACACACACACACACACACACACACACACACACACACACACACACACACTCACGTCTGTCTTAACCCCCCCCCAGGAGAGAGCAGTGCCTCTAGCAGGAAAATGTCTGTGCACTCAGGCAGCTCCGGGGCCTCTGCAGGCTTCTGATGCTGCTTCTCTGTTCGGTCTGTAGGAAGGAGGGATTCAACAAGGGAGAAATCAAAAGGAGACATGGTGTCAAACTACAGGCACCTTTCAGACACATTGCTATATTATATATTATTAGATGTCCAAAAACACCATCATGAAAGCCCATTTCCTCTCCCTCCTCACTCTTTGCACACAATGTTGAATTGTTTAGGAGATCCAACAGGATCTCAATATAACACCTGCAATTGTGCATTTATAGTCTTTAACATAGTATGACCAGCACACTGTCATAGTCTCTCTGTGTTGGTTCCAAATGCACACTAGGCAGTAGAATGATACCCTGAAGTACTTTCTTCTGGGGTTTTTTTGGTGTTTTTTTTTTTTTTTAACTCTTTCATCCCTCTAAGCTCTTAAAACTCTGTTATCCGGGCACAACGATGGCCATGGGGGATGTGGCCAAGCGTAGGCCTGTGTGGGAAGTGAGCAGGCAGGCAGGCTGTCACTTAGCATTACAGCACTACAGGCTCCCCGTGGGTGACATGAGGAGAGTGTAAAGTGATAAGACGAGAGGAAAGAAGAGTAAGGAGGAGAAAACAGGAGTGAAGCAAACGATATACAGCAGCCCACACACCCATACACCGGGCCCAGAGCAACCCCAAGTCTGGAAAACCTGCTGTTTGTTTTTCTTTTGATTAGAATCACTGCTGAAGATATAAGGCCACCTGACAAGACTTCATCGCTGGCCTCGGAAAAGAGAATCCAAAGTGAAACCATACTAAGAGAGGAAAGGGTTAAAGACAAAAATAATCCGTACATAATGTTCATCTGGTCTGCTGAAGATCAGTAAATAAGGAAATGATCTCTTTTTGTTTTAACTTTATAACAGTGTTTGTGCCTGTTTCAAAATAATTGTTAGTACTTCTTTGAAGCAGAAGTTGCCCATAATCTTTTAGTGTTTTGTAATACATGTAAGGCATATTGTCAGAACACGCAGCCCCCTCACAAGAACTGCAGTAATCCACAGTGACTTGTCTAATGAACAAATTATAAATCAACTGTCTGTTGTTCTCCTTGCTCACCCAACAACAGCAGATGTAAGGTCATGTACTTATACATATGACCTTACATGTTATCTCTGACCTGCCATCTCTGCCAAGGAAAACATTTTGAACGATATTCTCCTCTGGCTTTATAGCACAGTGAATGTGTTTGTTCCCTTTTTTCATGTCTTTCCATGTTGTTCTGTCAAATTATCATTATTCATGTTTTTTTTATCAGTTGATGTACCTATAATATGTGTGTCTCACAGACACCAGGTCGCATGCGGAACACTTTTTTTCACTTCTTGATTTGGTCATGTTTCCTTAATTTGTGTGCTTCTGGCCTGGATTAACATTGTTAAATGTTTTTCTTATTTTTGTGTGTTTGTGATTTGTGTTTACTGTTGATATTCCATACTTTATGTTGTAGCCTACAGATAAAGTTAACACAGTTTGCTTTATTTTAGTTGTTAAACATTCATCATTTTAATTATTTTGTAACTATTTCACATTGAGGGCCTGAGAAGGAGAAGAATGCATTTCTTGTGTGGTAAAAGTTGGTGTAGTGATGTGATGTATGATCGTGAATCTGCACAGGGTCTATTATTTAGAAAAGTAATGGAATGCTCTATGCTTTCCTCTGTCTGACTTCCTACCCAGCTGATCTGCTCTGCACAGTTTGATGTGATCTCCGTCCAGCTGCCGTCAAAAATAGATTTAGCGCATATCTTTAGCGAAGCAGAGCACCGAGCCGCTTCTGGGACGCTGCTGAAACGTGCTGTGTTGCGTCTGATTGAATATTAAGCATTGACTACAATGGCAGCGATCAGCTCAGGTGTCCGTGTCGGATAAGAGACACGGATGGATTTGCGGGAAAATAGCCTTTATAAGCATGACGTGTAAGAAATTCAGTCTAATGGAAAATATGTCTTTCCTGTTGTGACAACAATGACAACAGATTGTGTCAAACTTTTTTTCCCTGTGCTGGCACGAGCTTCGGACAAAGCTCTGGCCAAGCGAGATTATGTTTCCATGGATGAGAACACTATCCTCAGTCGGATTGCTTTTGTTTATAACCTACTGCTGTCCTATGATAGGAGGGTTGTCTCCGTTCAACACAGGAGCTGCCAAATTTGGGTAAACCCTGTGGGATACAGGAGCCCATTCTAGTTGGCAGACATTTCAAGCCATCATCAAAGGTGACATGATTATATACACAGCAGCGCAGTGTGTATGGGATCTGGACCCTGTATGCCGAGGGGAGTGGCAGAATGTAAACATTGGCTGGGTGGCCCAGGCTCTGTCTCAGCTGTGGCCTTTTTACTCCTTAAGCCTTCACGGTAGGTGACTGGCTGCTTAAAGCTCCACTTCATAGTGTCAGTTTACTGCCCCCTGGTGATGCTCTGCATCCATATTTCTGGATTAATATACGTCGTGATTCTTTGGAATAAATATGTGCAGTATTTGGAAACGGTTGCCTCACAGCAGGAATCTTTTGTGACATGTCACTGCTTGATTTGAGGGTTAATTTATTAATGCCAACATCTGCAGTATGCGACCCAAAGTGCACAAGTTCAAAAGCTATAAGTTTACTTTCTTCACAGCATACTTTCAATGCTTATATTTTTATATTTTTTTGCCCAAACAGAGTCATTTTACATGAGAGATGATTGTCTCTGTCGTTTTGTTTGTGGATATCTAATTGGTTTGAATTGTAGGTTGAACTTGTGATTTGCATATACATCTGTGTACCAATCATAATTTCACAATATTTCAAACGAAATATGATTGCAGCTATGTGGTTATTTGCTTTTGATGTCGGGACACAGTGACACATCTGATCAAACTACACCCACGCAGTCCCGATGAGGGGCTGAGTTTGAGTGCTAAACTTTATTTTAAAAAGGGGGATGCTTCTTTCAAAACAATAACCCTGATTGTTACTTTGTCTTGAGCATTTGAGGTTATCATAAAATATGTAAGATTTAAACCTGCCCTCATTTTCATTTCTTTATGAACTACAGGTAAAAAAAAATCAAAGTGTGAAATGTAAAATGGTGATAAACCCGCAGAGAATTATCATCTAGCTCTGCAGACCTTGTAAACGTCTTTGAGCTCATTGTTTTCGTTTTATGGCCCTTTTAGCAGCTAATGAACCAGGAATGTCCCTCAGGAGTTGGTGGAGACCCAAACCAAAGATAAAAGTTGAGTCACTCATCCAGTTTTAATGCTAACTCTGCTCCGTGTCTGCTTGATGCACTGCTTCAAAGTGGCTGTGCAGGTTTAAGTACAGATGTCGGAAAAATGTGTAAAACATTTTATATTGAAGCCAATTGAATTAAAATGGAATGCTGTTAGATAACAGCACGCTGTACTAAAAGAAATAAAATAATGATTATTAAGAGTTATCAGTTAAATTAAAGTGAAATTAAGAACACCAAGACTGCAGCAGATTGGTTCCAAATACTCACCCAGACAGTTGAACTGCAGGGACATGACCGTGTGGCATTCTCTAAAACGGGAATCCCACATAGCACGCTGAATAATTTTTTTGTGCAATACTTAAATATTCAAAGCTGTCATGCAGAGTTGAACTGTGCCCAATCTGAGCTTGGCATAATTGCAATTGACATAATATTTCTGAGGCTCTTTTGCTCAGCCATCTGAGTATATTTGGCTCAGGGGAATGCTGCGCCTTTGGGGTCAAACTAACATCAGGGGCTGCTGTCTATAGAAATAATGAAGCAGACAGTGTTACTTTACAGAGGCCAGGGAAACTCAAGATTGAAATAGATACAGAAGGAGGTTAAACGAGGTCAGACTGAAAGAGCTTACCGGTGCATAAAAGAGAGCAATAGAAAGCACTGGGGGGAGACATTGAGTGAGCAAAGGGCAAGAAAGGGGTAAACATAAAAAAAAGAGTAACAGAGGCAGAGAAAAGATACATGAAGGGTAGAAGGGGAGAGGGAGGGAGGTGGCTGCTTCAGTCTTCAGAGTTTGCCCACTCAGAGGGGTAACATCCCTCTGCTGGCATCTGCCACCACTGCTCAACACAGCTGAAGCCCATCTGAGGAGCTCTTCTGTCAGCTCTCCAAGCCCGCCACGACACACACAGCACACACAGCCCACGACCACACACCACACTACACCACGAGGACGAGGGAGTGAAAGAAACAGTAGCAGGCTTAGAGGCTCGAAGTCAGCGACAGAGTGAGAAAGAGCCAGCAGGATAGAGTAGCTGAAACATTTCGGTGTCCCCGTGCTGCACATTCAACACCAGTCTGTGGAGGAGACGTAGACTTTCCTTTGCACACTGAATCCCCAGAACAGAAGGATGATCAAGTCCAGTTGGTTTTATGTCAAGTTCAAATACAACGAGAAGGTAAGTCCATACATAGATTTTTTTTTTTTTTTTTTTTTTTTGTCATGGCCTGGGTTTCATGGCAAATAGCTTATGATATGGATTGCCCATGAAAATGTTGAATTATGTAGTTGTGCATGGATATTCTTCCCAGACATGATTTTTCTTCCCTTGGTGGCCGTTTTGAATTCATAGTGGAAATTATGTCTGCAGGCCTGTGGTAAAGTGGAGGTTAAATACTTATGTTCTCTGTAATTTTGCCCATGGGAATATTGACTCCTGGCTGCTGACAGTGCTTTTCCCGTAAATACAGTATTTCATTGAAAGGCAGGCTAATGCACTGCAAACAGGATCTGTTCAATGCCATTTGTCTGATAGTGTTGTGGCTTCATGGAAGTGCTGCTGTTGCTTAAGTGAGAACACTTAGAAATTCATGCTTATTATTAGACTGCTTGCTAAATTGAAATTGTAGTTTAAGCCATTAAGCTGCTAAAACATGAGCACTGTTCTAGTTTAAAAACATGCAGCTGTTTGTGTTCTTTACATTTATTGCTTGTTTTTGAATGAGATTCTGTAGAACATCCCTAAATGCAATTTTAAAATTGGATTTCTTTTTTTATCATATCAGAAGTTGTGGGTCATTTTTTTAGCAACTATTTTAAAGGCTTTTTTGCTTTATACCATGGCAGTGTGGGCAGTGTATAGTGCTCTAAATATGTCCAATGTAGTGTAAAAATAATGTAAGAGATACATTCACTTAAAATAATTTTACCTTTAATAGTATAATAATGTTTAAACAATGTGTGCTGTACAAATTCCCCAGTTTGAATGTATGTTGAGGGCATTGCACTGTCCTGTGATGTAGCACAGTGATAAAGTTTTAATGCAGTTCATGATGTCATTGCCTGGACATTAGTTCCTATAGGAGCTAATGTGTGTGGATGGCATTACACTGTGAAAGCTAAGCTCCGGGCCAGCCGCTAGCACTTTCCCCAAATGCTCTCTGCTGTACTAATGAAAACAGCTCCAGTTACAATTACCTTCAGTCAGTTAACGAGTCATTTAGCCAGCGAGGCAGTCCGCGAGCCAGACGTCAGCCACCAGCGACCATCCAGTCAGTCAGCTGTCCTCCTGTTGACTTCATGCCTGTCTCTTTTTGTATCATGACAAACGGTTTTGGTGGTGACCCCTGATGCTGATCAGGTTCTCCACTTAGCATCAAGTGTCTGCCCTGTAGGATCAATAAAGCTATCTCGTTACATAAAACGTGGCCCAGCGGCTCTCTGTTTGCTGTGGTTGATGCTTTTCTTCTGACAGTCAGTGGAAACATTTGGTGCTATAAAAATATGGAATAACAGTGTACATGTGTTTGCCTGTCTTTGCCATAATCAGGCCTATTATGGTAGATAAGCGAGGGTGTGCCAAGTGGCCTCATGGGAGCATCTGTTGGTGCCCGAGGTGCTCCGTTTCCATCTGGTCTGCCATTTTGTACTTGAGCAGTCTCGAGGTGTAGAAGTGAGAAGATGGCCGCTCTTTTTAGTCTTTTACGACCAGTTTTATTTAATCTTCCCACTTTACCGCCTGTCAAACAATATATCAAGACCATATGTCTTCATAAAGTCAGCGTCTTAACTACAAACACAAATATCTGCTATTTGTTCTTAAAAATGAGACATATACAGTAAGAATGGAAAAAGGCTACGCAGCAGTGGAAACAGCACAGGTGTTTGCTGGCAGTGTCTGGTGTGAAGGTAGAAGAACGAGTTGAGTGTCATGCTCCTTTTCCTCATCCCTTTATATTTATCAAAAGTTAGATGAGAACATTTCTACTTCACATTTGATCCTAAAAAAAAGTTGGAGGGAGAGGGAATTGAAATGGAAAGGCAAGATCTTTGGTTGATTGTTACTTTACTTTACTGGTCAAGCAGGGTCGTTACATGCCTCAAATCTCCCTCATTTGCACGACTTGACTTGCATAAATAGAAGAATCCTCAAAAGGTGTTTTTTACTGTGGAAATAAAAGACGCTCTGTCTGGCTTCATGGGTCCCGCTCCTTGGTGGCCTGACTTCCCTGTTCTTTACTATTTTCCTGCATGTCTGTGTTGCAGTTAAAAGAAAGTACACACAAGAACAGGATGTATGTGTCAGTGCATATGGGAGGAAAGCTGAGCGTGTGTTGGTTGAGAAGAAGGGCTCCTGCAGTCGTCTGCTTTTCCTGCTCCCAGCTGTCTTGCCTCAGGAGCCGCCAGCCTCTGCATGATTACGCATGATTGACAGGCACGCTTTCAACAGCATGTGAATAGGAAGTGACCTTAAACAAGCACTGCCATTTTTGACTGAGTGCCTGTCCCTCGCTCCCTCCACCCCCTTTGCTCTCTGAGGAGAAAGGGTGAGAAGGGCACAAAGCATTGCAGCTTCTGGGTCAAGAAAACAGGGTCATCCAAGTCTGAGGAAAGGGTAATTGCAACCCCTGTGTGTGGGCTCATGTCCTGAAGTGAGAGGGAGGGAGGGGGCAGAGTGGTGGGAGGCTGGAGGTGGGTTACATTCCTCTGAGTGGAAAGAGAGCACAACAGTGAGGTCCTGCTCTGTGTGTCTGCTCACGGCTCTTTGTCCTCCAAGTCAGTGCCAGGACCCCCAGTGGGCCAACTCTGGGGCCGCAGACCCACAGAGGGCAAAAAGCGACCTGACTCACACTGGATTAATTCAATTTAACTCACACTGAGTGCCCTGTGATTGCTGTGTTAACACTGGCCTCTCCCACGGCCAGATGAGTGCACACACAGACACGCTTATGTTTTAGGCCATTTGACTGATGCCTTTATGAGAACACAGAGAAGAAACTGTACAAAGTAGTCGCGGTAACAGAGTGTATTTGTGCACATTCAAGATTTGTAGATGTTATGGAATGATGGCAGTCGGTTGGTTTGTCTACCACTTTGGTCCAGACTGAAATACAGTATCTACAACAACAACAGCAGCCAGCCAGACTGTCACTGTATGTTTCCGCCACTCTCCCTCTCTGACTTCACCATCACTATCCAAAAAGGCAAAAATGGCAAAAACAAATTCATTAAACAAAGATAAGTCCTGTGATTTTGGTGATCTATTCACTTTTACTCGGGCACCACCAGGAGATACGAGGTTGTTACTTATGTTTGGAAATGTTGCAACACTTACTGGATGAATTGGCACACAAGTTGATACTCACGTTCATGGTTCCAGATGATGAATCCTTGTAACTTTTTCTTTCAGCTTCACTTTGAGGTTGATGACTGTTGTTTTGAGGTAAAAGTCCCGACACCAGTGGGATCAATGGCTATTGAAGTTGTAGCACACTTTCAATCAACCAATCAATCAATCAATCAATCAATCAATCAATCAATCAATCAATCAATATCCCTTCTGGATGAACTGCAGGAACTTTGGTGATCCCTTGACTTTTCAGCCAGAGCCACCTGAGACCAACATTTCAGTTTTCCAATAATTTAGTGTATGACAATATCTAACTATCTGCAAATTCAAGAAGAATTGCTTTGTTTATTGTGTTTAGTAGATTCCTTTACAAGAAAAGGACCTTAGATGTGGAATAGATTATGAACATCATGACATCACCTGCATGGTCTGTATGCTTTCTGTGCCGACTGTCTTTGTGGTCTCACGGTTTATTGAAGTCCATGCGGACACTCACAGACACGAGTGGATGACGATATTCACCTCACGTGGATGTGGAAACTATGACTTTGCCTTTCATCTTGTCTATTGTTGTTTCATAGACTCGTACAGATAATTGTTTACAATTTGGGGTTTTGTCCTCAACTTTCGAGTCGGTTTCTATTCAAGGATTTTGCTGTTCAATGCTTGATACAGTGCTGATTTGTACTTATCTCTAACATGGGTAGAAAGACTAGAAATCATTCTCAACTTAAATAAAACCAACTGTAACACGATGTAAAAATACTTCACTGGTTTTGGCTGACTTCTGTTTGTTTAATATCAAGAGTCTCTTATTTTGAATCAAATTTTGTCATTCAGTCTGTTTTCTACAAGATTACAAACACAATAATCCATGTGTTACATTCAAACCTTTAAACACATCATTTCTTTATTTTTCTTTCCTGATTGATAGTAGATACCAGTTTAGCTACAGCATACCTGTTTTGCTCAAATCCCCTTTCTTTTTCTGCAGTCAGTGCCCAGTCATAACTTTTGAAGGAAACACAATCTCCAAAACAATTTAGATTTACAGCTAAAAGAAACTTTCAACTATTATGCAAAAAGATTTGGAAACTCAGTTAATACAAACAAGTGTAAAACATAGTTGTGATAAATTAATTGTCCTTGGCAGACAACTGGTTCACTTATACCTGGCTAAGTGAATCAGATGTTAGATTGGTGAGGGCTGACTAAACTGCACTGTGTAGATGTGGTCTCTCTCTTTGTTCCCACGTAGAGGGTGAGGCTGTGGAGTGTATACTGACTGTATTTACTGAGCCTGTGTGCTGGGCTTGGTTTGTTGAATAGTCGGGGGTGGCTATAATGACTGTAATGAATGTGAAACCCAGAGAGTGGGGTATGGGTTATCATTAACGGAGGCTTATTGCAGTCTCTGGTGATGCCACAGTCTGTTATGAGATATGAGAGATACATGGTGTGGAAATCCC
Source organism: Embiotoca jacksoni (assembly GCF_022577435.1). Classification (NCBI taxonomy): domain Eukaryota; kingdom Metazoa; phylum Chordata; class Actinopteri; family Embiotocidae; genus Embiotoca; species Embiotoca jacksoni. The sequence goes on from NW_027185263.1 coordinate 18,090,010, forward strand.
TCTTGGGTGGTTTCACCGATTTCAAATATAAACTCTGGGAGAAGATTGTAACCGATGCTATACACTCTTGTGGCCGGTTCAGCTCAGGGAAATTCTTGACGAATCTAATCCTTCTTTAGAAGTCTGTTGGGAGACCGTTGTTGGCTGGTTTGCTTCTAGGTTTGTAGTTTACATCTAATTGTATTCCCTGCTTTAGAAGACTCTGGTGTAACCATCCCGAAGGCAAAAACTGTTCCCTTTTTGTCAAATAAAGAATGAGGTGATCTGGATGAAAGTTTTATCCCTCTGCCCATCCATCCACACTTAGAGGACTGTAATGAGAGCTTATTGGAACCATTTTAGCCAAGTCTGTTTAATTTATTTATGCTTAAAAGCTGGAGCAGTAAGAGGCTTACGGAACTTTCGACCTCGGCAGTGCTTGTCGCAAAATGGGCCCGTCAGTTGTTGTTTTTTTTTCCCCAGAAAAGCTTTCTTGCTTTACATACACATTGAAATTCTAAGAGAGCACTCCACAGCTTGCCGAAGGGATTACTGGTAAATCCCTGCAAACTCCAGATGTTTTCCCAGGCAGCACGCAGTGAGGAAACATCGCCCATCCCCTGTAAACATCTGTCAGACAAAAGCCTCCGCCACAGAGGAGACAACAGAAGCTTAGAGGGAGTAAAGTAGCTTGACTAGTCAGATTTTCACTCTCTTAGATCTGTTTGTTCATGAAGAGCTAAGTGTTTTTGCACTTTGTCTTTGTGCCTTTTTTTTTTTTGCTGAGCTTCAAAGTGGACGAGTGTACACTATATCTGAAATATTTGGTGGTTAAGTACAGTAGATGAAGAGGCAGTGATGACAGAATGATGATTTCTCAAATCTTGTATCATGAAGTATCTCTAAACCCAGAGATTCCTTTTGTTGGACCACCAAGAGAGACATCCTCTGACTTTATTTTAATGGCTTTTAGATATTTATTTTGATCTGAATATAACAAATTATTAAAGCTAACATCCTTAAATGTTTAATCTCAAACCCTTACCAGTGAATTCTGAAGTCACGGGGACACTTTACCTTTCTTTCTGTGTGTGTGTGTGTGTGTGTGTGTGTGTGTGTGTGTGTGTGTGTGTGCGTGCGTGCGTGCGTGCGTGCGTGTGTGTTTGTTTCTGCATGCGTGAGTGAATGTGTGTGTGAGATGTAAGTGGCAGTTGCTGCTGGGTTCAGGCCCCGGGCAGGATCTCATATCCTGCTGCCATGTTTGTGTTAATTTGCTGGATGTAAACACGGTGAGCGGGCTGTAACAAGGCAGCGCCTGCCTCAGTGTTTCTGGTCTCCAGCCTCCTCAGTGGAAAACAGAACGGAGAGAGAGAGCGGCTGACCAGTGTCTGGATCACTGAACAATTGCAGGCCAGCGAGAGATTGGGAGAGAGCGCGAGCCCTCAGTGTAGCCACTAGGGACATGCCTGACAGATGGATGGAGCGAATGACTGGATGCCCAGCCAACTGGAAAGACAACTTTCACCC